>NW_021703768.1:127994855-128016773 GCF_005190385.1 Monodon monoceros
TTGGGAGTGTTCCTCCCTCTGCTATATTTTGGAGGAGTTTGAGAAGGATAGGTGTTAGCTCTTCTCTAAATGTTTGATAGAATTCGCCTGTGAAGCTATCTGGTCCTGGGCTTTTGTTTGTTGGAAGATTTTTAATCACAGTTTCAATTTCAGTGCTTGTGATTGGTCTGTTCATATTTTCTATTTCTTCCTGATTCAGTCTTGGTAGGTTGTGCATTTCTAAGAATTTGTCCATTTCTTCCAGATTGTCCATTTTATTGGCATAGAGTTGCTTGTAGTAATCTCTCATGATCTTTTTTATTTCTGCAGTGTCCGTTGTTACTTCTCCTTTTTCATTTCTAATTCTATTGATTTGAGTCTTCTTCCTTTTTTTCTTGATGAGTCTGGCTAGTGGTTTATCTATTTTGTTTATCTTCTCAAAGAACCAGCTTTTAGTTTTATTGATCTTTGCTATTTCCTTCATTTCTTTTTCATTCATTTCTGATCTGATCTTTATGATTTCTTTCCTTCTGCTAGCTTTGGGGTTTTTTTGTTCTTCTTTCTCTAATTGTTTGAGGTGCAAGGTTAGGTTGTTTATTCGAGATGTTTCCTGCTTCTTAAAGTGGGCTTGTATTGCTGTAAACTTCCCCCTTAGAACTGCTTTTGCTGCATCCCATAGGTTTTGGGTCGTGTCTGCATTGTCATTTGTTTCTAGGTATTTTTTTATTTCCTCTTTGATTTCTTCAATGATCACTTAATTATTAAGTAGTGTATTGTTTAGCCTCCATGTGTTTGTATTTTTTACAGATCTTTTCCTGTAATTGATATCTAGTCTCATGGCGTTGTGGTCTGAAAAGATACTTGATACAATTTCAACTTTCTTAAATTTACCAAGGCTTGATTTGTGACCCAAGATATGATCTATACTGGAGAATGTTCCATGAGCACTTGAGAAAAATGTGTATTCTGTTGTTTTTGGATGGAATGTCCTATAAATATCAATTAAGTCCATGTTATTTAATGTATCATTTAAAGCTTGTGTTTCCTTATTTATTTTCATTTTGGATGATCTGTCCATGGGTGAAAGTGGGGTGTTAAAGTCCCCTACTATGAATGTGTTACTGTCGATTTCCCCTTTTATGGCTCTTAGTATTTGCCTTATGTATCGAGGTGCTCCTATGTTGGGTGCATAAATATTTACAATTGTTATATCTTCTTCTTGGATCGATCCCTTGATCATTATGTAGTGTCCTTCTTTGTCTCTTCTAAGAGTCCTTATTTTAACGTCTGTTTTGTCTGATATGAGAATTGCTACTCCAGCTTTCTTTTGGTTTCCATTTGCATGGAATATCTTTTTCCATCCCCTTATACTTTCAGTCTGTGTGTGTCTCTAGGTCTGAAGTGGGTCTCTTGTAGACAGCATATATAAGGGTCTTGTTTTTGTATCCATTCAGCCAATCTGTGTCTTTTGGTGGGAGCATTTAGTCCATTTACATTTAAGGTAATTATCGATATGTATGTTCCTATTCCCATTTTCTATATTGTTTTGGGTTTGTTATTGTAGGTCTTTTCCTTCTCTTGTGTTTCTTGTCTAGAGAAGTTCCTTTAGCAGTTGTTGTAAAGCTGGTTTGGTGGTGCTGAACTCTCTCAGCTTTTGCTTGTCTGTAAATGTTTTAATTTCTCCATCAAATCTGAATGAGATCCTTGCTGGGTAGAGTAGTCTTGGTTGCAGGTTTTTCTCCTTCATCACTTTCAGTATGTCCTGCCACTCCCTTCTGTCTTGTAGAGTTTCTGCTGAAAGATCAGCTCTTAACCTTATGGGGATTCCCTTGTATGTTATTTGTTGCTTTTCCCTTGCTGCTTTTAATATTTTTTTCTTTGTATTTAATTTTTGATAGTTTGATTAATATGTGTCTTGGCATGTTTCTCATTGGACTTATCCTGTATGGGACTCTCTGTGCTTCCTGGACTTGATTGACTATTTACTTTCTTATATTAGGGAAGTTTTCAACTATAATCTGTTCAAATATTTTCTCAGTCCCTTTCTTTTCTCCTCTTCTTCTGGGACCCCTATAATTCAAATGTTGTTGCATTTAATGTTGTCCCAGAGGTGTTGAGACTTTCCTCAACTCTTTTCATTCTTTTTTCTTTATTCTGCTCTGTGGTAGTTATTTCCACTATTTTATCTTCCAGGTCGCTTATCTGTTCTTCTCCCTCAATTATTTTGCTATTGATTCCTTGTAGTTAATTTTAAATTTCATTTATTGTGTTGTTCATGATTGTTTGCTCTTTCGTTCTTCTAGTTTCTTGTTAAACGTTTCTTGTATTTTCTCCTTTCTATTTCCAAGTTTGGATTATCTTTACTATCATTACTGTGAATTCTTTTTCAGGTGGACTGCCTATTTCCTCTTCATTTGTTTGATGTGTTGGGTTTTTACCTTGTTTCTTCATCTGCTGCATATTTCTATGTCTTCTCATTTTGCTTAAGTTACGTGTTGGGGTCTCCTTTTTGCAGGCTGCAGTTTCATAGTTGCCATTGTTTTTGGTGTCTGCCCCTAGTGGGTAATATTTGTTCAGTGGGTTGTGTAGGCTTCCTTATGGAGGGGACTGGTGCCTGTGTTCTAGTGGATGAGGCTGGATCTTGTCTTTCTGGTGGGCAAGACCGTGTCCAGTTGTGTGTTTTGGGGTGTCTGTGAACTTTGTATGATTTTAGGCAGCCTCTCTGCTAATGGGTGGGGTTGTGTTCCCGTCTTGCTAGTTGTTTGGCATGGAGTGTCAAGCACTGGAGCTTGCCGGTCATTGAGTGGAGCTGGGTCTTAGCGTTGAGATAAAGATCTCTGGGAGAGCACCGACTCATTGATATTACACGGGGCCAGGAGGTCTCTGGTGGTCCAATGTCCTGAACTCGGCTCTCCCATTTCAGAGGCTCAGGCCTGACACCTGACCGGAGCATCAAGACCCTGTCAGCCACATGGCTCAGAAGAAAAGGGAGAAAAAAAAGAAAGAAAGGAAAATAAATAAAATAAAATAAAGTTATTGAAATAAAAAATTTAAAAAATATTATTAAAATAAAAAAATAGGAAAAAGAAAAAAAGGAATAGAACAATCAAACCAATAAACAAATATACCAATGATAACAAGTGCTAAAAACTGAACAAGGATAACCATATAAATCAGAAAGTAGTCAGTCTCATACAGCAAACCCCAAGTCTACAGTTGCTCCCAAAGTCCACTGCCTCAATTTTAGGATGATTCGTTGTCTATTCAGGTATTGCACAGATGCAGGGTACAAGGAAGGTTACATTTTAAAAATGAGTGTGGATGGTTTTTTTCAGCCCATCCTTTCCTCTCCCTACAATAGCTGGGACAGAAAACAACCAGCCTTTGGTTTAGGGTTCAGAAATCTGTGCTCTAGCCTTTTTTATGTCACTAACTCCCTGGGTGAGATTGGGAAGCTTACTGTGCCTTTCTGGATCTTGGTTAATATTCACCCCATAAATATGTGTTGAGTCCTTACTGGATGGTGTGTGTCAGTCTGGATGACAAAAATACATCTGTGGTGGGGGGGGGAACCCAGTTTTTACCCTCATGGAGTTTACTTGGCCAGAGTTGGGTGGGGGTTGGAATAGACAGTAGAAATGTAAAGAAATAAGAACATTTAAGGTAGTGATAAATGCTACAGAATAAAAATATAGATAGATCATAGATTGGTAGATAGAGATGGATCGATGGATGGATGGATAGAGAGAAAGGGAAGGAGGAGGAGGGAGGGCAAGCAGGGAGAGAGAAAGGAAAGAAGGGAGAGAGAAAGAGAAAAGGAAGGAGAGAAAGAAAGAAAGAAGGAGAGAAAGAAAGAAAAGCAAACCAAGATAAAAGATTATGTGGACTGAATAGGTAGTACGAGAGGGAATGCCTCTTCATGGAAGCAACATAAAAGTTGTAAGAATTAAGTGACAAGAAGAAGTCAGCCAGAAAGTCTGGAAGAAGATCTTCCCAGACAAGTCAAAAGCTTTTTTTAAAAATTTTTTTAAATTAATTTATTTATTTTTGGCTGTGTTGGGTCTTCATTGCTGCATGCAAGCTTTCTCTAGTTGTGTTGAGCGGGGGCTACTCTTCGTTGTGGTGCACAGGCTTCTCATTGTGGTGGCTTCTCTTGTTGCAGAGCATGGGCTCTAGGTGCGTGGCCTTCAGTAGTTGCAGCATGTGGGCTCAGTAGTTGTGGCTCGCAGGCTTCAGAGCACAGGTTCAGTAGTTGTGGTGCATGGGCTTAGTTGCTCCGTGGCATGTGGGATCTTCCTGGACCAGGGCTCAAACCCCTGTCCCCTGTATTGGCAGACAGATTTTTAACCACTGTACCACCAGGGAAGTCCCAAGTCCAAAGCTTTGAAGGAAGAATAAGTTCCATTTGTTTAGGGACAAAATGATGTCCAGTGTGGAATAGTGAGTAGGGGGAAAGCAGGGGATAAAGTCGGAGAGAAAGACTGGGTTAGATCACCTAAGGCCTCTGGACAAGGTGTTTCCATTTTTTTCTAGTGCCATGGTAAGTGACCCATGTTATATCTGATTGATTTCTCCTTTTCCTTTACATCTTTTAACTACGGAGTATCCCAGGGCCCAGTCTGTGGACCTCTCTCTCCTTTTCCTATCCTGGCTCTCTCCCCAGGAGATCTCATCCAGTTCCCTAACTTTAAGTACCATCCATATTATCTTTTTTTTTTTTTTTTGCGGTATGTGGGCCTCTCACTGTTGTGGCCTCTTCTGTTGCGGAGCACAGGCTCTGGACCCGCAGGCTCAGCGGCCATGGCTCACGGGCCCAGCCGCTCCGCCGCATGTGGGATCTTCCCGGATCGGGGCACGAAGCCGTGTCCCCTGCATTGGCAGGCGGACTCTCAACCACTGCCCCACCAGGGAAGCCCCCATATTATCTTTTTATTTCTGATTTTATACCTGCAGAGCAGACGTGTCTCCTGCTTTATAGACTTGTATATACAATTGACTACTCAGTGCCTCCACTTCAATGTCTAAAAGGAAACTTAAACTTAACATGCAAGTCTGAATTCCTGATCATCTCCTACTGTCCCGTAGTCTGCTTCACCCACCACCTTCCCTGTGTCTGGGAGGGGTGAACCCACTTGTCCAGTTTCTTGGATATCCTTGGTGTCTCAACCCCCAGACGTGCACTCTGTTAGCAAGCTCTGATGGTTCTGCCTTCAAATTCTATCTAGGATCTGACTCCTCAGCACTACACACATTGCTTCCCCTTAGTTCAAGCCCCTTCATCCATCTCTTGCGCTAACCTCTTACCTGATCTTCCTGCTTTACCCTTCTTCACTGTATTGTCAACATAGCAACCAGAGTGTACTTTAAAAATGTAAGTTAGGTCATATTGCTCTAATCAGTATCTTCCAAGGTCTCCCCACCTCACTCAGGGGAAAGGTCAAAGTCTTCAGCATGGCCTACATGGTCCTATATGACTGGGCCTCCCGTTCCCTTCCTGAGCTCCCCTCCCACTGCTCCCTTCCTGCTCACTCTGCTCCAGCCATTCTGGCTTCTCCTTCCTGCTTCTGGAACATGCCAGGCCTCCTCCTGCTTCCAGACCTGTTGCCTCCATCTGGAAAGCTTTCTCCACATGTTCACATGGCTTACTCTGTCACTTGCCCAGTTCTTTGCTCAGATGCTACCTTCCCCTTGAGGCTGTTCCCAGCCGTCCATATGAAAATTGCACCCCCAGCCCTCCCCATTATTTGTATATTTTCTACCTCCCTAACTAGGAGGGGAGCTCCCAAGGGCGGGCATGTCTGTTCAGCTTGTTCACTATTACTGTATATTCCTAACAGCTCAGACAGGACACCATGAATGCTCACTGTTGGATGAATGAGAGGATTTTGAGCAGGGGAGTGAAGTGATGTATTTTACAAAGATTGTTTGGTTGTTGTATGACAAGTGGACTGTAGGGGGGAGTGGGAGGAAGCTGGGACATCCCTTAGTGGCTATTGAAGTAGTGAAGGAGCGAGATGATGATGGTAGCTTATTCTACGATGCTGCAGGGGAAACTGCCAAGAAATGGACAGGCTTGGGATACGTTTTGGAAGAGCTGGTAGGATTTGCTGATGAACTGATTGTAGATTGATGATGTAGAAGCAAGGACAACTCTTAGGCTTTTTTTACCTAAACAATTGGAGAGACAGTGGTACCATTATCCAAGATGAGGAAGATTGAAGGGAGGGCTGGCTTTTATTCATGATTTATTTATTTGAGGGTGGATTAAGAGTTCTTTTGGAGGCATATTCAAAATCCCTTTATTTATTTATTTGGATTCAACACCTATATGAATCTAGAGCTCATGGTTGAGATCCAGGCTGGAGATATAAATTTGGAAGTGTTAGCATGTATAAAATAAGGGAAATGGGATGAATATGTCATCCCCTACTCTGGGAGAGTGCTTGGGGGAGAGGCTAGGGGGTGGGGAGAAAGTACATCCAAGTAAAAAGTAAAGCAAGTAACAGAGAAATGGTGCTGTCAATCAGTCATCGAAGGACTTATCTATGGAACACCTGTAATGCACTATGCACTCTGCCCAGTGCTGGTATTCCTGGGGTGAATGAAATGGACGTGATCTCTGCCTTCAGGGACTTACGGGCTATAAATTCGTCTGCTTACTCCTAATTCAAGAAACATCAGGGCATAAGGGACAAGAAGATTCTATCATTTACTTTGATAGAATGAATGGATTTTCTTCCCACCCTGCTAGGTTAGAGAATTCTGATAATTAAGTTTGAAGCATATCCAAAATTTATCTCGGCCTAGATGCATGTGGGTATGCGATGATTCTAGCCAGGTGAATGTTGCACTCAAGTAATGGCATGATATTCCTGGGCTACCCGGCTCTCTCTTAGGTCAAGGCCATGGTACAAAGTAATTTTCCTTTATTTCTAATTCTCTGTGATAAAGGGGAACAAACATTTATTGAGCCTTTAGTGTGTGTTATGTACTTAATACCATTTACGTACATTATTTAACCCTCCCTGTAATGTATGAAGTAGGTGGCATTATCCCCATTTTGCAGCCCAGGAAACTGAGACTGAGAAGCTTAGTAAATCTTCCAACATGAAAGAGTGAGGCATTGGTGGATTCAGTGCCTTCCCTGAAATCTGACAGGAAACACTGTGCTCTTTCAACTCAGCAGCCCACAGGAACACACAATAAACTTTGTATTGCTTTCAAATTATAACAGATATTTAAATTCAGTTGACTTTTCCTTCCCCAGATGCCTTTCCTTGGGCTAAACATCTTCAGTTCTTTCCACGAATCTGTGAGTGACTTGGTGACTGTGAAAGTACTTGGCAAAGTGCCTGGCCCGTCGTAAGTGCTTAACGACCGCTAGTTAACGTGATTGTGCCGCTTGAAATAGAAGGAAATAGAGCCGTTCGAAATGGCTAAGGAAAGAGAGTCTCAGAGAAGGAAAGGGACTTGTCCAGTGCGCCACACTTCATTGTCGGCTCCACTTCTAAGTCCTAGGCACAGTCTACCTTTATCAGTGTTTATTTCTGATATGCAGTCTAACTAGAATAAAGCCATTCCTCTCTCCTCCCTTATTCAGACCTCTATACTTCTTTTAATGTGGTCCTGAATGTCTCAGAATTCAGAGACCTCTCCCTATACCCAAGGCTTGTGTCTCCTCTCTGGTTTAGTGCAGCAGCTTATTTATTCATTCACTTTCTGAAACTGGAGCTGGCTGGCTGGCAGAATTTAATCAGAAGATTGTGTAAGCATGGCAAGAGGCTGCCCGAATCCATAACTATAATGAGAGAATGGGTGACAGGAGAATTGAGTTAAAAGGCAGCTTGCTTTGCAAGGGGAAACTCCCCCCCTCCCCTTCACTTCTCACTATTCACCTGTGAGAAGAAGAACCGAAACTGAAGGTGAAAATGTGGAGGGAGATGAGTCCTGAGTGACCCCAGGGAATTTCTAAAGCGAGGGGGTTAATTAGACACGTGGAGTAGTCTTGAGTGATGGAGTCGCTGGAAGAAATGAGATGGGTATCACAATCGGCTTACAGAGAAGTGGAATCAAAAATGGGTTATGTCCAAGACGTCCTGAGAAGAACCCGGATTCCTCACTGCACTTTCCCACCTATTCTGGTGCCAGAGATTTATCCACTTGGCAGTCACTGCTTTAGCTTAACAACCACAGCAATATACATGCAACACTTAGGAATGCGAAGTGATATTTCACATCTGTCTTCTTATTTGAATCTCATAGAAATGTGAGGGGTACAGGGCCAGAAGAGTTGATCCAGTGCAGGAGATCTGAGCAAAAGTTTGGAGTCGAGAGGACCAAATTGTTATGGGGGCCTTGCCATGGTATTAAATCTCTCCAACTTTTGGGGTTCTCACTGTAAAGTAGGTATAATAATACATATAGCTTGGGGGTTTGGTGAGGATTAGATAGCATAATACAGGTAATAGTGCCTGGCATATACTAAGTACTCAGTTCATGTTTGCTATTATTATTATCCCCATTTGACGGATGAGAAAACTGACAATTAGGTTTAGAAAGTGACTTGCCCGAGGCTGCCAGAGCTGGATGGGAGCCCATGTCTCCTGACTTCCAGCCAGCTTTGCCTGCTCCAACCTTAATTCATCTCCCTTCAGAGCAAGGACAGTGCCATCAGGGTGAGGATGCTGTCAGGTTAGAAGGGGAAACACTTTCTGTTTTTTCCTAAACCAGATTTTACTTCAGGGTCATTAAAATGCTGCTACGGTTTGTAGGATTTGTTGCAGTTTCTAAGTATCTTTTAATTGCTAAGCACTGCTTGAAGCTTCAGGGCAAAGGTGTTTGGGTTTCTCTGTTTGTTTTAAACAAGATGAACAAACAAACAAGGAGGAATAAGATGTTCCATGAAGAGGTTGGGCTGGCTGGGTGCTGAGGTCCTTTGAGCACTGACATCCTGGGCATCTTACTGCTTATCTGTCACTTCCCAGCATAAACCTGGTGGGGAATCAGTAAGTGCCCCAGGCCACACCTTCTAACTTTGTGTTAGAAGTTTCTACCCAGGGAAGAAAGCTAATCTCGGGGCCAGGTAGTGAGTTGGTGTTTGGGCTGTGCTCACTTCTCAGTAGGGTCGTTTAAGAGGATGGAGACAACCTGGAGTGGTTTGACCAAGATCACAGAGTGAAAGTTACAGTGGCAAGGCTAGAACTCAGGTCTTGGGCTTCTCAGGGTAGTGTGCTATCCGCTGCACCACACAAATGCCCCAAGAGCCCTCAGAAATGCTGAGTGTGTACATGAATAGGTGTGTGTGTGTCAGGGGATACTGCTGGAGGACTGGCAGAACAATGTCACGCTGTGTGCCCTCTTCTGTTCTCCTCTCTGGCACGTGTATGTTCCAGGAAATGCACTATTTGGTAGCATTGGTGGCAGCCTTGGGACAGGATCTTTGTTCCTGAGAGGCGGGCTGCAGTCTGAGGCTCGCACATTCAGAGGTAAGGCATCTCCATCACGTCACCTAGGAACTTGTTCCCCAAAGTGTGGTCCCTGGACTGAGCAGTGGCAACACCTGGGAGCTTGGTAGAAATGCGGCATCTTGGGCCCCAGTCTGGACCTACTGACTGAGAATGTACATTTTAAAAAGATGCCAAGGTGATTCCTAGGCGTGTTAAAGTTTGAGAAGCACAGACTAGGAGAGGGTAGGGACTCACAAGTTGGCCACGTACGTACAGGCTGTAGCTTGCCAACTTCTGGTCTATAGATTGGTGAAAACAATGTGTTTGTTTCATGCATAGCTTTGAGTTAAAATTTTCTTGGAGCACCATGTTGAGAAGTATTAATGGACTTGTCATGATCAATTAGTGACTTCTGCCATAGGTGTGGGATGGGGAATTGGGTCCTGTGGGCTGGGTACTAGCCATCACTGAACTATACATCAGAAGGCTCTTTTGTCTCTGACATTCTCTAACTTTAATACTGGCAAACCGCTCTTGGACCAGAGACTGGGCGATGTCTTCTGGAAGTCACAGTGGTTCTGCTAGCTAGCTCCATGACCTTGGGGAAGTCACATACACACCTGGAGCCTCAAATTCCACATTTGCCCCTGCCTAACTCTAGATTCACTGGAAAGCTTAAATGAGATAGAGAATACCAATAAGCCTGTGAATCAAAATATGCTGCAAAAGTAACAGGTATTTTTATAATGATGATGAGAATAATGAAGACAAAAAAGCCCAGAAAGTGTCAGTGGTATTTCCAGAACACAGGGAGTTAACCGCCAAGTCAGGGCCAGAATTCAAGTTTCCTGATTCCCGGGTATACTGGCTGCCTCTTGGGATCAGTCCTAGGTTCCATTACTAAACCTCTGAACAAAGAAATCATACAGATGAACACATCCAGATTTAGTGGAGGTGATGGTGATGTGGTAACTGCTAATATTTATTGAGTGTGTGTTTTACACTAGGCACTCTGAAAAGTCTACTACACATATTATCTCTTTTAGTTCTTCCATCAACTCTTTGAAGTGGGTGTTTTGCATACCCCCCACTCTACACGAAGAAAGTAAGGCTGAGTGTGTTACTTTTCATGAATGTTTTGCTTTTTAATGGGAGATGATGCTTTAAGTCAAAGGGATACATTTATGTAATGGTGGAGGTTCAGGCCCCATGATAGGTGCGGTTGGGGGTGGGAGGGGAGGTATGTTTTGGGTACCAATCGGGATATTCCAGTGCCCCTGAAATTGCACCACAGAAGTGGTAGCTGGCACTGCCAAGAAGGCTTGGCAAGAGCTGAGTTTGTCACCTTGTATCAGTGCGAGCTTTCCTGCCCCTCTCAGCCTGAAGACAATGTAGCTGGCAGTCCTCCGGCAGGGAGGTGCCCAGCCAAGTTGGAAGGCAGGACTTCAAGATGAGATGACTGGCCAAGGTGGGGCACAGAGCTGGGCACGACTAGGCTGCTGTGCTACGTGTTCACGTGTAAAGCCCATCTCCAAATTAAATCTCCTGGACTTGTCACTTGGGGAGAGGTGAGGGAGAGCAAATCAGCAGAGCAGAGGTGAGAGAACAGGAACCATCTTTCCACCCTCGAGACATGGAGGCCCAAGTAATCCTGAGAAGAGTGCATTAGTTCTGAGTTTAAATCTAATAAATAGGGTCCATAAATGGATTTTCTCCCACCATTAAGCAAAGTAGCATAGTGGGTAAGTGTTTGGGTCCTGAATCGTCGACCCAGGTTCACGTCCTCTGCCATCATTTGCTACTTCTGTGATAATGGGCATGTTTATTATTCGCTACACCTCAGCTTTCTCATGTGTGATGTAGAGATAACAACAGAACCTGCCTCATAGGTGTGTCAGGAGGATTCAGTAAGACAGTTGGTTTAAATTCGTCACAGTACTTGACACAGCAAATATTCAAAACAAGGTAGCTTAAAAATATTGCTATTGTTAGCGTCATTATCATCACCATGATTGTTGGGGTATATCCAAGGGGGTCCATTAAGTAGTGGTCCTTTTCCCTGTTTGTTCTGCATCAGTAATGAAATAAGACAAAGGAGTCAATCAATGGGAAGTCAAAACATCACCTTTATAACTGGAGAGCTGGCACTGGAGGATGTGGCTTGTGCGCAGAATTGCAGAGCCTGACTCCCCCATCCTGGCCAGCACTCTCCCACATCTTAGGGGAACCCACTCCTGTATGATTCACTGTCCAGAGGATGGGGATGAGCTCCCTGCAGGTCACCTGGCTCTCAACAAGGGAGAGAGGAAAGTTAGAGATTCCTATACCTTTCCCGCAAATTGCTATTCAGATAAACCACTCCTCCTGCTGGAGGTGGGCATTGGGATGGGGAAAAAGGAGTGAGGAAAGGGATTTTACAGTGAAGGCTGCTCCAAGTGGAATGAATATCACGAGTGGATAAGAGGGTGTCCCCAACCTTCACCATGTTAAAAAAAAAAACCGTGGTGTCCTGAGCACATTTGACCTTTGGAGAAGATCACTTAAAACCTCCTTCACCGTTAGACAACAGAATTACTTTCAGTAGTAACTATGTAATGATCAGGAATAACCATTGCTTTCTTGGCTCAATCTTTCGTTTTAAAACAACTGACACACAAAACAGAAGAATTTTGTTTTTAATGGTATTACTCAAACTCGGTAAAATATTTCACACCTCAACTATACTTTTCAGTTACCAAACAAAAATATTGCACTTTGCATTTTTCACTGTTTTAAATTTTAAAGTCCAGTAAAAACTTCAAGCAGCTACATAGGATGACAAAACTGAATGATCTGAAGTTTTGTTTTTCCTTCTTTTCATTCATTGTTTATTTCAAATCTGCTGCTTAAACACAGGAATATAGTACAATAGGGGTTAGAGACAGTCTGTGGCTGAAGCGAGCTCAAGTGATTTCAAATTGTCACAGACTTACTCTTGAAATTAGTGTGGAAAGCTGAGCCCATGTGTTTCAAATTCCTTAACATATTATCAAAATTTGGCAATGACCTCAGCATTGTTTATAACTTAGACAAACCAAATTTTTTTTGGGGGGGAGATGTGTATTTTATCACTGGCATTGTTCAGAGTTTGAAGCACATGACAGTGATAAAAATTGAACTGATTTCTGGGCACTTTAAGGATTATTGTTTTAAATTCTCTACAGACAGTGCACGTCCTTACTGCCCACACCTGGGACCGATTGCTCCCACGTTCTGGCCCTTGTTACACCACTGAGTAATAATTACACTGGGTTGGGATTGGGAGTTAGAATTTCTGGGTGTTAGTCTGATCTCTGCCTACAAGTGGCAATTCTCAGTTCCTAACTGGGAAATTCTCATTTCCTCTTTGGGCCTCAGTTTTCCTAACTGTAAATTAAGGGGGCTGGACCGGGCCGTCTCTCAAAGTTCTTTCCTGCTCCAAACTCTGCTTTGAGAAGTCATCTTTCACCAGGTAGAGGGAGACCGGGGAACACATTTGGAATGTAAATCAGTCTCTGTTCAGGGAGCTGTGCTGAGTTACCCAGAGGAGCCGGTGAAAGGAGATCATCTGCCTTTGATTTATGTCAGAGGCGTGAATGCTCTGGCTGCCGCAGCTCTTGTGCAACTGAGAATGAAGTAGAGGAAGTTTCAGGGTTGGCTGTGAGAGGGAGGAAGAGGAGGAAGCTATGATCTGGTGAGGGTGGCAATGATGGTGCCTGCAAACATTTACTGAGTGCTTATTATATGCTAGGCATGGGATCGTCATGACATAAGTATGATGAAGCCACCTCTGTTTATCCCTGCTTTACTGATGAAGTAATTAAAGTTGTTCTCAAGGTCATAGAGTTGGTAAATAGCGATCATGGGATATGAACCCAGGTTGTCTGGCTTTAGACTCCATCTTTTAATTGCTGTGGTAGAGGATAGGGGTGTGAGTTGCTGTTCTCTCCTAGACTTTGTATCTCTGCTTGAGGCTGGTCATGTCTCTTCCGGCTCCTGGAGTCATAGGTAGACACAGTCCCTGCCTTCACGGAGCTTATAGTCCAGTGCGGGAAAGATGTTAAATAAGCCACAAAATAGTTATTTAATTACACTTGTCATTATTTACCTTTTATGAGCATTCAAGGGTATGGAGATTGTTTTCCTAATTATTATGGGTAGTCCAAAAAGAACTATGAACTCTTTTCTAACCATAACCTTTCCCTGAAATTTTATATTTCAATTTTATGACATCTCACTTTGTTTAAAAAATGTGGCACATTTTACAGTACATTGTCAAAAATGTCGCATTGTTCTTTATCCAGGACAAATGAAATTTACCTTGTAAGCAAGTCTCTCTTTCTGAAATAGCTATAGATCTGAGCAGAAAACAATGGAAGGTAATATATCTTCTGTGATTGCCTTAACATTCATCACCTTTCTTCAATTTTTTAAATTAAAAACTAAAGGTTAGAAAGTCCATTTTGTTTGCATTTCAGTCAAAGTTTGTTGAGGATTGCAACTGGCTGGGGGTTCCCCACATCTACATGTAATCAGTTATAATGCCTGGTAAAGGTCATGGAGCTTTTTATTTTCTCTCTGGACGTCTCAGTTGTGGGACACCAGTTTTCTAATTCAGCTTCATAATACAGCACAGTAGTCCCATTTTACGCAGTGAATGTGAGGTGAAATGTGAAAAGTGAGGTGATGTTTCTCATATAACACAACTAAGAAAAGAACTGCTGACTCTACATCTTCCATAAGCCTGGCATCTTACTAGATGCTGAGAATATATAAAACAGATCAAGTCTCAGCTTTCATGGAGCTTATATTTTAGTTGGGTTGACTGCTATAAAAAAGTAAATAAATAAACATGGTAACTTGAAACTGTGATAGGGACAGTGAAATAAAAGGCCAGGGTTGTGGGAATAAGACTAAATTGGTGGTGATGGTGGTGAGGGTCACAGCTTTCTTGAGGAAATGACGCTTGAGTCTCAAAGGAAAAGAAGAAACCAGCCAGGTGAGGACTGGAGTGAGAGCACTAGAGCACATGCAGAGGCTCTGAGGTTGGAAATGGCTTGGTACGTTTGAAAAACTGGAGGAAAATCAGGGGACATGGAGTCCGAAGAGCAGAGGTGGTGGTGGGGAGAGTGATGGGATGTGAGCGTGTAAAGGAAGCAGGTCGCATCATCTGGGGTCTTTAGGGCGAGCAAAGGAGTTTGGACTTTATTCTAAGTATAGTTGGGAAACCAAGGCAAGTTTAAGGGAGTAATGATTGCATTTTAGGAAGTTCATTCTATGAGACAATTTAAGGGGAGTAGAATTGAAATAAGGGAGGCTGTCACAGTGGTCCGGGTAAGAGACGATGGTGGCCTGGCCTAAGATGGTCAACTGGAAATGGAGAGATGGAAAGGTTCAAGATAAATTAAGAAGTGGGAGCAAGGGGAAGAGAATTAAGGCTGTCTCCCTGACGTCTGACATGGGCAGTTTATTAGTTGTATGCTTTGGGGAAAGATTCTTATCTTCTCTGAGCCTGAGGATTGGCTGGGCATGGCATGAGACCCTGGGCAGAGACTGAAGGCCTAGGTGAGATAAGCCCAGGTGGCAGTGAAGGAAAGACCGGGAATGGTGTGATTATCTGTGGAGTGGACTGGATCACTCCCTTCACTAATAATCATAAAATGGCACTACCTGAAGAAACCTCAAAATACCAATAGCATCAGTTACTCAAGGAAAATGACTATAACATATATTGCTTCTGCTTATACCTACAATACCTAGTTAGTAGAAATTAATAAAGACTTGTTTTCTGACTAACATATGTATTATTCAACTTTTGGGATTACACATGAAAGGAATGCACTTGAGCTCATCAAAGCAAAAAGAAAATTTGATGGCCAGCATAATGAGAAGACAAGGGGTGGAGCGGAACTTCAGGCCTGGTGCGATCTAGATGTTGATGTATTGTTATCAGTCATCTGCTTTTCTCTGAGGGCAGGATCTTCCTTCTTTTGTGTTGGCGTCTTTCTCGGGCAAGTTTCCTAAAGGAGTAGAAAAGCTGTCAACCCCTACTTCCAGGTTTGTATCTTAGCAGCTCCAACAGGAAGTAAGCACCTGGTTCCCAATAGTTAGAACACAGTCTGGGTGTATGTACTCTTTGACCTGGCTTGGATTACATGTTTGTCCCTGAAACAATCTCAGTGGGCAGAAGGCATAGTATGTAGATGGGCCACGGTCTGGCTTGTGAGTGGGGTCACCCTCATCTGAACTGTTTGGACAGAAAGTGGATGATTCTCAAAGAGAAACTGGGCTCCTGTTGCTGGAAGATGTCATCCATGCTGGAAAGGCAAAAACGACAGAACAATAAGAGTCCCCATGAAATCCAAGTAAGCATCTCACCTGCCCAACCCTCATGTGTCCATCCACCTACTGATATCCTTGGAGGTGGTCAGAATGGGGGAAGCATACAATCTTACAACTCTCAGAAGGCAGAAGCATGTTATTTTCATGTTACCCGTGGTTCCAAACCTGCAGGAAAGGTAGGGGGATACTTTGGACATCAAGCCCGGTACAGGAACCTTTGGAATCAAGAGTTGGGTAGCTCAGCATTTTTTGGTGTGTGGGAGAATGCCATGGTGAATGGCACTGAGGCAATTTTACTCAGCTCTCCTCCAAAGACAGCATTTCTTTCTTTTTTTTTTTTTTCTTTTCGGTACGCGGGCCTCTCACTGTCGTGGCCTCTCCCGTTGCGGAGCACAGGCTCCAGACACGCAGGCTCAGCGGCCATGGCTCACGGGCCTAGCCGCTCCGCAGCATGTGGGATCTTCCCGGACCGGGGCACGAACCCGTGTCCACTGGATCGGCAGGCGGACTCTCAACCACTGCGCCACCAGGGAAGCCCAAAGACAGCATTTCTTAAATCTTCCAAATGCTTGTCAGCTTCCTTAGAAAGTATCATGGACTGTCAGAGCTGGAAGACAACTTAGAGATCTTTCAGTCCAAACTGGTCTCTATTTAGATAAGAAAACTGAGGCTGAAAGCACTGAATCTAGAGAAAGATTGTGAATCCAGGCTTTGCGGTTTTATTCCTGTGAATAGCGTATGGAGTTTCTTATTGCTTCCCTTGGTGAATTTGCACGTATCGTGTATCTTTTCTCTTTTTTCCTATAGAGAGTCTGTTTTGTTTCCCATGGGAAATAATCTTGGCCCGGATTTCACTAGGTTTTCTAATTCTTCAGTTTAAAAATCCCTCTGAGAACCCAGGTTCTTTGGAAGATGATGGGTGAGTGACATAAATCACTTGTGAGACACTTTGAGTCCAAAGAGCGTTAAGATCATGGACAGCCCTCTTGCTTCAGTGACAAACTCCATCCCTTCTTGACTCCTTGGGCACCCAGAACTCATTTACATCTGAACCTCTGAAAATGTCTTCTTATGAAGCGTCCCACACGTAGGGCTCATGATGGAGCATCTGCTGCTGAATGAGGGCTTGCTGGGCTGGATGAGGAATGTGAACAGGTATCCTTATTAAAATCTTGAATGCTAGACCCAAATAGCCTTGCATATGAATCCAGGCTCTAACATTTATACCTTGTGTGAGCTTGACCAAATTACTAAACTAAACTTTGCTGAGCCTCAGTTTCTTTACACTTAAAATGAACAGATTCATACAAGCCTACCTCATTAGGCTGTTGAGAGGGTGAAATGAAACTAATGGATAAAAGCACTCAGCACACTGCCTGGGAGATTCTAAGCACTCAATGTGTATGTGAGCTGGGGTTGTAGTTGTTGCCATTATTATTGTTATTCTTCCAGGTAACATTGGGTGAGAGTTTGAAATACTGTGTAACTCATTCAAGATCAGTGGTGGTTCAGAGTAAAGTATGTGTAGTGTGGATTTATTGGAAGATTAGCTCTACTTGGTCCAGTGCCCACACTGTCCGTCTCTCTTTGGAGTCCCTAAATGTAGACATTCTACAGTTTCTGCCAGAACACCTCTTTATTTTATCACATAGTCTTGGTGACTTGTACATGATCCCCTGAATTCACTGACTAATTCTGATACCTTCCTCTCCTTCAATTCAATAGATTCTTCCCTGGCTCAATACCTCTCACTCCACAAGGACTCAGTGAAATAATACAGGTAAAACACTTAGCCCATGTGGTTGGCACGCGGTAACTAATTATTAAATGTTAGCTACCAATATTACTTTTCTGACAACTCCTGGAATGATTGTCAACACCAGGCGCAGGGATAGCAATGAGAGTGAGAATGACAATGAGGGATACCTGGGGCCACCAGGACGCACTTCTTGTCTTTTTGAAAACGCTACGCCTGGTTCACATTCATCACCCTATTATTATTATTTTTTCTGGCAGGAGAAATAATTTATTAGATCAACTTCTTCTCATCCCTCTTTTTAAGGTCAGTTAATGTCAATTAAAAAAAAAACAACACTTCTATCATAGATCCCGTTCATTACCTATTGTTCCCAGTCATTTCCTCTTCACTAATCTGGTTTGGTGCTTGAAACAGATCTTAGAGGCCAAAAGTCACCCATTAGAGAGGCAAGATTTCCCACATACAAGTTTGATTTCTTCATCATCGTCAGTTTTCAGGGCACTTTGTCAAATATCTTATCATTTAATCCTCAGAATAACCCAGGGTGTAAGCATATTGCTGTTGCTGTTTTATAGAATGGTGTCAGGGAGGAATTAAGTAACTTGTTCAGTGCCAAAGAGAAGTAAATGCTTAATCTTTTTGGATCAAAATTTGTTCTGCCACATCACAGGGGGCCCTCATGGGGTTTGGTGTAAGTTGTCAGCATGGGGGTGAAGTCATTGCATCCATTCTTCATATTGGCCTAGGGACTAACATGGGGGAGAAAACAGGGCATCTCAGAGACACTGACATTCACCAGAGGCTGAGCATGTGGGCTGGACCATTAGCTGTAGGAGTTTAGTTGGCATCTTTTACTGTTACCCTCAAGGGTCCTTCCACTGGCTAAACTCACCGCCTTGTATTCATCAGGTTTAGTACTAATTGTACCTCTGTGTCACAGCTGTGGTGGGTAAAGTGAGGACAAATCATGAGGAGTATTTTTGAAATCAGATATATCTAGGCTTGAAACCAGCCATGTACCAGCTATGTGACATTGGGCAAAGTAAATATTTTCTAAGCCTCAATTTCCCCATCTGCAAAGTGAAAACAAGAATGCTTGGGCATACTTTCTATGTTATAGGGAAGAGTAAGTTAAATTATCTGATTTATGTAAAGTTCCCCGGGAAATAGTAAGTCTGAATAAGTTCAGCTGACCATCATCACTGCCTTTAATATTTTAAAAAGGAGAGCCCTTGAAGCATGAGAGCTGAACAGGGAAATGTTAAGTTCTGCAAGCCCAATCATAGGCCCTTACATCTCACTTCTCATGTGATCTTGTCATTGCCCTCAGATTCAATTACTCACTTTACACTAATAATGCCTAAATGTATATTTTGAGCCCCAGATATGCATATACAGCTACCTGATTAATGTTTCTTCTTCAGTGCTTCAAATCCACTGCAAATTCAATATGTGTCTAAAACAGAACTCGTAATCTGCTCCCAAACCTGATCTTCTTTAGGTTTTCCTTTCTTGGTGAGTGGCCTCTGTGGCTGGTTTTGCAGGCCAGAAGCCCCAGGCTGTCCTTGAAACACCCTTCCCAATCCAAGCATCAGAAAGTCCTGTCTATTCTGCTTCCTCCATAAACATTGAATCTATTTCTTTTTAAAAAAATTTTTTTTAAAGATTTTTTTGATGTGGACCATTTTTTAAAAAATTAATTAATTAATTAATATTTATTTTTGGCAGTGTTGGGTCTTCGTTTCTGTGCGAGGGCTTTCTCCAGTTGCGGCAAGCGGGGCCCCCTCTTCATCGCGGCACGTGAGCCTCTCCCTTTGCGGAGCACAGGCTCCAGACGTGCAGGCTCACTAGTTGTGGCTCACGGGCTTAGTTGCTCCACAGCATGTGGGATCTTTCCAGACCAGGGCTCGAACCCGTGTCCCCTGCATTGGCAGGCAGATTCTTAACCACTGCTCCACCAGGGAAGCCCTGAATCTATTTCTTGCTGTGCCCAGTACCATCCTGGTCGAATGTACCATCATCTCTCGCCTGGACCCCTACAAAAGCCTCCCAGTTGGTTGCCCTGCATCCACTCTAGCCTCTTCCGGGCCAGCCAGAGTGATTTTTGGGACAGCAACGATCCCATGTCCTCCCCCATCCCACCGTACCCCAAACACCTCTTTTGTGGTTTCACATTGATTTTAGGGTAAAACATGCTCAAAGACCTGGCCTATGAGGTCTGTCATGATCTGCACCCTGGCTATCTTTTGGGTTCATTTTCCATCATGTTATCTTTGTGTTTTCTCTGCTTAGACTGATCTGCTGCCTGGCCATGCTTCCCACTTACTGTGTTTCTAAAACAAGTGCTTTGCCGTGGTTGTCCTTGCTGGAGTGTATTTCTATCCTATTTTCACCTAAACTGTATCCATTCCTAATTTAGTTCTCAGACCCTTGTAACTAGTTCAACCCCCCTCCCTTTTCTAGGCTTCTCTGTTATCCTGAATCTCTCTTTCATAGCACTTAGCAGAGTTGCAGTTTTCCTTTTGATCGCATGATTTTTGTTTCCTGTCCGTCTGCCCAGACTAGATTAGAGTCTTCACCAATCTTGCTCATCACCGTTTTCCAGTACCCAGTGTGGTGTCTGGCACGGGTAGTCAATGACTATTTGTCCCATGAATGAGAATCCCCAAGGAGGATTTCTGTTTCTGAACCATGAATCCAGAACCATTGTTCTGGTTCATGGACCTCTAAGCAGCAGTTTATATGTCATTAGCTAATATGGCCAGTGCTTCACTGCTAGTAAGTGTCACAGCTGGTATTTGAAAGCAGGTCTTCTGTATGAAAAGCAAGCATCTTAAGAGTCTCACATGAAGTCTTACTGCTCCCTCTTGAATGAATTCCATCCAAGAGAAGAAGGGATAGGGTGGGCTGAGGCCTTGCCCTGGGAGCAGTTCTGCTCCAAAGTCAGTGATCTAGAACTGGAGGTTTAAAGATGTAAATGGTTCATTGGGAAATGACTCAGAGCCTTCTGAAGACCTTAGGAAACGTTCTTTTTATTTCTGGCTGGTCATGTATAGGACTTAGGAACAAATGGAATGATAATGGAATATATTTTCTACCTTTGTTTGTCATCAACTGAGTTTTGGTAAAATCTGCTCTTCTGTAAAGGGAGGAAGTAGAATTTATAGAGCCAGGGCAAAGTCATATCTTCTCTTTTCCTCTCTACTGACCCAGATTTATGTCCCTAACTGCTTACTCACTTTCCATGAGCAATGTTCTGGGTAGAAGCTGCATCCATTTGCTTCTCTGATTTCTCTCTTCTGCTGCATTCTTACTGCCACCCTCACAAGGTCCTCGTCACCTCAAGCACTGGTCCTGGTTTGAATGTTGATAATGTTGGGGCTCAAGCATCAGGTTCTCTCTCAGCTGATCTATTTCCTACCTTAAGCGGATTAATATTTCTTATGCAGATAAGCTCAAGAACCTACAGTGGCACCCTGTGACCTGCAACAGCACCTCGGGGCTCTTCTCCTTGGTCTTCAGGGACTTCTTAATATGATTCCGTTGTCTCTCCTATTTTTCCTTGTCACGTGCCATGAGGATGTTTTTTTCCCCCATTGCCTATTATTACTTAACTCACATATTTTAAAATAAACGCTTACTGAGCTCCTACTATGTGCTAGGCACTGTATCACACATTGGGGTAAAGCAGTAGTAAGATATCAGTCATGGCAACTTCCCTTTCTTCATGGTTCCATATGAAGAGACAGACATTTAAATAACTCCATTCACCATTGCTTGTTTCATCAGAATAGTAACAAGTGCTGCAAAGAAGGAAGAGGTGCTAAAGGTGTGTTAGAAGAGACCCTCATTTAGGAAGGAGAATCAGGGAAGGTTTCTTTGGGAGAAATGGTACTGTTGAATCTTTTATACCTAGTTCTGTGTTTTTCTTCCCCCTGGGAAAAATACCCTTTCTTCCCTCTCTCTACCCAAAAGTTCTCCATTTCTTTAGAGCAACTTGTTGGGTGAGTTGGCTGAAAAACACGGTAGTTAAGAGCTCAGATGCTCCAGTCACACAGAGCTGAAGTCGCCTCCCAGCTCCATTATTTATATGCAGATTATTCACTTTGTGTAATAGTTGCTCAGCTGTCAGATGAGGATTACAGCGCGTTCCTCTCAGGATTATTCTGGGTATGAAGTTTAGCCCAGTGCTGGCGCTTACCAAGTGCTCGGTTAATGATGGCCCAGGTTATTATAATGTTTGACTTGTGGGTTGGTGGCCAGTACCCGTTTCTTCCTCTCTTTTCCTTTCAGTCATTCTATAAATATTAGCCAAGTATTGTACCAGGTATGAGGGATACATCAGTAATTAAGACGGCCCTACCCTCGACCCTG
>NW_021703768.1:128017173-128105415 GCF_005190385.1 Monodon monoceros
GCAGAGTGTCAGTTTTCACAACCAAACCCTAGAGCAGGTGGGGGACTGGGTGGTGCTTGCCTTCACCCCGTCCTCAGGGCTAAGCTCACTCTCAGGTTTGGGTGGAAGGCCAGCCCGGGGCCCAAAGTGGTGTGACTCAGCACCTAGTCCCCCACCTGCTCTAGGGTTTGGTTGTGAAAACTGACACTCTGCCTGGTGCCTGGGTCCCTTCCAGGTTTCTCCCAGGCCTGGCAGCAGCCTTTTGCTTCCTGGCACCTCCTCATATCTGTCCCCCTCCTCTTGCCGCAATATCTGGGATCATAGAAGGTGTCCAGGAAAGGCTGGTTCACTGGTTGTGCTGAGAACCAAGACTGACATCTGTTCTTAGCCACTATTCCCTTCTCGAAGGATCCCTCTGGTGCCTGGGGGAAGCAGCTCCTGTTGACTTTGTAGCTTCATTCCCCAGGTCCGGAGCCACCAGGTGGATGTTACCAGTGCTGGCTTCTTCGTTAGGCAAAACACACAAACTATTCTGCTGTGTCCAGCTCAGGCCCCCCGCTCATGTCCCTGGGTCTCCTGGTCAGCCACTGTTGAGAGCTAACTCTGAGCAGAGCAGATAGGCCTGAATCTTCCTTTTTGGGGCAGCGCCCATATCCCCTGACTTGGATATCCGTAGGGTAGGGGGTGATGGATTCTGCATGAGAACCAGCTTGGGGGTAGGGCAGCAGTATTTAAGTCTTACTGAAGAACACAACCCTTTCTTTATAATGAACTCTTGGTTAGTGAGTCAAACTATACAACAGGTAAAAGGACTCTGTTCTGATTGAAGGAGGGCGGACTGGGATGCTTGGAATACACCTCCCTTCCCAACCTTAGGCTGGATTTGAGACCCATCTTTGTTATACGCTAACTTAGGAGCTGGGGCAAACATTCCCCATCGCTGGACTTCAGGTTCCTCATCTGTGACGTGGGGATTCATTCACTCATCCAGCCGAGCTCTGAACACTTGATACGCACCAGGCACTGTGGTCTGGCTGGAAGGACTGTGGTATGCAAAACAGACATGTTCCCTCCCCTCACAGGGCTCCCTTCGGGGAGAGGGAGGAAGATGCAGATGAAATGTGAAAATGGAACCCATGACAGAAGCAGTGAAGGAAGGTTTTGCTGCCCTGGGGGAGGTGTGGTGTGGCAGGGGCTGGTCTGGGGCGTGGAGCAAAGCAGGCCCTGGAGGCCAAGGAACAGAGTTCTTTGATACTTGCCCTTCTCACCTTCCAGGAATCATGTGGCTAAATGAGATGGTTTGGTAACTCTTTGGCTTCACACACATGTAAAAACTGCTTCTCAGCTCAAGATCATCTCCTCTGACAGCTGTCCCTCATCCTCTACAGTCTAATGGAACCTCACGCCATTGGCTCTCATGAAATCCCTCTCTTCCTTTATAGCCTTAATTGCAATAATTAATTATTTACTTAGCATCTGCTTCCTCTCCTAGCCCAGAAGGACAGGCATCGTGTCAGTCTTCATCTGTCAAACCCCAGCCCTAAATATATCTGAGTAGAGGCTCAATGAATATCTACTGAATAAATCAATAAAGTGATTAGAGATGACGCTGAGCTCTGGTATGTGAAAATCATAGTATTCTGCAGATTTGTGAAACGTCTCAATTAGGGGTTTAGAGACCGTTAGACCAATCTCATCTTATGGATGGGAAAACAAGGCCCAGAGAGGGGAAGTGACCTTAGCCGAGACTCATAGCAAATTACTAGTTGCGTCCAAGTTGTCGTTCTCTTGGTTTGGGTTCTTATTCCTGTAGCTATGGCTGTTTCAGGTGAAGCAAGATAAGCTCTTAGAAGCAGTGTCTCATTTTTTTAAAAAATTAATTCATTTTATTTATTTATTTTTGGCTGCATTGGGTCTTTTTTGCTGTGCCCAGGCTCTCTTTAGTTGTGGCAAGCCGGGGCTACTCTTTGTTGTGGCGCGCGGGATTCTCATTGCGGTGGCTTCTCTTGTTGTGGAGCACGGGCTCTAGGGGCGCGGGCTTCAGTAGTTGTGGCACGTGGGCTCAGTAGCTGTGGCTCGTGGGCTCTAGAGTGCAGGCTCAGTAGTTGTGGTGCACGGGCTTAGTTGCTCCACAGCATGTGGGATCTTCCCAGACCAGGGATCTAACCCATGTCCCCTGCGTTGGCAGACAGATTCTTAACCACTGTGCCACCAGGGAAGTCCCTAGAAGCAGTGTCTCTTGAGGTATAGGTCTTTGCCTCTGTATTAGGACTCAAAGCAAACAGAGAAGCTACCTTGGATAGCCCTCTCCACCAGAGGGCTCTCCACTGCTTTTCTGCCTGGAACACTGCCATTAAGGATTCGTCACATTGCGTGCAGTTGTGCCCTCTACAAGTGCCTGTCTGAGAAGGCATGTGTGATTGGGAGATGTGGCCAGAACCTCATCTGGCAAAACATGTATCTAAGTGATTTGCTGCTTGGAATGCAGAATTAATAGTAATGTGAATGTTTGTTTCAAGAATGCGAACACTGTAAATAGAGCGGCGTACAGAAGTGATAACTGATGGGCAGGGAGGAGGCTCAGGGTACGTGAACTCAGGGGGGCGCCAGACACACACGAAGAACCAAAGGAAGGTGTTCATAGAAATGAAACCTTGGCATGAACGTGGGCCGCTTCAAGTTGAAGGAGCTGCACCGTTTGGAGGAAAAGAAGGGTGCTGACGATTCAGAGGCCATGCAGTCATGTCATGTTTACATTCTCCAAACTGTTGTTGACTCTTCTGAGGGGCCCAAGCCCTGTGCTAAGTGCCTGGAGTGTGGGGAGAGCCAAGAGGGACGACCCCTCCTCTTGGTGCTTGTGGAGTAGAGAGCAAGGCAGATCTTAAGCAAATGATCGTTCTACTGGATGAATAAATAGAAACCGAGGTAACCGTGTGAAGGAATGGGATCTGTGAGAGCAAGTGATAGGGACTTACCCAGACTGGGTTGGGGGAGATGGAGTGGTGTGTGTGTGTGTGTGTGTGTGTGTGTGTGTGTGTGTGTGCGCGCACGCGCGCATAGGGGGTGGTGGTCAGAGCAGGCTTTCCTGAAGACATAAGTGTGAGCTCAAACCTGAAGGATGAGTTGAAACTAAATGGATGGGGCATGAGGAAAAGGGAGCGTTCCAGCTGGAGGGAATAGTGTGTTAACAAGCCACGAGGCATCAGAAAGCGGGTAGCAGGTACCAGAGGTCGGTGAGTACGACAGCTGTAAAGGGAGAGAGGAGCTGACTCCTGTGGGATGAGGCTGGAGGTGTCAGGGGTCAGGGGAGGAGGGAGGGTAGATGTGGCTGAGTCTAGGTGCCCAGTGCTACTCAGCGTGGTCTATGCACCAGGACTGCAGCCAAACTCTTATTTACAGATCTGTGACAAGACAGGCACAGAATGGAGAGTGAGCTTTCCTTGCAATCTGCTAGTGATTTTATGTCTGTTAAATCTTGTATTTTTAATGTCTGTTTATTCACTTTTCAAGCAATTCATTTTTATATTATTCAGGTTTTTCAATGGGATGGTAGGGGGGAGCCATCCTTGTTCACGGTGGCGTTGTGGTCTTTATCCGAAAGCCACTGAACGATTTTGACTAGGCGTTTGACAAAATCAGAGCTAAGTTTTGCAAAGATAGCTCTGGCTGCCACAGGAGCTTGGAGTGGAGAGCGGCACAGGAGGAGGCTGGGAGGCAGTGAGGGTGCTGCCCCAGGGGCTCAGGAGACTGGCTGTGAGGATGGTTGTGGGACTGAGCAGGACTTGAAGCTAAGGCAAATTTGTTGGCAGGGCTTTTTGTCAAGGTAGACAAAAGAGAACAGGGAAGAGGGCTTTGTTTGGAGAGAGTCTGGTGCTTCGGTGGCAGGAAGTATCATTGCTGGGAGTGCAGAGGGACCTAAGTTCCCCAGGAAGAAAGGCCCTAGTTCCCGACCTGACCCCCGGGGCTGAGAGAACTTGCGTGGGCAGGCGGCCGCCAGCTGTGCGTGGGCTGCCTCCCTTGGGCCCGTCTGGCTGTGTGCTGGGCCAGAGACAGGCACCAGGGAGGGGGTGACCCTTGACAGTGCTCACGAGCTCTCCACAGCCCTGCAGCTACTTTCCTTTTCTTTTTTTTTTTTTACATCTTTATTGGAGTATAATTGCTTTACAATGGTGTGTTAGTTTCTGCTTTATAACAGAGTGAATCAGTTATACATATACATATGTTCCCATATCTCTTCCCTCTTACGTCTCCCTCCCTCCCACCCTTCCTATCCCACCCCTCCAGGCGGTCACAAAGCACCGAGCTGATCTCCCTGTGCTATGTGGCTGCTTCCCACTAGCTATCTACCTTACATTTGGTAGTGTATATATGTCCATGCCTCTCCCTCGCTTTGTCACAGCTCATCCTTCCCCCTCCCTATATCCTCAAGTCCGTTCTCTAGTAGGTCTGTGTGTTTACTCCTGTCTTACCCCTAGGTTCTTCATGACATTTTTTTTTTCTTAAATTCCATATATATGTGTTAGCATATGGTATTTGTCTTTCTCTTTCTGACTTACTTCACTCTGTATGACAGACTCTAGGTCTATCCACCTCATTACAAATAGCTCGATTTCGTTTCTTTTTATGGCTGAGTAATATTCCATTGTATATGTGTGCCACATCTTCTTTATCCATTCATCCGATGATGGGCACTTAGGTTGTTTCCATCTCCGGGCTATTGTAAATAGAGCTGCAATGAACATTTTGGTGCATGACTCTTTTTGAATTATGGTTTTCTCAGGGTATATGCCCAGTAGTGGGATTGCTGGGTCATATGGTAGTTCTATTTGTAGTTTTTTAAGGAACCTCCATACTGTTCTCCACAGTGGCTGTATCAATTTACATTCCCACCAACAGTGCAAGAGGGTTCCCTTTTCTCCACACCCTCTCCAGCATTTATTGTTTCTAGATTTTTTGATGATGGCCATTCTGACTGGTGTGAGATGATATCTCATTGTAGTTTTGATTTGCATTTCTCTAATGATTAATGATGTTGAGCATTCTTTCATGTGTTTGCTGGCAATCTGTATATCTTCTTTGGAGAAATATCTGTTTAGGTCTTCTGCCCATTTTTGGATTGGGTTGTTTGTTTTTTTGTTATTGAGCTGCATGAGCTGCTTATAAATTTTGGAGATTAATCCTTTGTCAGTTGCTTCATTTGCAAATATTTTCTCCCAGTCTGAGGGTTGTCTTTTGGTCTTGTTTTTGGTTTCCTTTGCTATGCAAAAGCTTTGAAGTTTCATTAGGTCCCACGTGTTTATTTTTGTTTTTATTTCCATTTCTCTAGGAGGTGGGTCAAAAAGGATCTTGCTGTGATTTATGTCGTAGAGCATTCTGCCTATGTTTTCTTCTAAGAGTTTTATGGTGTCTGGCCTTACACTTAGGTCTTTAATCCATTTTGAGTTTATTTCTGGGTATTAACGAACTTCCAGCTTCCTAGGGCATGTGGGTGAGTGGAACACTCAGCAGACTGGGCTGTGCTCGAGGAAGACCAGGTTCCAAAGACTGAGTTGCTTTGGGTGAAGGAGGCACTCGACTCAAACCTTGACTGCAAAGCACCATCACTGAGACCCTTATCTTTGCGTCCCGGGTGCTGTCTAGCGTGTTCTAACCATGGTGTCAGGAGCAGTAGGGCAGAGGAGAGGCATGAATGGTTTGTGTACCTGAGTGAGCTTCGCTGGTCTGATCTGCAGGCCCATAAAAGGTTCCAGGAGGGACTTCCCTGGTGGCGCAGTGGTTAAGAATCCGCCTGCCAATGCAGGGGACACGGGTTCAAGCCCTGGTCCGGGAAGATCCCGCATGCCGTGGAGCAACTAAGTCTGTGCGCCACAACTACTGAGCCTGTGCTCTAGAGCCCACGAGCCACAACTACAGAGCCCACATGCCACAAATACTGAAGCCCGCGTGCCTAGAGCCTGTGCTCCACAACAAGAGAAGCCACTGTAATGAGACGCCCGCGCACTGCAACGAAGAGTAGCCCCCGCTCGCCACAACTAGAGAAAGCCCACGCACAGCAACGAAGACCCAATGCAGCCAAAAATAAATAAATAAATAAAATAAAAAAACAAAAATAAACCAATGTTGTCACAGTTTCAAAAAACAAAACGGCTCCAGGAGACTGGCTTCTCTGAACCCTTCTCAGGGAAGCCTCAGCACTTCTGTGGCTTCCACTCCACTCAGGGTTTTTTCTTTCTCAACCATTACACTGCTGTAAATCAAGGTCACTTCCAGTCATAATGCTCAGGTAGTGCCAGTTGGGAAACCCATTCAGGTCTTTGACAGTTTGATCTTAGATCAGACCTGGTGAAGGCAAAGCTAAGAGGGTGACAGACTCCAGGCTGTCTCTGGAGTAGAGGGGGGCTGGTGCTATCCAGGGGGATTTGGAGGCCATGGTTTGGGGGAAGACATGGTTCTCTCCCCACATTTCCCCCTTTCACAGTGCTTTTACACCTGGTAGGGTATACGGATTTAGGGTTATAGAATCGTATGTTATCTGAGCATAAAGGTATCATGATGATTATCTAGCTGAAAGATGGCAAAACCAAGGTCACTACACCCTTCTCTCTGTAGGAAAGACGTCAGCAGTTAATCCCTGTATCCTATGCAGCCTCAGAAGCCCCCTCAACACCCCCCTCCAAGAAGATACTGCCATTAAGTTGGAGTTAGCATGCAGTTTGAGGAGGTGCGTATTGGCTTCCTAAGGCTGCCATTACAAAGCACCACAAACCAGCTGGCTTAAAACAATAAAAGTTTTTCTTTTGACAGTTCTGGAGACTGGAAGTTCAGCACCAAGGTGTCAGTAGAGCTATGTTCTCTCTGACAGCCCTATAGCGAAGAATCCTTCCTTGCCTCTTCCTGTTTCCTTTGGTTTCTGGCCATCCCTGGTGTTCTTTGGCTTGCAGCTGAATCATCTGATCTGTGTCTCTCTCTTCACATGGCTTCTTCCCTGTGTGTCTGCCTCTTTTTATAAGGATACCAGCCACTGGGTTAGGGCCCACTCTCATCTCGATTGACTATCAAGATGATCTTAACTTGATTATATCTACAAAAATCCCATTTCCAAATAAGGTCACATTCACAGGTTCCAAGTGAACATGAATTTTTTGTGGAGAGGCACTAATCTACCCACTTCAAGACTTAATGCTATCCAGAGCGTTAAGGAGTCTTATCTTCCTATTTTGTAGATGAGAAACCTGAGGTCCAGGGAGGAGAAGGGACTTGCTGCAAGTCACATGGCTATTAACAATTGGTCCAAGATGAGAACCCAGGATTCCAGACTGCCAGTCCAGTGCTTTCTGTTATATATTTGAATGAAGCATTAAAATCAATATTTTTCCTCTTCCGTGGGAAAGGCTTACATAATCTAGTTTCATGGCTTGTTTCTGTGAATCCTTAGCCAAAGGGTAAGCCAGCTGTGTGTGTAGAGTTGGTGATTCTTTGCTTTCTAGTTAAGATGCCTTCCATGAGATCTAGTCTTAAAGGAATTGCTATGCGTCGATGTCCCATATGCTAAAATGACCCTAGCCTGGATCCCAGCACCACTCTGCACACACGAGAATAGATGCTCAATCATAGGTATTTGGTGAATGTGATGTGTAACAAATGTTTGATAAATGAGCAATCCATGCATTTGTTGCTTTTGTCTGTTTTGGATACAAGTAGAATCTTGGAATGAGAAAGCTGGTTCAAGAAAGGTGGAGAGAGCTGAAAGTCTCTCTAAACAGGGTTGAAGATGCACATCAGGGAGAAATGTGAAGTGGCAGAACTGGGGGCTGCTTCTACCTATTCCTTAGCGACATGCTCATTAAGACTCCCGTTTCCATTGAAGGAGACGAGAGCAAACGCAGAACACTTTCTGTGGTGCTTTTGGGCTTTGTGTAAGGCGCAGTGTTTGACGCTTTATAAATATCGCTTACCTAATTTTCTCAATTCAGTGAGGTAGATGTTATTATGCCCACTTTATAGGCTAGGAAAAAATAATTAGGAAATTCCCTGGCAATCCAGTGGTTAGGACTGTGCACTCCCACTCCTGAGGGCCCAGTTTCAATCCCTGGTTGGGGAACTAAGATCCCACAAGCCACGTGGCATGGCCAAAAAAAAAAAATTAATTTGTTCAAAGTTACATAGCTAATAAATTTTGGGGCCTGGATTGAAACCAATTCTTTCTGACTCAAACCTATTTTATTTTAAAAATTTATACCCAAGTGGAATGTGGGTCTTACTTGCATTTCAGAAGCAAGGTATGAGGAGCTCTAACTGTGCAACAAAATTTGGTTTGTATGAAGCTGTTTCTTTTGGCCGCCTGCAGAAATATCAAGTATCATCTGAATATGTTTAAAAATTCTTTTATTTCCCTGTGTCCCTTAGAAATTCTCATAAGACAGTGCTATCATACAGCTTTCACCTTCATTAGCTAGTGTGATCGTCAAAATTACGTGGTGGGGCAGCAGAATAGGGGGAAGAGTGCCCATTTATTGGTGAGACAATTGAAACTCAGAGAATGAAAATGACTTGGATGAGGGCACACTTGGAGATAGTGGAGAAAGTGGGCACTTGACCAGGTCATCGGATCGCCAGTCCAGTGCTCTCTCGTGTGATCAGTGATGCCCCCTGTGCTTAGGTGTGTGCAGTGGAATTGTACTCCCCTGACCCCGTTAGTCTTGCAAAGGAAACAGTGGGACTCACATTCACATTTTGGAGTAAATGACTCCATCCTTTTTTTCTTTTATGCATTTGTTTAGCCACCCATTCATTTCTCTAACCATCATTCATGGTACTTCATCTCCCATTACTCAGTCATCCATCCAGTTCATCTGTCCATCTATCTATCATCCTTTCACTCATCCTCCATCAAACCAACTGTTGATCCCTCTAAGCATCCTTACCCACTGTTCTCATAGTTGATAACAACATGCACAGTCTGACCTGTAATCTGTGGAATGAACCAAGATACACATAAACAAAGGATGTCAAGGAAGACACGTTCCTGACTTTCCAGATGTTAGTAGAAGATAGATATCTGTCTACAGAAACCTGTACTACAAGGCAGACTAAGTTTATTTAGAGAGTTACCATGAGGTTTAGAGAAGGGAGTGCTTACTTATGGCTGGCAGGGCTTCAGGGAGGAGGGGCCATTTGATCTGAATCTCCATGCAGATCAGTGTTTCCGAGAGTGAGTTCCCCAGATGTTGGAATCCCATGGCCTGATTATTTTTAAAAAAGCATATTTTTTCTTATACTTTTACTGAATCAGAATTTCTAGGGGTAGGAAATGGAAAAATGCATTTCTAATACATGTCCCTTGGGTGACTTAAAAAAAGCTTTATTGAGCTATAATTTACATATTGTAAAACTCCCCCATTTCTAATGAACAATTCAACAATTACTAGGATATTTACAAAGTTGTACAGCCATCACCACAGTCTAATTCCCTAGTGACTTGTACTTTGCACACTGAAATGGATCAGTTATCCAAGAGGATAGGAGGGGTCATTCCAGTCCAAGGAACAACTTAAGCAAAGGTGTAGAGGGAGGTTGTAGAGATAGTTTGGGGAGGAATGGATAACCCCATCTGGCTGGGTGTAAAATGAATAAAAAGAGGAAAAAAACATTAGAAAGAGGTGATGGCAACGATCAGATCACTTCCAGACAGCTAGTTTGGTGGGGGGAGGGGACTGGGTGCCTATTGTCTAAGGTGAAGGTAGAGGGGAGAGAGAAGGGTTGGTTAGAGACACAATTCTTGGCTGCTCACTGTACTGCAGGAGGGACCCCCGCAAGACCCCCAGACCAGTTGGATGAAAACCATTTTGTTGAATGATCGATTTACCAGATGGAGAATTCATTGTCGAGCTGAGGATATTGTATCTTGGCTTGCTTGGGGCTTTTTCTGTGAATGGGTAGCCTTGCTCTGGTGAGCACTTCACTGACTCTTTCACTTGTCACTTATTCCCCAGGCCTGCGCCCTGTCCTCTGCGCATGTCTTGGTTCCTGCTTGTCCCCCTATATCTATCTGCTCCTTGTGCCCACACCCTGGAGGTAAAATGGCAGTGGCTAATTCTCTTAGAGTGAGCTTCAGTCTTTGTCTGACAGCTTTGTGTGAATCAGTCCTGTGCTGAATTGATTTTCAGTGTATTGGCTTTTGCCTATCTGCTCTCGAGCCCAGACGGTTGGCTTTGATAGCTACTTCGCTGCTCTGTGATTTCTGCATTGATCTCTCAGTGCTTCCCTTTGCCCTGCGTATAACGAGAAAGCCCTCAGCCATCCTCAGCTGGTCCCAGGCCTCAAGAAGGAAGAATTGTAATAACAATTGTGAACTTCTTTGGCCTCCTTGAAAGGAAAGGGTGAGGTAGATGGAAGGCGTTGCTATAATTATTATGTGATAGCACATATATTGGTTTTTCTCTCCAAATCATTGTCTGGGGCTCTGTTTTGAAGTTGGTTTTTACCCTCCTCGCTCTTATTGCAGCCTCCCATGCTCCCGTTCCATATTTAACTTTTCTGCAATTCAGCACCTGCTCTGTTAGTGCACCTCCCTTCCAGGTTTTTAGGGTGAGGTACCTGCATTTAGATCAGCCTAAGCTGTGGGGTGGTGTGGGTGCCTTCACAGCCAGGCCTTCTAGACCTTCCCTTCGCTTTAAGGAGTAGAGGCTAAGGTACCTGGACCCCAGAAAGACCACTCCTCCTATCCTATTTCATGTAGTGATTAAGAGCCTGGACTCTGGAACCAGACTCCTGGTTTGAACCCTAGCTCTGCTACTTACCTGCTGTGTGACCTCAGACAAGTACCTTAACCTCTCTGTGCCTCTGTTCCCTCATCTGTAAAATGGGGGCCACACTAGTAGTAACCTCACAGGATTGCAAGAAGGATTAAGTGTGTGAAAAGCACCGAGGATATGGTCTGGCATATAGCTAGCACCGTGGAAGTGTTAGTTAATGTTGTTTCCTAGCTCTTTAGTTTTATTTCCTTTTTGGTGTGTCAGGCTGGCGTTAAGGAGCCTAATTCTGTTCCAGGCACAGTTGCTAAGTTGCTGTGTGAGTCGGGTGTGTCATTTCTCCAAAATTCAGCTTCCTCCTCAATTAAATGAGACTCATAGTCTCTGCCTGGGATTACTCTGAGGATGAAATGACATAACGGGCATGAATGGCTTTTGTGAATGTTAACATTTTGCCTGCTTGAATGGCGACAGGACGCTAGATGTTCTGTGAAAGGTCTACTGTGTTAAGATCATTTCTTGGAAGGGGCGGCTTGCTCTCCGGGAATAAGAGTCCAGCATGGAAACAGTGAGTTCCTGATTATTCCAAGCCCCAGTTGGTTTAGTCCTTACATGTGGCACCATTTTGAGATGTTCTCTTCCTGGCGTCTCCTGGGAGACCAGTGGTTACACTACATGTTGGCATCAGGGTTCTTGGTTGCAAACAATAGAAACCAACACTTGCTCGTTTAGACAGTAAAGGGAGTTATTAAATGGTTTGGGGGTAGCTCAGAGTGTTCAGAGCACCAGAAGACCAGGAGGCTGTGCAGCCAGGATCAATGTCCAAAGTCACCCAGCAGAACTGATCCAGAAGGATGCTGTGGAAGCCACCGCTGCTCACACACACATAGGGCAGGGCTATAGAACGCGGCACCTGGAGCCAGGAGCTCACTATGGCTTCAAAATCTCTTATCACTGCTGCTCCCTGCAGCATGGCTTCATTCTCTCCAAGCCCCTGACTAGCTTTTCTCTTGGTCAGGGATCGTGACCACAAAGAGCTCTACACCCACCCATCTCTTTCAAGCTCTACCATCTTCTTTTGGTTCCCAATGAAGAAGGCATTCCAGGAAAAGGATTGGCTGAGCTTTGGATCATTGTCCATTCTTGGACGAATCATGATAGGCCTTGGTGGTGGGGTACCATTACTTGGCCAGCTTGACTCCCATGCCCACCCTTGGGAAGAAAACCCTGATTGGCAGCTCTCAGTGGGAGTGAATGGTTGGAATGGTGTGAGAAGGAGGGTGGATTTCTCAGAGGCAGGGACAGGGGATGAGAAGGACTAGTCTAGGTAATGCTTTCACCTTCCAGCACTACTGGGAGATTTGGGTTCTGACTCCTTGGCTCTTTCTTTCCTCACTGTGCTATTGCACTAGACCAGGCCTTCATAACTCCATGCTACGATTATCTCTTTTTCTCCACCAGGCTGTCTGATCACATCTTTCTCGGCATAGAAACTTTCATTGCTTTCAGACTAGAGTCCAACTTCATACTATAATACTTAAAGGTTCAATTATTCTTTTAAAAAACTTTTTTGTAAAGGTAGATTTCAAATGTAAATATGATCATGTATTATGAACACTTACGTACCCATAATCCAACTTGAACAGATTTTAATATTTTGCCTTCTTCAGATTTTTTAAAAAAAGGAGTAAAAAGTTACAAACAGATTTAAACTACTTCAGGAACCTGTTTTTTTTTTTAATTTTTTTATTGAAGTATAGTTGATTTACAGTGTTGTGTTTAATTTCTGCTGTACAGCAAAGTAACAACTATATATATATATATATTTTCTTTTTCATATTCTTTTCCATTATGAATTTTTTTACATCTTTATTGGAGTATAATTGCTTTACAATGGTGTGTTAGTTTCTGCTTTATAACAAAGTGAATCAGTTATACATATACATATATCCCTATATCCCCTCCCTCTTGGCGTCTCCCTCCCACCCTCCCTAACACACCCCTCTAGGTGGTCACAAAGCACGGAGCTGATCTCCCTGTGCTATGCTGATATCCCTGTGCTATGGGGCTGCTTCCCACTAGCTATCTATTTTACATTTGGTAGTGTATATATGTCCATATCACTCTCTCACTTTGTCACAGCTTACCCTTCCCCCTCCCCATATAGAGAAGGAACCTCTTCTTAATCTTCTTTCCCCTTTCTCTTCTCTGAAGTTTACCACCATCTTAGAGTGACTGTCATTTTCAAGCACGACTTTATGAATTTTCTACATGTTCGAGTCCCTGTAAAGTGTCTGGCATTACCTTGTATGTTTTAGAACTGTATAGAAATATTCGTAGCGTGCATATTCTTTTGCAGTTTGCTTTTGTCACTGAATGTATTTTTGAGATTTATTCACATTGGTACATGTAGTTCTAGTACATTCGTTTTAACTGTGGTATATACTGTTTTATTTCTCTATCTCCTATTGACAGATTTTACTTTTTGCTTTGTTTTTTTTGCCACTATGAGCCCTACCGCAGTAAGCATTCTTGTGTAAACCCTGGGGGGTGTACCTAGGAGTGGAATCACACTAAGGGAGAAGGACAGGGAAAAACAAAGTCATAGCCCAGCAACTTCCCCACTGTCCAGCGCTAGCAGGTGATTAAGCCCAGGAAATCCCTGGCAAGGCTGTTCAAATAGGATTTAGCAGCTTGTGAAATGGGACTTTACTTCTTTAACTAATCCCTTGCCGGGGAGAGGTCTGGGGTCTGATGTCAGTTTGCTTTGGACTGGGAGAGGGGCGGGCAAGCCCAGACAATTGAAAATATTTGCTGATTATAGGACTGGGCCTTTTGAACAACAGGAGATTGGCAAAGTGTATCTTTGCTCCCCCTTCTTTCCTGGGAGTCAAACCCCAAGTGGCATTTACCTTGCTTGGGATAAATGCAGTGCTGAGGAAAAGCATAGAATTTGGAGACAGAGCACACCAAGTTTGCGTCCTTCGTTCTGCCACTTATCAGCTGTGTGACTGTGTTCATGACTCATATTCTCTGAACCTCAAATTCCCTGTCTGTAGAATGAAGCTCAGTGATGTCCTCTGCTTTCAGACTCAGAATAACCACTATCCTGAATTGTCGGGGTTGCACTGTAGCCAGAAACTTTGGGCCCACGATGCCATGATTCCTTGAGTCAGATCTCGTTGGCAATAGACCCTTGTGTGGCCTCTGAATCCAATATTCCCTCTTCACCCAGGACTCACCCCATCTGCCGGAACCTGAGTCTTTCCTTGGGAATCTATGCATGATTGGATACCCATCTAGTATTTTCCAGGCCTTTCCTTGGTGAGATTGGGCCCCAATTCTTACAGAGCCCTTTCCTCTGGTCCCCACTTTTGGACTTGGGGCTGTTAGGAACCCATATCTCATCCTCACCATCATGACCCAAATATTGGCAGCTACACATGTGAAGCCCTTGCTCTAAAGCTGGCAGTGAACCAAGCCCTGTATTTGTGTTTCCACGGAGGTTGTATAGGAAAGCGTTGAGAGAACACATTTAGAGCCAGATAGAGTCAGGTTCAGAGTCCCAGTTTCCTCAACTTTAGAAAGGTGAAAATAACAACATGTCTCTCCTGGGATTATTATAAAGAGTATAAATATCAGAGTAAAGTTTTTAGCATAGTGCCCAAGTCATAGTCAGCACTCAATAAGTTATAAGTAAACGTGCTGTAAGGTGTTGAATGCTCAAGGTAGAAGCAAGAGAGCAAAAGTGATCAGGAACATGGGCTGTGCCATCAGATGGCCTGAGTTTAAGTTCTGGATCCTCCACTCTTGTGTTGTAACCTTGGGCTAGGTATCAAGTTTTCTAACCTCTCTGTGCTTAGTTTACCCATCCAAAGAGGACGATAATATTGAACCCATATGCCTATTATTGTGAGAGATAAAAGATGTAATCTCTATAAAGCCGTGAGAACAGTCCTGGCACACGGAAGCACTCAATAAATGTAGTTGTTACATTATGTCAGTTATTATTACTTTTAATATATATGTATATCTATAAATACATAGGTATATATGTTATGGACTCAGGTTATCAAAACATAACTTTATTTTCCCAAAACTGGATCTACTTTCCTTCTTGAGCTCCATTCCATCGGAAGGCAGATTATATATTCTTTTTACTTCCAGCAGAACTCAGTCATTTTAGTTATTTGTATCTCATGGGGGTAAACTCAGGAAACCTCAGGATTCTCCCCCTCTCCTTCCTTTCCCTTGGAGTTGAGGCTGAGAGGTGGCTCAGAGAGGGACACTTGTCCTGACCTGGGCTTTGGTCCCCAGCACCAGTGTTGCTTGGCTGGTGGCACTGCACTGGGCCATCACTTGGTCCTCTCTGTCCTTGACCCTATGGGGCCCTCTTGTTTCTCTACTCGCAGAATGGCATAGGGTTTGATAGGATGGGTTGCCATACTCCCAGAACCCCGGAAGAAATTGGAAAGTGGGATGAGGATGGCCATGATGGGGCACAGGGCCTATTATTAGTGTCTGAGATTTCTCATTTTTCCTTCAACTGTTCTCTTCCCCCTAAGGGTGGAAAATTCTATAAGCATAGTGGTAGAGTGGAAGAATGGGTGTGCGTGCGTGCGTGCGTGTGTGTGTGTGTGTGTTGACTTTCTTCCTAGCCTTTCCTGTATTATACTTGCAACAAAGTCCAAAGTGAGAAATTTTGCTCTCTTTGTCCTTGAGTTCTTTTGTGAAACTTCTCATTCTTGGGATAGTCTTGACCTAATTGTTCCGACCCACTCAGTGGGTAAGGGAGGATCTTGGACTTAGAAGGTTGAAGGGGAAAAATCACATCATTTAGTATTTCACACACCATCCCACCATGAAGACAGTTTCACAACAAGCTGGTTAGCTAAGTACTGTTACTGTTTATCCCATTTTCCAGATGAGGAAATAAACTCAGAGAAGCTAAGTAACTTGCTTAAAGTCATGCAGGTAGAAAGAAGTGGACTTAAAGCCAGGCGTGGGCTCCAACTCATGTCACAGTCTTTCTACTTTGCAGTGGGTCATCTGGAAGAGGAGCATCGCTTCTCCCTGACTGTGGGCACTGCCACCCTCCCGAGCCTTCCTTGGCCATGACCTGCTAGGTGGCCCACATCACTCCCCATCAGGGACTGGCTGAGCCATCCCTGAAATTGTGTGATGTGCTGGTCACTGAACATTGGACTGTCCAACTGCCTTGTTGCAGAATAACCTCAATAACGATGTGACTTTTCTCTTCTCTTGTCTCATTCACTCTCAGATTTGCCCATTTCCTGCGTATTCAAGATACTGTCATGTCAAGCACATGGAAGCATTTGAATTTTGTAAATCACTGTTAATCATGAATGAATGTGTATCAAAGGGCCTTCATCCTCTGGGGTCTGTGGTACAATGGGGGTCCTTAGCTCCTGCACCCCAGCTGTCAGATTCATGGTCAGGGACCTCTCCAGTGATCTTGGCCACACTTGCTGCCCCTTCTGTGTGACCCAGAACAGAGCTCAGAGTCAGGTTGTATTGATTTCATAGGAAGCCAGGCTTGCATTTTATTTTCCTTTCACTCCAGGTTTGTTGGCTTCTGCCTGCAAGATGGCTGAAGGCCATCATTTTCGTGTGGAGGATTAATTAGAATAGATTCCTTTGACTCAGGCTGCCAGTAAGACCTGTGGTCCTCAGCTATTGATTTAGGAAGCTGAGCAGGAAATGATGGGTCCCCTAACAGGCCCCAAGGAAGCTGTGATGACGGGCATTTTGATGCCCAGGGGGTTCATTGTGGCAAACAGAAAAGAGTAAGAATGTGGGAGGAGATTTGGGGGGTAGGGTGGGGAAGGGAGATGGTACAAGGGTTACTGTGATGCGGTGAATGAGGGGAGAATCTCATTTCCTATGAACAATGTGGCTGAGAAATTGAAAGGGACATTTGTGAACTTTGGAGGCCGAGATGATTGTGAGCAAATTAATAGCTAGATATCAGAGATGTTTGTTCTTATGCAGATAATTGAGTTCTGAAGAGAGAGGTCACTGGTCCTTCAACTTCCCTGTCGTCTCAGAGTCCAAATCATGGTAAAGTTCTAGCTCTTTCCCCCCAGATGACCTCTCAATTTAATTCAGTTCAACAAACATTTATCAGCACCTGCTGTGATGGTGGGAGGGCTAGGCCACGAAGGGTATACAGGAGCAGAAGGCATGCCTCATTCTCTTAAGGGGCTTATCATGCACGAGCAGACATTAAAAAAAAATAGAATTTATTTTTTAGAGGAGTTAGGTTCACAGCAAAATTGAGGGGAGGTACAGAGAGTTCCCATATCCCTCCTTCCCCACACGTGCACGGCCTCCCTCACTATCGCCATCATCCACCAGAGGGGTACGTTTGTTACAACTGATGAACCTGCACGGACACGTCAGCATCACCCAAAGTCCATAGTTTACAATGGGGTTCACGCTTGGTGTTGTACAGTCTGCAGTTTGGGACAAATGTGTAATGCCATATATCCACCATTATAAATATCACGAAGAGTAGCTTCACGGCCCTAAAAATCCTCTGTGCTCTGCCTGTTCATCCCTCCCCACTAACCCCTGCCAACCACTGATCTTTTTACTGTCTCCATAGTTTTACCTTTTCCACAGTGTCACGTAGTCGAACTCATACGGTACGTAGCCTTTTGATATTGGCTTCTTTTACTTAGGTTCCTCCATGTATTTTCACGTCTTGGTAGCTCATTTCTTTTTAGCATTGAATAATATTCCACTGTCTGGCCGTTCCACAGTTTATTTATTCATCACCTACTGAGGGACATCTTGGTTGCTTCCAACTTTTGGCAATTATAAATAAAGCTGCTATAAACATGGGTGTGAAGATTTTTGTGTGGACATCACTTTTCAACTCCTTTGGGTCAATACCAAGGAGTGGAATTGCTTGATCGTATGGTAAGAGCAGGTTGACTTTTGCCGGAGACCATGGGGCAGACATTGTCAAACATATTTAGGATACAGAATACAATACTAGTGGGTGATGGGGGTAGCATAGAGATTGAGACCAAGAGGGGAGGGGGAGAAATTTCCATGATGGGTGGCATCTGAGTACAGCCTTAAATAGGCAAAGGGTTCCAGCAGAGAAGTCATCATGAGAAGTGTGTACATGGAACTTTCTTGGGTTCTTTTTCTGGAGTACTACTGTGACTGGAGCTCATATATAAGTAGTAAAGATAAGGCTGAAAACGTGGTTTGTGGCCAAATCATGGAGGGACTGAAGAGCAGGTTGGGATTTGTCTTTGTAAGTAGCTGGGAGCTATTGGAAGTCTTTGAGGAGGAGGGGGCCATGATCAGAAGTGATCCAGGAGGCATAGCCCTGCATCCCATGCGGACAGAATTGGAGCAGCAAGAGGAGGGGAAGAAAAGATGCCGGTAAGGAGGTTATCCTAATAGTCAGGAGAGAAAAGGATAGGTGTGATAGGGGAGGCAGGACAGCGAGGAGACCATTCAACCTCATCAGCAAAAGGGGAATCTATTATTATTGTCTCTAGGGTTTGAGGACTGGTAGGCATAGGAAATTGAAGGAAAGGGTGCATCAGAGATGTCTGCTAGTTTTGCACCCTGAGCATCATCTTTCTTTCTTAATTCCCTTCTCTCTCTGGCCCTTTATTTCCCTAGGGAGTTGGTGGCTGTGAGTAGAATGTATCTGAGACCTCAGGGTGCATGGCTGAGTAGCCAATTTGCAGGCAGGGGATTAACCAAGTGCTACTTTGCTGCCTAGGTAACTAGGCTAGGAGCTGCAGGAGAGCCAGGCAGTGTGGGGACAGGAAGAGGACATGTGGGCAGAGTACCAAGAGGCTCTGCCTCTGATTGGTAGGTGACCGTGGACAAGTCATCCTCCTCCTTTGCCTTCTGTCTCCAATGTGTCATTTAGGGATAACTTCCTGGCCTCAGGAGACTTCTGTAAGGATAAAAACAGGTCTTGTTCATTTTGTTTTAGCATATAAAATGCTAAAAATGCTTAAATTGCAAAGGGTCATTACAACCCTTTTGGGAGGCAGCGTGATGTAGCCAGACAGCCTGGGTTTGAGTCTTGGATCTATTACCAGCTTTGTGATGATGGAGAGTCCAACTTCTCCATTCCTCATTCTTCTTCGTAGTGACATGGGCCTAATAACTGTCACGTCTGATAGGTCTGTTGTAAGGTGGACTGAAATAATTCACAATGTAGGTGCTGGTGGAATGTTTGCAATGGTGATGATGATGCCATCACAGATGCCACTGCACTGCCAATGCCGGGCTCTCCGAATACGCCTAGCATATCTTTTGGCACCAGATAAGCCCAGCAAACCTGTGCTACTCCCTCCCTGTTCTCCTCTTAGCTCCTGCTCAAATTCATGTTCAAGCTTGGAGGCTCACTGCATCACGGAATGTCACAGCAGTTCAGCAAGGAAGGACTTCTGGGGACATCTAATCCAATATTTCAACTGTTCCTTGAACTACTGACCAGAAGTAACCTTACCTCCTGATTGCAGGGAATGCTGTAGACAGCCCAGACTCTCTAGACAGCCCAGTTCATGTGTAGCTACCTTTGATGATTTGGAGTCTAGGTCTATTTATTAATATCTTCTTTGTGTGTGTGTGTGTGTGTGTGTGTGTGTGTGCGCGCGTGCATGCGTGCATGCACGCGCACACGCTAGACACACCGAAAATAACTTCCAGGGCTATTTCATTGGTATTTTCACTAATATAGGAAGTGAGTCCTTAATGAAACATAGACTGTTGACAGGAGAATAGTGATAGAAAAAGAAATAGTAAGACAAATATTCAAGATATGGAAATGTAGATAAAGAAGGAAAATCAATTGTGAACAGCTACATCCATAATGAAGTACTTTTTTTTTTTTTCTCTCCTTAGCTGAGGGATCTTCCAAATTCGGTCGGAGAAAAAGAGCTTCATGCAGCAGGAAGGATTTGGATTAGACAGTCAAGGACTTTTTCCCTGGGAAGTGGTCAGAGGAAGGTGAGGCTTCTCTTGATGGCTCCCGTGTTCTCTTATGTGGGCCAGGCTCTCTCTGATCTGGAGACAGAGGTGAATGAAAGAAACCTGGGAGGTGCTTTCATCCCAGGAATTTGCCAACTGCCAGAAGGGGAGGAAGGAAGGAGGTGAGGAAGAGTCTATTAAAATCCACTCTGTTATGGAGAGGTTCAATAGAGAGGCTGGCCTCTGGTCTCAGAATGACTCATGCCCTACCGGACGTCCTGACAGCTAGAGGGGCTTAGCTGGCTTGGGCTTCCCTGCTCGCATTGGCTCAGGAGGCTCTCAGAGGGGGCCTCTGGACAGCTTCCAGGTGGACCTGGTTAGCACCAATATCCCCTACTATGGGCTGTGAGAGCGCTTTGGTAATAGAAATAATAGCAATACGTAAAAATCTTGGCTATCTAAAATGACTCAGGAAATGAAGCATTTTGGGTAGTGGAATTTTCCTTAAAGCTGAGGATTTTTCTATATAAGTAGAGACTCTTATTTGTGTGTGTGTGTGTTTTTCTTTAATCGATTGAGTCAATATACCATTCTGGTTTACTTGGAGACAACAAGTGAATGATAGTTGTTCCTGCCATTAATGTAGTCATTCCCTAGGGGGTTAATGAACTACACTGTTTGCCCCAAAGCTAAATGCGGCCGCCTTTGTGCTGACCGAGCTCTTCTGTCTGCTTTTTCGTTTTTCTGACCCTCCTTGCTTCAAGATATCTTCGCCTCTCATTTCTTGTCAATATCAGTGCATCTGATTCTAGTGGTCTCATTTTTTCCTTTGCATTTGTCTCTTCTTTCCACTTGTAGATCATAAGCTACTGTTGATCTTACCTAACTTTGCCCAGTAACTAGTATCCGACCAAAGTAGAGGCTCAATATTTATATCAATTTATTTGTTCAATAAACAGGTGTGAAGCATTTACTCTGTAGTAGGCAACATGGTAGGTGCTGAGGATCCGATGATGAAAATCTCAGATGAACTGGCTGGCTTACTGTCCTGATTTGGGAATTCACTTCTAAAGGAGGCTTTGGCTCGGCGCTTCCTCCAAGTCCACTCTTCTCTCACCATCCTCCAGCCTCGTGGCTCTCACACTGCATGTGCCTCAGAATCACCTGGAGGGCTTGTTAAACCACACATGGCTGGGCTGCACTCCCGGAGTTTCTGACTCTTGCGTGAGACCCAAGAATGTTCCCTTCTCAGAAGTTCCCACGGGATGCTGATGTTGCTGGTCTGGGGGCGTCACACCTGAAGCCACATGACCTTCACTCTGCCCCTCGAATGCTCAGTCTTGCTTCCACCCCCAGGCGCTTGCCTTTGCTGTGCCCTCCGTCTGGTCTTGGCCCTGGCGGCCTCCTTTCATGCCCTCCTCAGAGAGGCCTTGCTGCAACACCCAAGTGAATGTTGTTTTCCCCTTCCCAGGCCCTCAGTGCCACATTCCTCGGTTTCATTTCCTCCTTAGACTTCTGTCACTCTCTGAAATTACCTTTGTATGGGTGTCTCAAGGGTGACTGTGACTGATAAGAGATACTAACACACCTGGGCAAAGAACACACGTTTCTTTAATATAATTAAAAGACGTAAGAGTTTCAGTGCGTGAAGACAGCTACACAAAGCTGGGGAGGGAGCAGTGGTTTTTTGTTAGAAGTCACAGCCCTTCAAGTCCCTGTGGCTGGTGTGTCAGCTGGTTGAGGTGAGGATCCCCTCTGTCCTCAGGGAGCTCCGACTCATCCGTTCTTAGGTTCCTGTCACTCTCCAGACTCCTGTTTACTGATCTGCGGACTCAGTGTTTCCTGCAAGCTCACTTTCCCAGGTGAAACATCTTCTAGGGAGGATGGAATTTCAGATTTGCCTGCATCTATTCCTGCGATCTTATATTTTTGTTTTTTTTTTCTGTCTTATCTATCTTATTTGTTTATCTGTCTCTCTCCTCACTAGTGTATAAGTACCATGGGGTGAGGGGCATTGGCTTTCTTCTTTACCAGTGTTTTCTCAGCACCCAGAGTAGAGCCTGGCAGGGAAGCGACATTTACTACCTATAAGGTCCCTCCTCCTTTCCTTCACCTAATAGGGACCTAAGTATGTGCCTCTTGAATGTAATTTAATTCTTTCAGGGATCCGAACAGACACACTCCCAAAGACAGCCTCTTCTGTTACCCGGCAGCTCATTTCAGAGAGCGCCACAGAAGGAGAAAGGCAAATATGAGTGAGAGGACACCGTCCTCCCTCTGTATCTTAATGTAGCAAGAGCTCTCAGGCAAGAGCTTTCTGTTCACGTTCAGCTCTTTTTCTTCCTCTCATTTCCCCTGTTCTCATGTGTCGCTCTGACTTCGGAGCTATAATAACAAACCCATTACTGAAATAAGGCGCCAGAAGGGGAAAATGAGACTAAGTTACTGAGGAAGAAAGAGACACGGCACCAGCCCCGAGCCTAGCCGTAGAGCCTGCGGGCTGTTGAATAAGGGATGTGTGTTTAACTGCAGCTTTTCCCCCTTGGTATGGTCGAGATGCATCTGTTCTTTCCCTCTCTGTGTTCTCTGTTAGGTTCACAAATTATTTTGCCATAAGATGTTAATGGTGTCTGCAAAGATGAAGTATAATTTTGGAGTTGCTGTTCTTGTGCGTTTCTCCCTCTGCCCTAGTAGCTCCTTATTTTAAAGGTTTCTCTAGCCAGATGAGAAGCTTTTTGAAGACAGGGACCACATCTTGCTGTGGGTTAGCTGATGATTCTTTGTTCCTCCCAGAAGCATGTACAGGGTTGGCACATCATACAGATCTGCAAATTCCCGTGGAAGCATGTTGCCCATTTCTTCTCCTACCCCCTTTTCTTTTCTCTTTGTTGCTTGACTCAGCTGAGGGAGGTGATGAGTGAATGCTGGCTTCCCTTCCTTGCTTTTCCCGAGGAGGGCTGATGGGTAAGTGGTGATTCATTCATTTACTCAAATATATTTACTGGAAATCCTGCTAGGCATCAGGCTGTGTGCCAGGCATGGGGAAGATAATGGTGATCAAGACAGACTCAGTGCTCACTCTCTTGGTGCTTACATTCTAATAGGGGAAGCAGACAAAAACAGGTTGACTAATAAGTAGTTATAAACTTGGTAAAAGCTGTGAATGAAAATCAAGGTGAAAAAGATAATGGATAGTGAGAGAGGTGACCTCCTTTCCATGAGGTGGTTAGGAAAGGACTCTCTGAGAGTTAATCTGGAACCTAAAAATGGAGAACCAGCAAGCTGTGTTGAAGAATGAGGGGATAAGCACATGCAAGTGTCCTGGGGTAAGCAATGTCCTGTTGGAGGAACTAAAAGGAGCCCCCTGTGGGAGAGGTAGAAAATGGCATGAATCTAAGTTAGAGGGGTAGGCAGGGGCTAGATCATGGGTTGTATGTTCATTTTGCTTAAACCCAGTATTCTGCTCTACCTCCTGTCATTTAGATCCTGAAGAAGCCATAGATTAATTCTTAAACTTGAGTGTGTAACAGACTCTCCCAGGGAGCTTATAAAACTGAAACACTTGCTTAGAGCTTCTGTTATAATATGCAGACTAATTAGGGCTCATTCTGTTACAAGTAATAGAAAGCTAACTCAAACCAACTTAAGTAGAAACTAAACAACTGTTAATGGCTTTCCTACTTGGGAAATCAAAGGGGTGTGTTGGCTTCAGGCATGGCTGGATCTAGCAGTTAAACTATGTCAGTAAAGCTCCCTCTCTCTTTTTTAAAGTTCTTCTTATGTATATATTGGCTTCATCCTTAGGGAGGCTTTCTCCACATGGTGGTAAAAATAGGCCTAGGAACTCTAGGCTTGTATCATTGATACAAGATATCGATCACAAACATTGATCCCAGAGGAAAGAGTCCCAGAGCTTCTCTTTCAGTTTCATGTCAACTCCTAAATGGACTCTGATTAGCCTTGCTTGGGTCACATGCTCACAAGAGGTGTCCAAAGAGAAGGGGTACACAAGTTGGCCATCTGAGTAGTAGAGAAAGCAAGATCACTTGAGTGATTAGCATCACCAGAATCACTTGGGGGGTGGGGAAGGAAGGCGTCCATGAAGAAGAAATACAGAAGTCAAGAAGACCGAATGCATCAGGTATTCACCACAGAAGATCTGGGCAGGGCAGGATTCTGATTTCCTAACACTAACGCCAGTTGGTGTTTTGAAACAGACATTGTAAAACATTGCCAGAGATTGCTTTGCAGATTGAGAACCTGAGGCTATAGAGAATGGGGGTGTCACAACAATGACAGATATGGACACGATGAAAATTGCCAGAAGTCTTACAAGAGTATCATAGTCATTGTCCTGGTCTCTAGGTCTCCTTTCTTAAATCCTAGTAATGTAATTCATGTTAGAGTTATTTTACCCTTAGCTATAGGAAACAGAAACCAACTTGCTTGTTTTTATAAAGGGGGGAGGATTCATTTGAAGGATATGATTTGTCAAATTTCTTAGAAAATTCTCCTGAAATTTAAATTAGAATTACACAGAGTTAATAGATAAATAAGGGGAAAATTAACATCATTACAAATGTGAAGTAATTGCATCCATGAACATAACCCTCTCTTTCTTCAATTCTTCTTTTATGCCATTAAATATATTTTGAAATAATAGTGGTATACATTCTTCCTTTATTGCTCTTAACTATTTTATCATTTTTGTTCCTGTTGTAAATAAATTTCTGTTTTCTATTGGTTATTGCTGGTGTAGACACATGCTATTGCATTTTATAAATTTATCTTAAATCTGGCAATTTTACCAAATTCTATTATTAGTTCTTTTAGTTTGTTTCTTGATTATGTCAGTTTTTAAAATACAGATGATTATATCATCTGCTAATAATGACAGTTTTGTCTCTTTCCTTCTCATATTATGCTTTTATCTCTCTTTTTTAATATACATTTATTTATTTATTTTATTTTTGGCTGCTTTTGGTTCTTCATTGCTGTGTGTGGCTTTCTCTAGCTGCAGCGAGCGGGGGCTACTCTTCATTGCGGTGCGTGGGCTTCTCATTGCGGTGACTTCTCTTGTTGCGGAGCCCGGGCTCTAGGCACGCGGGCTTCAATAGTTGTGGCACGTCGACTCAGTAGTTGTGGCTCATGGGCTCTAGACTGCAGGCTCAGTAGTTGTGGCACACGGGCTTAGTTGCCCAGCAGCATGTGGGGTCTTCCCAGACCAGGGCTCGAACCTTTGTCCCTTGCGTTGGCAGGCAGATTGTTAACCACTGTGCCACCAGGGAGACCCCTATCTTTCTTGTCTTATTGAATTGGGCAAGGTTTCCAGTATTATTTTGAATGGTACTGGTGATAGTTGAAACCTTAGCTTATTCTTGATTTAAAGAAGATTTGAAGATTTTAGAAGAATATATCTAAAGGGTTTTCATTAAATTGAATATTTGATGTAGGTCTATGGAATATAGCTTTTATCAGCTTAAGGAAAGTTCTTTCAACTCCTAGTTTTCTGAGAGTTTTTCGTAATTAAATAAGTATTGAAATTTGTAAAATGCCTTTTCTATAACTATTGAGATAAGAATGTGACTTTTTCTCCTTTTGTGCATGATTGTAGAAAATGATATGGATGATTTTTTTCTCATGTTTAACCATACTTGCTTTTCTTGAATAAATCCTAGTTGGTCATGAGAGACTTTTTCCAAAAAATTAAAAGCTAACATTTTACTCACAATTTTCATATATATGATTAAATGAATAGTCATATAATTTTTCTTATAATTTTCTTTCCTAGCTTTTGGTAAAGTTTTCTAAGCCTCATAAAAATAGATTGAAAATCTCTTTCTCTCTCTCTCTCTTTCTTTTTAAAAAACAACTTGTATAAAAGAGGGATTGTTATCTCTTCCTCGAAAGTTTGTTAGAAGTCTTTTATCAAATCATCTAATCCTGGTGCTTTTTTTTGGAGAGAAGGAAGGACTTTTATTATCTTCTTAATTTCTTTAATGACTAATTAGATTACTTAAGTTTTATACTTATTTTTGCACCAATTTTATTAATTATATATAGCTTAAGAAATTTACATATTTCATTTAGATTTTCTTGTTTTATTCACATATGGTTTATAATTTAAAAAGAAAAAAATTATATTTAATATCAATCTGTGGTTTTAAAACTTTGCATGGTATCTTTTAAACTTTTAAATCAGTCATTCCAGAGTTTGCCCACATTATTACTATTTTTCAAGCCCCATTTTTGATTTTTTTCATTTTTGTTATTTTTTAATTCATTTGTTTCTATATTTTTCTTTTTTTACATTAAAATTGTTTTTAATTGGGGTATAGTTGCTTCACAATTTTGTGTTAGTTTCTGCTGTACTACGAAGTGAATCAGCTATATGTATACATATATCACCTCCCTCCCATCCCCCCCATCCCACCCATCTAGGTCACCCCAGAGCTCCCTGCGCTATACAGCAGGTTCCCACTGGCTATCTGTTTTACACAGGGTAGTGTATATATGTCAATCCCAATCTCTCAATTCATCACACCCCCTCTGCCCTCCCCCGTGTCTGCACGTCCATTCTCTACATCTGCATCTCTATTCCTGCCCTGCAAATAGGTTCATCTGTACCATTTTTCTAGATTCCACATATATGCGTTAATATATGATACTTGTTTTTCTCTTTCTGACTTACTTCACTCTGACAGATTCTAGGTCCATCCACATCTCTACAAGTGACCCAATTTCATTCCTTTTTATGGCTGAGTAATATTCCATGGTATATATGTACTACATCTTCTTTATCCATTCATCTGTCAATGAACATTTAGGTTGTTCTATGTCCAGGCTATTGTAAATAGTGCTACAATGAACACTGGGGTGCATGTGTCTTTTTGAATTATGGTTTTCTCAGGGTATATGCCCAGCAGCAGGATTGCTGGGTCATATGGTAGTTCTATTTTTAGTTTTTTAAGGAATCTCCACACTCTTCTCCATTTTTCTTTAATTCACTGTATCTTTTGGTGTATCTTATACTCTTTTATTTTGTTGAGTTGAACACTTAGCTTGCTCCTTCAATTTTTTTATTGTTTCTGTTAATTATATTTAAAACTAGAATTTTTCTTTTAGTACTGCTTTGCCATTTTCTACAAGTTTCGATATGCATTGATTTCCTTGGTGTTTTTTTTGTTTTTTTTGGTTGTTTTTCTTTTGTTTTTGCGGTACGCGGGCCTCTCACTGTTGTGGCCTCTCCCGTTGCGGAGCACAGGGACTGGACGCGCAGGCTCAGCGGCCATGGCTCACTGGCCTAGCCACTCCACGTCATGTGGGATCTTCCTGGACTGGGGCATGAACCTGTGTCCCCTGCATCGGCAGACGGACTCTCAACCTCTGTGCCACCAGGGAAGCCCGATTTCCTTGTTTTTTGAGTAGAAGTGTTTTATAATTTCATTCTTGGATTTCTCTTTAACCCACGGATTATTCAGCAGCAATATTTTTGTTTTAGTTTGTAGATATATTGAATTTTTAAGCTGTCATTAAAATTGTTAATTTTATTCTGCTGTGATCAGAGAACAGATTCCACATGATGTTGATTCTTTGGGATATTTGGAACCTTCCTTTGTGTCCCTTATTTTTGTAAAAGTTACAGTAAGTGCTAGAAAGCGTTCATGTTCCTCATTTGATGGGTGCCAAGTTTCATATATTTTACTAGGTCTAGGTTATTCATTGCATCAAGAATATCTTTTATATATTTGTTTATTTTCCGTTTACTTGATCTGTCAGTTTTGAGAGGGGTGTGTAAAATCTCTCATATTTCTCTATATAGTTCTGCATGATCCAACAGTGAAATATAAAGTACACTTTTTGAACATTTTTCTTTAAACCACTAGAGCCCTTTGTCGCATGAACTCCTGTACAGAAGCCCAGTTTAAAGAGGCATAAAAGCAGAGGCACCCGGGTTGGAGGAGTGACATTGTGGGGGACTATAGTCAGTCCTTATCATCTTCCTCATTCTGTAGGGGTTCCCCCCAAACTCTGCAAAGCTCCAGCACCACAGGGAAGTGGCTTTTAAAGCCACTGGGGAGGAGAAGGGAGAACAGACTTGAACTCAACCCCTCTTCTGTTTTTAATTACTTTCATCATCTTAAACAAATTATTTTTCCTCTCCTTAAAAATGAGACAGTTGTGACAGGTGTTTTCTGAAGTTAAGATATAAAGTTCTCTCATTCTAAATAGTTAATGATCATCTACTGAGTGCCCAGCACTATAATCGTATTTGCTTATGTGTTAGCACCAATAATCTCTACACTTTGTCAAGGCGCTTTTCTTCCATTATCTCATTGAATCCTCACATCAGCCGTGTGGGGTACACTGGAGATGCAACAGGGAATAAGATGGGTGGTCCCTGTCTCCAATCCATTTGGAATGCCTCTCAGAAGAGAGAGGAAAAACTTGGCAGTTAAGACTATGGGGTTTGGAATCAGGGCTCAAATTCCATCCCTGCTACTTATTAGCTGTGTGTCCTTGGGCAAACTACTTAACCACTCTGAGGTTGGGATTCATTTTCCTCATCTGCAAGATGGTGATAATAATGGTGTCTAGCACTGTGCTGGACACAGGGTGGATGGTCAATAAGTATTAAGGAGTAATCCCTTAAGATGTAGAGATTCTAGGGACTTCCCTGGCGGACCAGTTGTTAGGGCTCTGTGCCTCCACTGCTGGGGGCACGGGTTTGATCCCTGGTCGGGGAACTAAGATCCCATGTGCCGCGTGGTGTGGCTTAAAAAAAGAAAAAAAAAGAAGAAGTAGAGATTCTAGCTTGGGAGAAAGAAACAACAGATGGGAAACACACTGTGGAAGATTGCTGTGCTGTAGCATCAGGAGAAATGGGAGCTGGGGCTACCCGATGTCTAGGCTAGACGTGTAAGTCTCAGATACATTTCCCCGGCACCTCTGGCCTTTGTGTGTATGAACTGCCCTCAGCTCTGAGGCCTGAGTTTCAATGGGCGAGAGGATGGCACAGAAACTCCAGAGGCTCAGGCTTCTGGTATGTCTGTGGGTCTGCTCACGGCACACCCTGCCCAGGTTCATTACGCAATAATGAGGAGACTCCGGTAATGAGCTGACCTTGTTAGAATTAATGGGTAGTGGGGTAATGGGTCTGTGTGACTCATTAGATATAGAAAGGGATCCAGCTTTCCTGCATTTAATTTAATTGAAACTCTAAAACATTTATTACTTTGGGCACATATTAGTAACTTGCGTTTTTAAATATCAAAGTGATAATTTCAGCTGTTTCCAAAAGGGAAAATGGAGCCGGAGGGGGCAAAGCAAGAAAAAAGGGTCTCAAAGGAGGAAGTTCTTGCCCAGAGAATGGGAAATGGGAGGCTTGGGGTCTGTTTTTTTTTTTTTTTTTGCGGTATGCGGGTGTCTCACTGTTGTGGCCTCTCCCGTTGCGGAGCACAGGCTCCGGACGCGCAGGCCCAGCGGCCATGGCTCACGGGCCCAGCCGCTCCGCGGCATGTGGGATCTTCCCGGACCGGGGCACGAACCCGTGTCCCCTGCATCGGCAGGCGGACGGACTCTCAACCACTGCGCCACCAGGGAAGCCCCTTGGGGTCTGTTTTGATTGAGTTTTGGTGAGTAACTTGGACAAGTCCCTTTACCTCATAAGGCCACAATTTACTCATGGTGAGACAGAGGCTCTTGGAAAGGCCACCATCATTACCACTGCCTCTCCAGTTCATAGGTGCTGAGAACATGTTAGGTATAGCTAGCCCATGGCTTTATTTATGTATAGTGTATGTACTCTGCTGACTGCCAATTTACTGAGGAAGAAATAGAGGTTGAGAGAGGTTACGTCACCTGCCCAGCCACCAGAGGGTGTAGAGTGCAGGTAGGATTTGAAGGCTGGTTGGTCTTACTCCACAACTCTTGCACCTTCCCCCATGCCATGTACCACCATCCCCTCCAAGGCCTCTTCCTGCTTTAATGTTCCATGAGTTCTGTGGGAAGAGGGCTATTCTGGGCCCCCTGTTTTAAGAAACTGTCATCTGCTTATTCCCTGAAAGTTTATATACCTTGGAATTTATTGAACCCCATTAAGGAGTTGGGATTTAGGTGTAGGAAGAAGGTATTAGCTAACATTTTGTGAGAATTTCTTCTAGGCCCCTCCTCACTCCCCCATCCCTCATTTTTTTTGGACCACAGTTGAAAGTATATGTATATGATCTTGTGTCCTTTTTCCCTTCCTAATTTAAGAACATTAGCATTTCCAAAAGTTATTAAAATTCCTCAGGATTATCATTTTTAATTTCTGCCAAGTGCTCCCTCATAAGGAGGCATTGTCATTTACTTAATCAATCCCTTATTTTTGAACATGGAAGTTATTTCCAGCTTGTCATGATTATAAATGATAATATGAACATCGTTGGGCATAAAGCATTTAAAAATTTTAGGTTATTTCCTTAAGATTGACATCTATATTTTAAAATATTTTTTCTTGGTTATAAATATAATACAAAGGTATCTTAGAAGGTTAAAAAGCAAGGGAAATTTAAATAGGGAAAGGATAACAGTTATTATTATTAGCTAATAGTCATACAGGGCTTTCTAGGTACCTGGAACTATTCTAAGCACTTTACATAAATTAACTTACTAATTGCCACAACAACCATTTGAGATACATACATAAACATTTTTGCTATTTCTTGATTATTTCCTTAGGAAAGCAAATTTCTTTAAAATATAGAAACATTTTTAAGATCCTTCAGCTGTATTACCAAGCTGCTTTTCAGAGATAGGGTAGCTGTTTATCCTCAAACCAATAGGATGTGAGTGTGCCCTTCCCTCTGCACTTTCACCAGCACAGTGTTTTATCATTTTAAAAAGTGTTTGAGTCTTGAGTGTTTTCTACTGCATCATTCTACCTCGAAGGACCTTTGAAGCTTTGTGCTGATGCATCGTAGATCTCCAGCTGATAAAAGCTCAAGAGCTGCTTGTGGCAGCTACTAAGATATTTGTATACTTTGCTGGCATGGAATCTGAGAGCTGAGCTGAGGACAGGGTGGGATCCAGGAAGCAATGTGTGTATGCACATCTCTGGTGTCATGCTGGCCAAGGATGCAGAATACAGGATCCTCCCTGTGTCTATTCCTCTAGGGGAAAACTCCAAAGAGCTCTAGGGGCATGAGAAGCTTACATATCAGAGAGAGAAAGGTAAATATGGTAGGCAAATGAGTTTTACATTTGTTATTCAAGGGAGATGCCATAGACATTCAATTTGGAAAGTAAAAGTTCATCCTGAATTGTAACAACAAAGAGAGTCTTCTCTCTGGACCCCTGGGAACCTGGCAGACTCTGAAGGAGGAGGGAACAGGTAATTCAGAGTCATGATCTATTAGGTCAATGCCATGCCTAAAATTCCTAATATCCATACAGAACCAGGCATGATCCTGGAAGCTGTGTAAGGATCATATAAGGCTTCCATCTACTTTGGTCAAAGATCACAGATCTTTCTTTATCTTTTTTTTCTTTTCCCCTTTCTTCTCCCCTTTTCTCCCTCCCTCTGTCTACTCCCTTCCTCCCTCCCTCCCTTCCCTTAGCATTACTGGATTTTTCACATTATAAAAGTAATGCATATTTATTTTTATCATATTAAACAATTCAGAGGTGCATGAGGGTAACATTAATAACCTTCCTCTTTAATCCCATCCTTTCCAGATAACCAATGCTAATAGTTCATTCTGTATTTTTCCACACATTTTAAAAATCCTGCTACAACTATACAAATTTCTTCCCCTTTTTCTTTTTTAAAATAAAATAATAGAACCCAAACTCTATATATTATTTGCTTTTTTGACTTAAAAGGCATATCAGAGAAAATGCTCTAGGTCAGGATATAAATCTCACTCAAATAATAGTAGCTTCATTTAAGCACCATTGCTGACTATCAAAATGAGTAAGCCACATGAGGCTACTCAAAGGAAAAAAAGTGTAAACACTTTATGAATAGAATCATAAAAATAAATAATAGCTTCATAGTATTTCATCATATGGATACACCATAAAATTATTTGGCCAGTCCCCTATTGAAGAGCATTCAAATAATTTTCAAATTCGTTCTCCTTTTCCTTTCCTCTCTCCCTTCCTGTACCAGCTTATCTGTAATAAACATCCTCATACATAACTCCTTTCATACAGATGCTTATATTTTTATAGGATAGAGTCCCAAAATATGGGATTATTAGGACAAAGGAAACATTAAACTTTAATCTTCAATAACTTGTCTTGCCTCTTTTAGTTACTTATTTTTTGTTGAGTGCTTTCACCTGTATTATTTAACTTGCTGTTTATGGCACCTTCATGCAGTAGGCAAGGTGAAGGGCATTGCTTTTACCTTGCAGGTGAGCCTCAGTGAGATTAAGTGACTTGTCCAAGGTCACATAGCCAGCAATGGCTGAGACTGTCTTAGAGCTCTTCTGTCTCTGAGACTTGTGCTTGATCCGTTAAATATTTCTTCTCTACTACTCCTTGGTTATATTTTTGAAGATTCCCTAGGAAAAGGAAAGGAGGCTCCATCAGAAGGATGGCCCCACTTTTTTTTTTTTTTTTTTTTGGCGGTACGCGGGCCTCTCACCGTTGTGGCCTCTCCCGTTGCGGAGCACAGGCTCCGGACGCGCAGGCTCAGCGGCCATGGCTCACGGGCCCAGCCGCTCCGCGGCCTGTGGGATCCTCCCGGACCGGGGCACGAACCCGTGTCCCCTGCATCGGCAGGCGGACTCCCAACCACTGCGCCACCAGGGAAGCCCCCCATTTATTTAAAGAGAAGGATGCTGCTGCTGAAGAAGATATTGGCGTATAATTAAACATTTGTCAAAGGAGAGAGAGAAGAGGTTTCCTCAAAGTTTGGTTTTGGGTTTTCAAGAGTAGTTTTTAAGTTTTAAGAATTTTCAGTGGCCCTGCACTGTTCTGGTGATTCCCTGCCTCTGGTCGTCTTAGCCTAAATACTCAGCAGAATGAAGAGACAAAAGCTGGCCTCTGGCCTGCTCCGTCTTCTGTCTCTGAGTCCATCTCCCTCCTGATGCCTCCCCTGTGTCTCGTTTCTTATATTCAAGAGGCTGTTGATGAGCACCTGATGCTCTCTTATGGGCTGAAGCCTCCTGGGGATGCTCAGTTTCTAAACAAAGAGTAATATGAGGCTCTCCGGGGAAACAAGCCTTGATTTAACCTTGAGAAAAACCATACAGAACATGCCTCCAAACCTCACTGCTCTGCTTCCCCCACTAGATGTGGCCCAATTTCTTTCCCTGCCTTTTGTGCCTTGGGACCTCTTCCTCTTCTCTCTGTCAAAATCTGCCTGCAGAAGAGCATCTTTTCTTAGTCTTTATTCTTGAGCATGACTACCAGCCTGTGGTTCTTTCTCCCTGAGGGATTTGCATTTTCAGACTCACATCTTTTGGGGAAAATATTCGTTGTTAAAGAATTAATAGATGAGGAAGGGATTTGGGGAACAGGAAGCCTTTTCAGTGTTCCTGAAATAGTTATCAGGATAATTAGCGTTTACTGAGCACTTACATTGTGCCGGGAAGTATTTTATCTTCACATCTACTCTATGAAGCATTTAATATCCCAGTTTTGAGGAAACTGAGGCACACCCTGGTTAAGTGACTAGTACAAAGTCACATACAATGCTTTACCAATTTGGTAAGTAATTAATGGTGGCATTAATTGTAAGATTCACCATTATTTTATTTACACTAAGAAAAAAAATCCTGCCAGTTAAACTAAGAAATGACTTTAGGAAATGATAAATGTGAAAAAATACATCTTAGAATCAATGGCTTTGTGTGACAGAGCTGGGGTTTGAAGCCCAGCAGATCAACTGCAGTATTTAATAGCTCTTCTACCATGTTACTCATGCCGCAGGCAGAGTCTTTTCTTTTCTTTTGGTCTGTGCGGTGAGGCATGCAGCATCTTAGTGAAGCGTGGAGTCTTAACCACTGAACCGCCAGGGAAGCCTGGGTAGAGTAATAATTTTTGACTGCTGTTTTACTAAGTCAGCATTCCTCAAAACGTTTTGAAAGAGTAGTGGATATAATGGTGGAACATGTGGGCCAAGTGTGTTTGGGAAAGGCTGCATTAAATAGATTTTTCTACTGTAGGACTATTTCAAGGACTTTAATATCAACATGTGTTTTGTACTTCTACGGGAGGGAGATAGAATATGCATCATTTCCCAAACTTATTCTTGGTGGTGGAGCATTTTATGGAACCTCTGTCCTTTGGGACACATTTTGGAGTACTTAGTGGTGGGTCATGTCTCTAATCTAGCAACAAATGTGTACAGAAGTTCAAGTTTTGTTTTGCTTAATGAATCTAGTCTTTGGCGGCAATTACTGTATATCAGGCATGGTGGGTCTATAATGACAGGTTTGAAACTAAGCTGACATCTCTAGGCAGTTTTCCTCACATCTGGTCCACATCTTTCACTCAATATTAATTTAAGAAACATGTTTTAAATACCTAGCATAGTGTTTTTCAAAGCATTGGTTATTTATGGCAATGGACTCCAAACTTTTAAAATAAGGCATCCCCACCAGAAAACAGAAGCTTGTTTTAAGTCAACATCATGCTTACTCTGGGCCTGCCTGAAGGTACTGATGAATGTAAAGTTCCCCTTTGTGGAGTGGGAAGCACCAATTTCCATTGTTTGATTAAAAGAAAACTGTTTTGCAGAAACTTTTTGTATAGGTTACAATTGCTTTTAGTTATAAATAACAATAGCATCTACCTGATGCTTAATCTAATGATGTTTAAACAATAAAGGTATTTGGTTGATTAGATTCCTAAAAGAGGAAGAAGTTCAGAGGTAGCTGGTCCAGGGTTCAGACATGTCACGAGTGACCTAGACTTTTCTTCTTTGCATCCCCTACCCCCTGCAACCCCACAGTGCTGTCTTGATGCCTCATGGACATAGAATGTGTGCTGCAGTCCCAGGCATCACCTCTCTGTCCAAAGCAGAAAAAGGGCTAGGGTGGCACTAACCATACTTTTCCTTTTTATTAAGAAAGCAAAATGTTCCTGGAAGTCCCCAGCAGCTGTCTCCTAATATCTTACTGGCACAACTGCTGATATCCATGACCATACCTGGCTGCAAGGGAGCTGTAGACCAGGACTGTCATGATTACTTTTGGCCAAGTGATTCTCCAGGAGAGGTCTTTGGACCAATAGCATCACCATCACCCGGGAACTTGCTACGCATGCTAATTCTTAGGCCTCACCCCAGACCTACTGAATCCAAACCGCTTGGAGTAGGGACACTGACATTTGTGTGTGTTATTGAAGTATAGTTGATTTACAGTACTATATTAGTTTCAGGTGTACTGCATAGTGATTCAATATTTTTATAGATTATACTCCGTTTAAAGTTATTATAGGGCTTCCCTGGTGGTGCAGTGGTTGAGAGTCCGCCTGCCAATGCAGGGGACACGGGTTCGTGCCCCGGTCCGGGAAGATCCCATGTCCGTGAACCATGGCCGCTGAGCCTGCGCGGCCGGAGCCTGTGCCCCTCAATGGGAGAGGCCAAAACAGTGAGAGGCCCGCGTACCGCAAATAAAATAAAATAAAATAAAGTTATTATAAAATATTGGCTATATTTCCCTGTGATATACAATATATCCTTGTTGCTTATTTATTTTATATAGTGGTTTGGATCTCTTAATCCCATACCCCTGTATTGCCCCTCCTCCATCCCCCTCCCCACTAATAATCAGTACTTTGTTCTCTGTATCTGTGAGACTGTTTCTGTTTTGTTATATTCAGTCATTTGTTTGAGTTTTTGGATTCCACATATAAGTGATAACATAAGAGTATTTGTCTTTCTGTGTCTGACTTATTGCACTAAGCATAGGTTAGTAGACCCTCTAGGTCTACTTATATTGTTGCAAATGGCAAAATTTCACTCTCTTTTGTGACTGAGTAATATTCCATTGTGCGTGTATTTCTACCACATCTTCTTTATCCATTCATCTACTGATGGACATTTAGATTGCTTCCACGTCTTGGCTATTTTAAATAGTGCCGTAAAGAACATTAGGGTACACATATCTTTGAATTAGTGTTTTCATTTTCTTCAGGTATATACCCTGGAGTAGGATTGCTGGATCATGTGGTAGTCCTATTTTTAGGTTTTTGAGGAACCTCCATACTGTTTTCCATAGTGGTTGCACCAATTTACATTCCCACCAACAATGTAGGAGGGTTTCCTTTTCTCCACACCCTCTCCAGCATTTGTTATTTGTGGTCTCTATAGCCATTCTTTTATTATTATTTTTTTTAATAAATCTTTATTGGCATATAATTGCTTCACAATACTGTGTTAGTTTCTGTTGTACACCAAAGTGAATCAGCTATATGTATACGTATGTCCCCATATCCTCTCCCTCTTGAACCTCCCTCCCCTCCCCCCATCCCCCCCAGGTCATCGCAAAGCACCGAGCTGATCTCCCTGTTGCTATGCTGTTGCTTCCAACCAGCTAACTATTTTACATTCGCTAGTGTATATATGTCGATGTTATTCTCACTTCGCCCCAGCTTTGCCCTCCCACCCCATGTCCTCAAGTCCATTTTCTATGTCTACCTCTTTATTCCTGCCCTGCAACTAAGTTCATCAGTACCATTTCTTTTGTTTTTCTTTGGATTCCATATATATGCGTTAGCGTGCGGTATTTGTTTTTCTCTTTCTGACTTCACTCTGTATGACAGACTCTAGGTCCATCCACCTCACTACAAATAGCTCTGTTTCGTTTCTTTTTATGGTTGAGTAATATTCCACTGTGTGTATGTGCCACATCTTCTTAAAGGTATGAGATGATATCTTATTGTGGTTTTGATGGTTAGCAATATTGAACATTTTTTCATGTTCATGTTAGCCAACAGTATATCTTCTTTGGAAAAATGTCTGTTAGGTCTTCTGCCCATTTTTAAATTGGGCGCTTTGTTTTTTTGATATTGAGTTTTATGAGCTGATTATATATTTTGGATATTAACCCCTTGTTAGAACATTTTCTCACACCATATACAAAAATAAACTCAAAATGGATTAAAGACCTAAATGTAAAACTGGAAACCATAAAACTCCTAGGAGAGAACGTAGGCAGAACAGTTTTTGACTTAAGTCATAGCAATAGTTTTTTGGGATTTGTCTCCTCAGATAAAGGAAACAAACTAAAAAATAAATGAATTGGACCTAATTAAACTTAAAAGCTTTTGCACAGCAAAGGAAACCATTAACAAGATGAAAAGAAAACCCGCTGAATGGGAGAAAATATTTGCAAAGGGTATGTCCAATAAGCGATTTGTATTTTAACAAACTCTCTGGGTAATTCTGATATGCTCAGTTTTGAGAACCACTGGCTCAGATCAATTACTTATCATCCATGATTGGGCTTGTTGTTGCCCTGAACAGAACTGAGATTCCGTTTGTAACATGAAATTTAGGTATGGATATTGGACAGGTGTCTAAGTGTCTAACAAGGTATATTAACCTTTGGCTGTCATATATGTTGCAAACAGGGATGATTATTATTAATGTGAAAGGCTTGCATAGGAAGTCAGCATCCTTAGGCTTGAGAACTGGTGCTTTATATCTGTTTGCTCTGTGATCTTGGGCAAATCACTGAACCTTTCTGAGTTGGCTTCCTGCTCTTTTAAGGAGAGATATCCTTGCAGGGCTCCTATAAGAATTAGTTAATACAATGAATATAGAAGGACCCTGAAAAACCCTAAGGCTTCATGTGCTGCCAGTTCCCATGTGTGGGCAGATCACCGTCTTTCTGCTCCGTAAGCATCTGGTTCAGCTCTCTTGGCCTGGCCCAGACAGTCCCTGAGCGATTCTAACAGGGGCCCTGTAGGCACAGCCTACCAGGTTCCATCAGCGAAGTCCAGATCTCCCACTTGCTCGAGGCAGGGGGTAATGTCTTGGGGAGAGAGGTGGAAAAGGAGAGGGAACATTTCTGTAATGTGCCAGGGTAAGCCTGTGTTTTATTGCTGCTTCGATTGTTTTTCTCGCTGCTTCTTACATGAGTTTCTTGAATTTAACAAACTGGGGCCTTTCAAAACAGCTTGCCAAATAGCTCACAGCCAAACAATGACAATAAAGAAGTTCAAGATGGGGTAGTGATAGTGGACATGGGTAGATAATTCTCTCCCACCTTCCAGTGCCCTGGCACTTGCATGGCAAGAGGAGGCAGAATGGGATTTCTTTAGGATGTGCTAAACATTTTAAACGGCTAGAAGCTGTTTCTCCCAGTGTGCGCGCATATGACATTACCCATTGTACTGTAATCTCAAGCATATTTACTAGCTTTGAAAGTATTATAACCATAAAGACCACCTGAGCATAGCTCTCCACAATTCAGTCAGTTCACTGGCAAGGGTTTGTGCAGTGCCTGGGAGAGGGCACACACTGACATTCAGGCCAAAAGGGGCACAGCGGATGATTGTTTTGATATGTTAACTGGTTGCTGACACATCAGTGGTCGCCTCCCTACTGGTTGTAAGGGCCATCCTTGCCTACCAGCCACAAGTGGCAGGCAGGGGAAGAGAGAATGGCAGAACCCAGAGAGCTGGGGACTCCACTGTACAAAAAGCCTTTGAAGTACAAGGTGTCAATTTGAGACAAGGATGATCTTGTCAGGAAGATGTGAGGTTGTTTTGGAAAGAAGTTTGGTGAGTCCAATTCTTACAGCAGACAGAAACCCCATGAAGCTCCCTCTCTCAAGGGGGAGTCAGAAGTTATGAACCAAGGACCATGATCATAAATGTTTTATGATTCTGGAATTCTTACAAGTTTTGTTAATTCCTGTGTCCACATAGCAATTAGAAGTCATCCTTATGGAGAAAGGCTTTTGGGTTTTTGTTTTTGTTTTTTCTAGTAGGAAAAGCTGGGGGACCAGCAAGGAATTAAAGAGAGGGTGGATGGAGGAGTTAGTGGTAGCTACTGGCAGAGAATCAGCTGGGAAAGACTGGAGGAGGGTATCAGGAACTAGTTTGCACTTGAAAAAGATTCTTGAGTGTGAGCTGTAGAAATTCCCAGTGGAATCCCCTGGCAACGAGATTACACATTTTACCCTCAGGCTTCGGTGGAGTCAGTGTCACTTTCCTTTCATGATACTATAGTAGATAAGGTTTGGAAACTTGTCTTATACCATTTACCAAAGCTTGGACCAATAATTCATTTATTTAGTATATATTTCATGTTTATTGAGTACCTACAGGTGCTGAGTGCCATATGTAGTGTTGTTACACAACGATGAAAAAAACCTACAAAATTTATGCCTCATGGAGGTTATATTCTAATAAGGAAGACACACAAAAACTCCACAAATAAATAATTATAACTCAACAGAAGTCACATGAAAGAAATAGACCAATGAGTGAGAGGGTTACCAGTGAGGCCATGTTGAACAGGGTGGTCAATGAGCCCCTTTTGAAGATACACATTTGCACTGAAAGTTGAAGGATGAGAATGAGCCAGCCATATAAGGAGTTATCAGGAGAGCATTCCCGACAGGGAAACAACCAACACAAAGGCCTGGAGGTGGGGGAGAGCTTGGCAGATTCTAGGAGTAGAAAGAAGGCCAGTATGTCTGAAGCATGGTGAACAAAGGCAGGGTGGGGGGAATGCTGTGAAAAAGGGTGGAGAGTTGAGGAGGGTCCAGGTCATGAAGGACTTTGTAGGGCATGGTAAGGAGTTAGGAGTTTAATCTATGGGCAATGGGATTTTTTTTTTTTTAATTGAAGTATAGTTGATTTACAATGTTGTGTTAGTCTCTGGTGTACAGCAAAGTGATTCAGATATATATATATATATATATATATATATATATATACACACACACACACACACACACACACACACACACATATGTATTCTTTTTCAGATTCTTTTCCCTTATAGATTATTACAAAATATTGAGTATAGTTCCCTGTGCTATACTGTAGGTCCTTGTTGGTTATCTATTTTATATATAATAGTGTATATATGTTAATCCCAAACTCTTCATTGATCCCTCCCTCACCTTTCCCTTTGGTAACCATAAGTTTGTTTTCTATGTCTGTAGGTCTACTCCTGTTTTGTAAGTAAGTTCATTTGTATCATTTTTTAAGATTCCACATATAAGTGGTATCATATGATATTTGTCTTTCTCTGTCTTACTTCAGTTAGAATGGTAATCTCTAGGTCCATCCTTGTTGCTGCAAATGGCATTATTTCATTCTTTTTTATGGGTGAGTAGTATTCCGTTGTATATATGTACCACATCTTCTTTATCTATTCATCTGTCGATGGACATTTAAGTTGCTTCCATGTCTTGGCTATTGTAAATAGTGCTGCTATGAACATAGGGGTGTATGTATCTTTTTTGAATTAGAGTTTTCTCCAGTATATGCCCAGGAGTGATATTGCTGGAACGTACGGTAGTTCTATTTTTAGTTCTTTAAGGAACCTCCATACTGTTTCCCATAGTGGCTGCACCAATTTACATTCCCACCAACAGTGTAGGAAGGTTCCTTTTTCTCCACACCCTTTCCAGCATTGATTGTTTATAGACTTTTTGATGATGGCCAGCAATGAGAAATTATTAAAGAGTTTTGAGCAGTGAATTGATAAAGACCATTGATAAGAGTTATTCTGGCTGCCAAGTGAAGAATGGATTAAAAGGGTCTAAAGGAAGGAGAGAAACAAATCAAGAGTTGTTGTAGTAGTGCTGTGAGAAGGTATGGTGGTTCAGAATGGGTGGGACAGTGAAGGAGGGGACACATCGATGGATATGAGAGGCTATGCAGGTAGAATGACAGGTGCCCTGTAAGGAGTTAAGCAGGAGGTGAGAAGTACTGACAGAGAGTCTTGGGGAGGGGACTATTAGGGAAGACCTGAAAGGAGATATGAGGAAGTGTCTGTACTTAAGCAGGGTTCTTGTTTTTTGGTTTTTTTTTTGCGATACGCGGGCCTCTCACTGTTGCGGCCTCTCCCGTTGCGGAGCGCAGGCTCAGCGGCCATGGCTCACGGACCCAGCCGCTCCGCGGCATGTGGGATCTTCCCGGACTGGGGCACGAACCCACGTCCCCTGCATCGGCAGGCGGACTCTCAACCACTGCGCCACCAGGGAAGCCCAAGAAGGGTTCTTGAGTCTGAGCCCTAAATGGTCCAGGGTAGAATCCCCTGGCAGTGAGTTTCACACCATCTCTCACCCTCAAGTTTCACCTGCGTCATGTGTCACTGTGGACTCAGGGATGGCTTGGCTATAGAGAGATAATAGCCAGTAATGGCTATAATAGCCAGTAATATTAACAGTAATAACTGTGAATTTACTGTGCCCAACATTGTGCTAAATTCCTAAGTTCTCACATTAAAATATGTTATTGAGTCCCGTTTTTCAGTTGTAGAAACAGGCTCAGTGGTTAAGAAACGTGTTCCAAGTCATACAGGTAGGAGGTGGCCGAGTGCAGAATTGAACCCAGGTGTATCCAACTATAAGTTCATGCTTTTATTACTCTCCTCTCAGTTTTACATGCTGTACTTGTCGTAAAATTAATCAAATAAGTGTTTCCTGTGGATACCCTGCCATGTGTTGTGTCTAAGTGAGAGAAGGGACTTGAGTGATATACGGTTCCTGTTTTAGACTTGTTGCTAGAGCAGAGGGATGAAGTGTGGCCGCAGATGACTCCCCACCTCCCCCCAAATTAAAAAGTGATGTGTAACACACAAGAGGAAGAAACAGAGGACTTTTAGGATTCAAAGAAGGAAGAGAATTTTCCCAGCATGTGGGTAGGGAGATGCAGAATCAGAGACTGTGTCGTAAGAAGGCACCAGTTAGGATGGGCCAGGCCACATATATCCAGAGAAAACTCTAGTTCAAAAAGATACATGCGCCCCTATGTTCATAGCTGCACTATTCACAATAGTCAAGACATGGAAACAGCCCACATGTCCATGGAGAGAAGAATGGATAAAGAAGATGTGGCATGCACATATATATATATATATATATATATATATACATACATACATATACGTACACACGCACAATGGAATACTACTCAGCCATAAAAAGGAGTGAAATAATGCCATTTGCAGCAACACGGATGGACCTAGATATTATCACAGTAAGTGAAATAAGTCAGAAAGAGAAAGACAAATACCATATGATATCACTTATATGTGGAATCTAAAATATGGCACAAATGAATTTATCTACAAAACAGAAAGTGACTCATAGAGAACAGACTTGTGGTTGCCAAGGGGGAGGTGGGTGGTGGAGGGATGAATTGGGAATTTGGATGCAAACTATTATATTGGTATATAGAATGGATAAACAACAAGATCCTACTGTATAACACGAGGAACAGTATTCAGTATTCTGTGATAAACCATAATGGAAAATAATATGAAAAAGAATGTATATATATCTATAAATATCTATAAATAAATATGAATCACTTTGCTGTACAGTACAAATTAACACAACATTATAAATCAACTGTACTTCAATAAAAAAAAAAAAAGATGGGCCTGACTAGGAGCTCAGAGAGAAGGCCAGGGCACAGCAGGAAAGTACACAGCTATGTGTTATGTGATTGGTTTAGGGCAGAAATTCTCAAAGTATAGTCTGGGGACACTTTGATGTGGGAAGCAAAACTATTTTCATTATTTACCTTTTTCAGCCTCATTCCCTCATGGGAGTACAGTTGAGTTTTCCAGAGGCAGTAGACTTATGATGTTGCAACAGACTGAATACAGAAGCAGAAATAAGAATCCAGCTGTCTTCTACCAAGCCAAACATTAAAGAGATTTGCAAAAAAGTAAAACAATCCTGTGCTTCCCAGTATTTTTGTGTGTGCGCGCTTTGGGAAACACAGTTACTTTTCGTAAAAGTATGTTATTTTTGTTAATAGGTTTATTGTTAGGTTGTATTACAATAAACATTTTTTTTTAGTTCTCAATTTGAATCTCTAACTCAGTAAATATTGATAGATATAACCTACATAAACCAAAACTCTTTCGGATCTTCAGTGATTTCAGAGAGTGTAAAGGAGTCCTGGGACCAAAAAGTTTGCAGTCTGCTGGTCTGATGTGACAGTAGGCACTAGCGTGTGTTGGCTTCAGTGCTTCCAGGCATGGGGAGAGCCAGGCTCATGTCTCTGGCCCTTGGTGAAACTGTAGGACTTGTTAGGTTTACATGCGTCGTAGTGTGGCGGGATTCGCTTGTTTAGCTCCAGACAGGCTTCTCTGCCATTGTCTCCTCCACGGTGGTGAGTCCTGAAGGTGGGGCTGCTCTAGGCAAGAGCCAGTGGAACCTTTAGACCGTACCTCCAGGCCTGGGGAGGGTTGCAGAGTGAACCGCTCTCACTGCCTTTCTCACTTTGCTATCTGGGCTGTCTTAAAGCTGAGGCTTCTTGTATACCTTAGTTGAGATCCTTAGTTGGAGTCCTCCACAGGAGAGGAGCGCTAAGGTCTCTTAGTCATTGGGATGAGGCACTGCACTGTGATTAAGCACATGAACTTTTGTATTAACCATCCTGGCTTTTAATCCATACACTTCGATTTATGGTCTTCTTGTGCTAGTTATTTAACCTCCCTGTTCTTTCTTCATTAGTCAGTAGAGATGATGACATCTACCTCATAGGTTTGTTGACGATATTAAATGAGAGAAGATATGTAAAGTGTGTAGCTTAGTGCCAGGCACATAGCAAGGCCTCAGATGGCAGCTGTTAGGGTAGAATTAGGACTAGTGGGTTAAAACCATAGGCAGGCAGATTTCAGCTCCACGAGAGAATGCACGTTAAGACATTAGTACAGTGCTTGGCATCTAATGATCACTTGACAAGTGGTAATTGCTGTTACTGATATAATTATTTTAAATGTGAGTTTAAAAGTTGTATGATATAGAACTTCCTTTTGCTCAGAGCTATCCCTGAATAAACTTGGATGTATTATATTGGATCGTTCATTTGTTTGTTTGTTTGTTCATTTGATAAACACATTGAGTGACTTAACAGGTACTACATGCTGGGATTAAAAATTGATTAAAAGAATTGGAAGAATATAAGTAAAGAGTGGGCAATCAGTCATGGGATGCTGTAGAGGAGACTCATGCATTGGGTAAGCCAGGGTAGGACTCAGGGACTTTGGAGCAACTCCCCTGCCTGGTGACTTACAAAACTGTACTCTCGTATGACATTAACATTGCAGAGTGTCAGAGGTGATATTCTACAATGACATTCAGGCTCTAGAGATCATGTAGTCTGAGCTGTTCCTTGCACATATGGAGAAATTGAGGTACTATCTCCCAGTCCAGTTCCTGATAATATTCTCTTTAATGCTCACCGTCACTAAATTGTTTAGATGGAAGGGTATGAGAAAAGGGAAGGATGATGAACTTTGGGCAGCTTTACAATAGCCAAATTAATCACTCAGTGAGTGGAAGTGTGTTGGGCTCAAAGTATCCAACATAGCCTTGTGTGCCACTAAGGAGGCAGTGAAGCCACATGGTTAAGAATGCCTGGTAACACTCTCAGGTCTTATACTTACTAAATGTGTGACCTTGGGCAGTCTTTTTAGTTCTCTGGGGTGAAGTTTTCTCAGCTGGAAAATGGGGTGTGTAGTTAGAAATTACATTCAGCTGGTAGAAAGAAGAAAATCCCGCCAACGATGACAGCAACAAATTAGGGTGTTATTTTTCTCACTTAAAGAGGTCAGCGAATAGGCAGACCAAGACCTGTAATGGCAGTTACGCAATCTAACGGTGACTCAGGATCCTTCAACCTTTCTTCTTTGCCTTCCATAGTGCATGGTTACTTTCTTCATTCTTAATGCATGGTCACAACATGGCTGCTTCAGCTCCAACTATCACATCCAAGTTTTTTGTGGGAATATAGAGGAAACATGGAAGGGAAAGAGGTCAGTTCTCTTTTAAAGAACATTTCTCAGAAACCCTGCTCACCAACTTCTTATGTCTCATGGCCAGAACTTGGCTATGTGACCATCCCTATGTGCAAGAGATGTTGAGAGATAGAAATTTTGTCTGAGTCCTTTGCAGCTCTGAATAAAACTGGAGTTGACTTAGTAAGGAAGAAAGGGGTAATGGATATTGAACAGGTAACTAGCAGTCTTTGCTATGGAAGCCAGGTAATATTACCTATCCTGTTAGGTTTTGTGAAGATTAAATGAGATGATACATGTAAAGCACTTAGCTCAGTGCCCAGGCATATAGATCGGGTTTATCCAAGAGAAAGTAATCATCCCTATCGTCAATAAATTTGTCCTTCTACTGGGGAGAGAGACAGAGATGATGAAATAATGATGCGATGATTTACTATAAGACAAATGTAAAATTCAGTCACTTCACTGGATCACCTTGAGCACTTCTCATTGAGATTCTTTCTTCTTGCTTTACATGCATGATCTCATTTGCCTTCAAGGCAACCCAGTGTGGGCAGGTGATGGGGAGTAGGTACTTTGATGGGGAAACTGAGGTTCTATGAGATAAATGACTCGCCTGAGTCACACACTTATTAGAGGCTAGCTGGGAGAGGAATCCAGGTCTGTGGGACTATGAATCTGGTGCCATGCACTAGCCCAGGCTCTGCTATCCCCATCCCTGGGTCCTCAGACAAGTCCTATGCCCTCTCTGAGCCTTAGTTTCCTTTTCAGTAAAACACATTGAGCTAGATGAGCTTAGAGGTAGTTTCTGGGACTCTCTCCTATGAACTATTAAAAGAAAATTAAAAATAAAAGATAAAATCATGTTTCTTGTACAGGTATAAAGATAAACTCGTGTTAAAGATTTTATTTAACTCCTTTAATGAGGAAATAGCTGTCACATTACAACCAGTTCAGAGGAGAATCCAAAGAACAGGAGCATTTAGAAATCAGAAATATTTGAAATGAATTTGCAAATGGAGACAAAACTAGGTTTTTTCTCCCACAGGGTGGGGAGGCTTGTTCCCCGACTAGAAAGACTTCATTTGCATGTCTATAGGCAAGAATTATTTGGCATTGTTATCAGTTATCTACAATGAAAAAAAAATTCCCAGAGTCAGATCAGATAAGGCGGAAGGGGGTGCTATGGACAATGCTTCATTTTCTGTTGAAACGCACATTTTCCCCTGCAGAACCTTCAGTAGAAGGCTTCTAGTCCAGTCAGACTGATCCTGTTTCTGCCTCCCTCAAACATGTACCATCCTCGTCTCCCTGCTGCTTCATAGATATCTGTGTCTACAATGTTGTGTTAGTTGCAGGTGTACAGTAAAGTGACTCAGTTATACATATATATGTATAAATATATACTTTTTTAAACATTCTCTTCCATTATAGGTTATTTATTTATTTATTTTTAAACATCTTTATTGGAGTATAATTGCTTTACATTGGTGTGTTAGTTTCTGCTGTATAACAAAGTGAATCAGCTATATGAATACGTATATCCCCATATCTCCTCCCTCTTGCGCCTCCCTCCCACCCTCCCTCTCCCACCCCTCTAGGTGGTCACAAAGCACCAAGCTGATCTCCCTGTGCTATGCGGCTGCTTCCCACTAGCTATCTGTTTTATATTTGGTAGTGTATATATGTCCATGCCACTCTCTCACTTCGTCCCAGCTTACCCTTCCCCCTCCCCATGTCCTCAAGTCCATTCTCTACATCTGAGTCTTTATTCCTGTCCTGTGCCTAGGTTTGTCAGAACCTTTTTTTTTTTTTTATATTCCATATGTGTTAGCATATGGTATTTGTTTTTCTCTTTCTGACTTACTTCACTCTGTAGGACAGACTCTAGGTCCATCCACCTCGCTACAAATAACTCAATTTCATTTCTTTTTATGGCTGAGTAACATTCCATTGTATATATGTGCCACATCTTCTTTATCCATTCATCTGTCGATGGACACTTAGGTTGCTTCTATGTCCTGGCTATTGTGAATAGTGCTGCAGTGAACATTGTGGTACATGACTCTTCTTGAATTATGGTTTTCTCAGGGTATATTCCCAGTAGTGGGATTGCTGGGTCATATGGTAGTTCTAGTTTTAGTTTTTTAAGGAACCTCCATACTGTTCTCCATAGGGGCTGTATCAATTTACATTCCCACCAACAGTGCAAGAGGGTTCCCTTTTCTCCACACCCTCTCCAGCATTTATTGTTTGTAGATTTTTTGATGATGGCCTTTCTGACCGGTGCGAGCTGATGCCTCATCGTAGTTTTGATTTGCATTTCTCTAATGATTAGTGATGCTGAGCATCCTTTCCATTATAGGTTATTAAAAGATACTGAGTGTAGTTCCCTGTGCTATACCGTAGGTCCTTGTTGGTTATCTATTTTATATATAGTAGTGTGTATATTTTAATCTCAAACTCCTAATTTATTCCTCTCCCTCCTCCCTACCCTGTGCTTTGGTAATCGTACATTTGTTTTATATGGCCTGCAGTTTTGTTGCTTCCAGAAAGTCTTCATTGATTGGTCCTACTCTCTTTGAATGGATCAGGAAAGCCAGCTGGAGGGCAGGGCAGTGGCAGGGATCACCCTTGTGGAGTGATCGACCCAGGAGGCCACATAACAGGAAGCCTCTCCATCTAGTCTGCTTCCAGCGCCTGGCTCCCTTAGTGGCTCAGTCACCAACTGGTTAAGTAGCCTTGGGCAAATACTTGACTTTGAGTTTATCTGGAACATTCCAGAACTCCCCACATAGACTGATTTGTCTTTGAGAGCTGAGCAAAGGTTTTCTCCTCTCTTTCAGAGAGACATTTGGGAGGCCGCATGATAGACTTGAAGTGTCCTGAGTTTAGTGTTAAGGTTTGATTTCCATGTATTCTCTGTTACTAGCTATGTGACTATGGATTAGTCTTCTCACCTCAGTTTGCTTATCTGTAAAATGACAGTTATCGTCCATGTCTGTGGTAGGCTGAAAAATGTCCCCACTAGAAGACATTCTCATCCAGTCCTTGGAATCTATGAATGTTACCTTATTTGGAAAAAGGGTCTTTGCAGATGTAATTAAGGATCTTTAGAAGAGGAGATTATGCTGCATTATCCAAGGGATGCTAAATGCAATCACAAGTGTCCTTATAAAAGAAAGGCAGAGGGAGATTGAACACACAGAGAAGGCAGTGAGCTGAAGATAGAGGTAGAGATTGGAGCCCTGCACCTAGCAGCTCAGGAATGCCAGCAGCCACCCGAAGCTGAAAGAGTAAAGGAGAAAACGTGTTCCTAGAGCCACCAGAGGGAGCATGGCCCTGAGGGGTTTCAGACTGATGGCCTCCAGAACTGTGAGAAAATACACTTCTTTTGTTTCTAAGGCACCACGTTTGTGGTCATTTGTTACAGCAGCCCCAGGAAATTAATATGATATACCACTGGCCTTACAGGATTGCCCGTGAAGCTCAAAGGTGAAAGAATCCAATAGTGCTTTAGAAATGGTTAAATTCAAACTATGGTTCAATGTAGACAAATAATTGGTAAGTAATATGTAGATTACCATTTATAGTTGGCATATTCATACAGAACTTTGATCAGTGACAATGAAAATTGCATGAAAAAAATAAATGAAATAACTTCTCAAGTAAAAATAGTATTTCAAGCGGATATTCCCCATTGACCTCACTTTATGTTGGCCTCCTGTTGTCAGGGTAAAGGACAGAGATCACGGTCTCTCCCTTTCGGCTGCCCTGTCCCTGGGGTTATGGGATAGGCGGTCAGAGGATGGATCAGTGCCTCCCAAGCACCACTGGCTACATTGAAATAGTGTTGTTACTACCAGGAGGCTTCGAGTGACAGCGAGAACAAGTGGCTGTTGTTGGGTGGGTCCCATCTCAGGGTGAAAACTGACATGGAAGAGAGACAGTTGGATTGAGATGCCTTTGCCCTGCGGGGACTCAGCACAGCAGACCACGGTGCAGCACCGTGGGGCTGAAATGCAGTGGTGAGGCACAGCTTGCCCACGCTGACTGCATTCCAGCGGTGCAGACGCCAATCTGAGGCGGGTACAGTGCCAGAAGCAGGTGGAAGGACTCTGCTTTGCCAGAGCAGAGCTGTGTCCACCCTCCCCTCCCAACACACACACACACACACACACACACACACACACACACACACGCCCAACCCAAGGTGCTCTGTAAAGGGCACTGGTCCAGCTTTGCAAATGCACCTCATGGACCTTTCTGGGATTGTGTCTTGCTCTTGTTTTTTCCTCAGTACTTAACCCAAGACACTCTACTTGCAGCGCCTCTTCTTTGTCCCCTAGACCAGTCCTATATTCCATTTCTTCTCTCTGGCCTGTTCCCAGCTATGTGCTCTGGGAACTCACAATGATCATGCCAGTGTTTAGGTGTTAATTAGTTAATTAACTGCTTACTGGGCATTAAGCGCCTACTATAAGTCAGGCAGAGACATGCTGGTCATATGGTCGACAAAGCAGACCTCCAGGGAGTATGTGAGCAGGGGACAGTCTTTAAGCAAACGATCATACAGGGAACTCAATAATTGTAAACTATGATGTACTATGGAGAGAAATACAGGGTCCTAAAAGAGAATTTTTCAGATTGGAAGAACTGGGAAGGCCTCCCCGAGGAAGGGATTTTTATCTAGAGGTTTTACAGATGAGTAGGAGTTCATCTGGTATATAATTTGGATTTGGTGGTGTGTGTGTGAGGGGGTGTGTGCTTCCAGGAAGAATGAACAACGGGGACAAAAGCTGACCTGCATCTGAGGGACTGGAAGGAGGTGATGTGGCTTCCTTGGAGTGAGTGAGGGGACAAAAGTTTGGAGACAGGGGCAGAGGCCATTTTAAGCATCTTTGTCTTTATTCAAACTATGAAGGCATCTGCAGAGGGATTTGAAGCAGGAAAGTGACATGACCTGGTTTGGCTGCCGGAAGAAGAATAGGTTGGAGGGGGCACAGTGAAGCTGAGACGATTAGGAGGCTATCCCCACAGAGAAAGACCCTAGGAGCCGCTGCATCCAACCTTTCCCTTCACGGATGGAGTTGAAGTGGTGGCCAGACTCCCCTAGTGAGTTGGCAGATGAGGCAGGACTTGAACCCTGGTTTAGTGACTTCTAGGCCAATATGCTTGACACTGCACCACACTACATTTAAGTAAATGATTTCCTTTTTGTAGGGATAGTAGTAATGGATGTCTGTCCTTCAATGGCGGCTTAAGACATTTTGTGGTCTTATTACAGGTATTTCATGGAGAGTGATAAAGGAAAATTCAGCACTTAACTTTTTATTAACTCATAACCTGACCACATGGATGACCACTTTAGGTTCCCCATCACGTTCAAGGCAGGATAATATGGTGGGTATAAGACTTAGGATCTCAAAGCCAGACAGACATGGGTTCAAACCCCAGATCCACCGTTTATTAAGCTCTGCCCCCTTAGCGAGTTACGTTACCACTCTGAGACTGAGTTTCTTCAACTAAAATTGGGTGTAATAATGGTAGTTTCATATCATGTTGTTTTATTGAAAGCAAATATGTGTCTGGCATATAGTAAATGCATGATAAATGCTGGTTATTAGCATGGTGAGGGTGATAATGTTGATCTACTTAGTCAAAGACAGAGTGTGTCCTTTCTAGAGTAGTTTTAGAAAAGAGTTATTTAACTTCACTTTTAATTAATCAGTTCTATAAAACTTATGGTCTATTATATACAAGGGTCTGTCTTAGGCATGATTCACATCCCCAAGGTGATTAAATGGAGGGATGAGACAAGTCTACAAATAATTCTAATAATGTTTCCTAGGAGAAATCCTAAGTAAAATGGAGTGAACAGTGACAGAGGTGTGCCCTCCAACTGGCGGAATTCTGAAAGTCTTTGGGAGAAGATGTTTCCTGAAATGTTGTTTGGAGGATGAGCAGAATTTTATTCTTTTGAATATGGGGTAGTTACCATTTTGGATATTTTCCTTTGTACTGCAAAAGTTATACTTGATCTCTTTAGAAAATTTAGAAATAAGTCAGTAAACAAGAGGAAAAAAAATCAAAATTCTCCTGTGATTTCACCAGCTGAGTTACCATTGGGTTGTATAATTTTAAAACATTTTATTGTGCAATATATATGCACACAGTTATACAAATGGGATTGTGCTAGTCTAGAGCCAGTTTTTTCTTTTTACTTTAAAACACATTTAAAAATAATTTTTCATTCCACTGAATGTTCTGTTTTGTATTCTTTTACAAGGTGGTCAGTCAGGTGTGGCCACAAGAGGGGACACAGAGAGGTGCAGAAAAACAAAGTTTATCATATTCACAAGTCCTGGAGAGTCACTGCACGCCATGAGGGTGAGGGTAATGCATGGGGGAAACGCCAGGGGATGGGGCTCCACGAAACAGGTGAGGACTCAAGAAAGAGCAAGGAGCCATGAGCAAGCATCTTTATTGGGGATCAGGATGGAGAATCCAAGCAAAAGGCATGAGGGGATTTCATGGGTGTGTTTGAACGCTACTAGGTCACAGTCAGGAGAGGACAGAAAGTGACCAGTGGCAGGGGTCAGCTTTCTCATACTGGCGCACTTGGTGGCCTGGCCACTGTACTCCCAGCCTGTTTGTGGGGGTGTTGAGGCAGCAGGAAAATATATTTTAAAATTTGTAACACATGGTCTTAGACTTTTTAATGGTTACATGGTATTTGACCCTTGGAGATCCTATGGTATATTTAGCCAAGCTTCTATAGATGAACATCTAAGCTGTTTCCTGGTTGGTTTTTTGGTTTGTTTATTTGTCATGTGTACAAACACTACAACAAACACAGTTGTAGCTAAACAATGCAATCACACATGATTTATTTCTTCAGGCTAATTTTTTAGCAGTAATATTCCTGGGCCCAAAGGGAATGCCCTTTTAAAAAAATTATTTTTTTCTCTAAGTTCTGGAAATGGTGAGTAGGCATGCACTTTAAAAAGGCACTTTATTTTTGTTATTCACATTTTTATTAACCTCAGAATATTAGTAATAATTCCTTACATTTTTGTATCATCTTCTAATTTTGAGAGCGTGTTAATATACTTTCAATTTGATTTGATTCTAGCAGCAACTTTGGAGGTAGGCAGGTAGACACTATTAGTCCTCATTTTTCAGATGAGGAAAACAGGTCTCAGAGAATGAAGTAACCTATTTAGGGTAACAGACTAGTTACCCTAGTAACTAGTAAATGACAGAGCCTTCTGACATGGAGCCCTGATGCCCGTTTGCATTATACAAGGCTGCTGGCCTCACTTCCTCCCCAATGACTATTTTATCTCTCATGTTAATAGCCTGAGAGAGATTATTAGACCTATCATGCTCACTAGACTTGTTTTTCGAAGTTTTATACCACTTTACTCATATTATTATTATTATTATTTTTGCGGTATGCGGGCCTCTCATTGCTGTGGCCTCTCCCGTTGCGGAGCACAGGCTCCGGACGCGCAGGCTCGGCGGCCATGGCTCACGGGCCCAGCCGCTCCGTGACATGTGGGATCTTCCCGGACCGGGGCACGAACCTGCGTCCCCTGCACCGGCAGGCGGACTCTCAACCACTGCGCCACCAGGGAAACCCTACTCATATTATTTTTAAAAAATGCAACCATGAGACATTTTTCTTGGCATTGTACTGCGTTCTCAGGTTATGAATGGATAGGCTTTTAATAGGCAGTGGAGAAGGGGAGACTATTTTATTCAGTAAGAGTAAAGCAGTAAAGGAATAAAGACATTAGATCAAAGGTTTAGAACTAGTCTCTGTCAGGCTAAATTTGGCCCAAAGAAATATGTTGTTTAGTCTGTAGCATGTTTAAAAAAATTATTACTTATATTTGATTATGACGATATTTCATATCCTCAGTCCTCAATTCTCTTTATTCAGAAGCTCTGGTAATCCTGAGCCTGCCTTCAAGCTGGGCTGTGATTGGTTTTTCCAGATTTATTGAAATATAATTCACATATAACGATGTAAGTTTAAGGTATGCAATGTGTTGATTTGATATATTTATACATTTCAAATGATTACCACAGTAGCATTAGTTAACACCTGTATCGCCTCATATGATTGCCACTTCTTTTTTGTGGTGAGAATATTTAAGGTCAACTTTCTTAGCAACTTTCAAGTATATAATAGAGTGTTATTAACTATACTGATCACTATGTTGTATATTTGGTCCCCAGAACTTATTTATGTTATAACTGATAGTTTGTACTCTTTGACCAACATCTCCCTTTTCACCCACTCCCAGCCTTGGTAACCACCGTTCTAGTCTCTGTTCCTGTAAGTTTGGCTTTTTTAAGATTCCCCATATAAGTGAAATCATATAGTATTTGTTTTTCTCTGACTTATTTCATTTAGTATAATATCCTCAAGGTCCATCTGTATTGTTGAAAATGGCAGAATGTCCTCTTTTCTCAAGGCTGTATATACACACCATATATTCTTTACTCATTCATCTCTTGATGGATACTTAGGTTGTTTCTATATCTTGGCTATTGCGAATAATGCTGCGCTGAACGTGGGAATGCAGATATCTCTTCAAGATCCTGTTTTCATTTCCTTTGGATATATATCCAGAAGTAGGATTGCTGGATCACATGGTAATTCTATTTTTAACTTTTTGAGGAACTTCCATACTGTTTTCCATACTGGCTGCACCAATTTACATTCACCAACAGTGCACAGGGTCCCCTATTGTCTACATCCTCCCCAACACTTACTTATCTTTTGACTTTTATGACAGCCATTCTAACAGGTGTGAGGTGATACATCATTGTGGTTTTGATTTACACTTTCCTGATGATTAGTGACATTGAGCACCTTTCCATGTACCTGTTGGCCGTCTGTGTGTCTTCTTTGTAAAAATGTCTATTCATTTCCCCTGCCCATTTTAAAATCAGATTGTTTATTTGCTATTGAGTTGTATGAGTTCTTTTATATTTTGGATATTAATCCATTATCACATATATGATTTACAAATATTTCCTCCTAATCTGTAGGCTGCCTTTTCATTTTGTTGATTGTCTTTTGCTGTGCAGAAGCTTTTTAGTTTGTTGTAGTTTCATTAGTTTATATTTGTTTTTGTTGACTTTGAGTTTGGGGGGGGTCACATCCAAAAAATTGTCGCCAATACCACTGCCAAGGTGCTTACCCCCTCTGTTTTCTTCTAGGAGTTTCATGGTTTCAGGTCTTACATTCAAGTCTTTAAACCATTCTGAGGTGATTTTTGTGTATGGTATAAGTTAAGGGTCCAATTTCTTTCTTTCTTTCTTCTTTTTTTCTTTTTACATGAGGTTATCCAGTTTTCCCAAAACCATTTATTGAAGAGACTATCCTTTCCCCATTGTATGTTCTTGGCTCCTTTGTCAAAATTAATTGACCATATATGTATGGGTTTATTTCTGGGGTGGCTATTTTGTTGCATTGATCTATATGTCTGTTTTTATGCCAACACCATACTGTTTTGATTACTACAGCTTTATTTAATACAGTTTGAAATCAGGAATTGTGATGCCTCTAACTTCGTCCTTTCTCAAGATTTCTTTGACTATACAGGGTCTCTTGTAGTTACATACATATTTTAGGATTGTTTTTTCTCTTTCTGTGAAAAATGCCATTGGAATTTTGATAGGGATTACATTGAATCTTTTGATTGCTTTGAGTAGTGTGCACATTTAAACAGTATCAATTCTAATCAATGAGTATGAAATATCTTTTCATTTATTTATGTCTTCACTTTCTTTCATCAATGTCAGACCTTTTACCTCCTTGTTCAAATTTATTCCTAAAAATTTTATTCTTTTTTTAAAAAAATTTTATTCTTTTTGATGCTATTGTAAGTGGGACTTTTTTTTTCTAAATTTCTCTTTTTGATGGTTTGTTGTTAGTATGTAGAAATACAACTGAATTTTATATATTGATTTTGTATCCTGAAAACTTTACTGAAATTGTTTATTAGTTAGTTATAACAATTGTTTTGGTGGAATCTTTAGGGTCTTTTGTATATAATATCATGTTATCTACAAATAGAGACAATTTTTATTTCTTCCTCTCCAATTTGGATGCCTTTTATTTCTTTTTCTTGCCTAGTTGCTCTGGCTACAACTTCTAGTACTCTGTTGAGTAAAAGTGGTAAGAGTGGGCATCCTGGTTCCTGATCTTAGAAGAACAGCTTTCGGCTTTTCTCTGTAAGTATGATGTTAGCTGTGCACTTGTCATATATGGCCTTTATTATGTTGAGGCACATTCACTCTATACCCAATTTGTTCAGAGTTTTTATTATGAAAGGATGTAGAATTTTTATTATGAAAGGATGTTGAGTTTTGTCAAGTGCTTTTTCTGCATCTATTAATATCATCAAATAATTTTATCTTTTATTTTGTTGAAGTGGTGTATCACATTTATTGATTTGTGAATGTTGAACCATCCTTGCATCCCTGGAATAAATCTCACCTGATCATGTTGCATGATCCTTTTAATGTACTATTGAATTCAGTTTCCTAGTATTTTCATGAGGATTTTTGCATACATGTTCATTGGGGATATTGGCCTGTAATTTCCTTTTCTTGTTTGGTTTTGGTATCATGGTAATGCTGGACTCAAAAAATGTGTTTGGAAATATTCCCATTTTTTGTATTTTTGGAAGAGTTTGAGAAGGATTGGTAATTATTCTTTAAATATTTGATTGACTTTACCAGTGAAGCCATCTGGTTCTAGGCTTTTGTTGGGAGATTTTTGATTACTGATCCAATCTCCTTACTGGTAATTCATCTATTCAGATTTTGTATTTCTTCATGATTCAGTCTTGGCAAGTCGTATGTTTATAGGAATTTATCTGTATCTTCTTGGTTGTCCAATTTGTTGGCATATAATTGTTCTTAGTATTCTCTTATGATCCTTTGTATTGTATCAAACATTTCTAATTTTATTTATTTGAGTCATCTTTCTTGGTAGCTATAAAGGTTTATCTAGTTTATTTTTCAAAAAAACCCAGCTCTTAGTTTCATTGATCTTTTCTAGTGTTTTGTTTGTCTGTCTTTCATTTATTTCCTCTCTTTATCTTTGTAATTTCCTTCCTTCTGCTAACTCTTGGCTTAGTTTGTTCTTTGTTTTTATTCCTTGAGGTGTAAAGTTAGGTATAAGCTGGGCCTTGATTGGCTGGAGCTGGGAAATTTATGCCCCCATTAAGGCAGAAATGTTCCAGTTTGCCTCAGGCCTCATCACTCTACTGTTTTTCTAAAGGTCAGTGGTCATTAAAAATATGCCGGGCATATTGCTTTACTTACTCCCAGCTGGTTCTAATCTATCACTTTTCTGGCTGGATCTTTTAGGCATCTGAACATGAACCCCTTGGCTTAGGGTATGTACAGGGAATAGGTGCTCATTTTGATTGGCAGCTAGAGGACATGCAGGAGAGTAGTGGGAAGGAAAACGGGAAAGGCAGCTTATGATTGAGAAAGGGAGAGTCTTGAAACCAGTGGTAGCACCTGGACTTTATCTTTTAGGCATAAGGAAGCCACTAAGGGGTCTGAAACTCTTAACTGACATCCTAGCATCCTGTCCTAGAACAGCTGCCTCCTGTTCATTTAAATGTTCTTTCCTTTTGCTGCATTTTCTCTTTGCCATCTCTGTTCCCAACGGGGAGTGTTTTCAAAAGGCTAGACAGCTGTTTACATCTCCTTTTTAATCAAGGCATTGTGGTTCTTCCTTCCCTCTAAGGGCATCTTGTAAATTGCTCTTTTTTTTTTTTAACATCTTTATTGGAGTATAATTGCTTTACAATGGTGTGTTAGTTTCTGCTTTATAACAAAGTGAATCAGTTATACATATACATATGTTCCCATATCTCTTCCCTCTTGTGTCTCCCTCCTGTGAGAAGAGCTGCCCTTGCTTCTGTGCCTGCTCTACCTCCCTGGGTGGAGGCTGGGGCACATAGAACAGAAACACTTCACTCCATTGGTGTCCTGATTGATTTGCCAGGACTTGGGGAAAAAAGAAAGGCTTTTGTTAGCTGTTGTCAAGCAATTCCTGGTTGAAATCCATTTAAGGAGGGACTGGCTTGTGGGAAATCTTTTCTTGTTCCTAGGTGAGGTACTTGGATGTAACCTGGATGTGTTGGAGACAAATGCTGGTAAAGAATCTTCTAGCCCTGCCTGAGTTGCTCATAAGCTCTCTGACCCTGTTCACCTTCACCCTGCTGAGCCCCCCTTTCCTCATCTATAAGAGTAGACTAATCCCCGACTCATGTCCATCACAGGACCGACTTGAGGACTGAGTGGGAGAACATACAAGAAAAACCCCAGGTGTTGCCAGAAGACTCCCGTGAAGGTGGGAGAATTGTTTCTGTGGAAGGAAATGGACCCTGGCTGAGCACCTTACTTAATTCAAGGGACTGAGATACTTCAAGCAGATAATTTCGAGGGGCTAGAAAAGCACTTTTGGGAAGTATATTGCCGCTAATTCAAAATTCGGTGGTCCTGGTTAAACTGCAAGCCTATAACAAGGTGCATGGGTTCTGGCCAATGGCTTTACTTTTGGATCACACTCTTTGTGTGTGACAATAAGCCTTGTTTTTCTGATTTGCAAAGCAAGCGCCTTAACAGCATCTATGTCATGGATTTTTTTTGGTGAGAGTTGAAGAAGGCAGTACAGTTCAAGCCCTTAGCAAGGCGTGCCTGGCCTATGATAGATGTTAAATAAAACCTGGTATTGTGAGTCGTTTTCAGCTGCCGTGGCTCCCTTTGGAGGAGAGTGAAGGAGTGCAGGCCTGCTGGGGAGCAGACCTGGAGAAGCAGAGGCCCTGACCTGGGTGAGGGCATATAATGGAGGAGGCCCTGGGAGTGGGGGGAAGGACGCAGCTCTGGGAGATTGATGGTAGGGAATTCAGATGTCACCATCTCCAGGGTATTGTCCTGGAAACCTGGTAGAGGTGACAGGCCAGCGCAGTTTAACTCTTTCCCTCCCGTCTCAGGAGGTGCTTTCTACCCTTGGTGGTGGTAAGGAGGAGGAAGATAGTCAGGTTCTGGCTTGGAACCAGGCATCAGACTGTGGGGAGCCCGTGAAGAGAGATGCAGGAGGCAGGCCGTGTGGGTGAGTCGTGTCAAGCTGGTTGTGGCAGGCGCTGGTGCTTTATGATTGTGTTGGCTCAGGCTTGCTCGTGGCTGTTTGTGGAAAGCATTACCGCTTGCTTTTTATGACCAGCCTCCCAGACATTCTGTCTACAGATCTTGTCCCTCTGCACAAATTCTCCCTCCCTTCTACCCCGGTTTATCAGAAACATACAGACATCAGTTGAAGTGTAGAAACCAGCAAAAACGTGACACGCACTACACACATGTGCACGTGTAACCCTGTGACCCACGTCCTCCTGTACTTCTAGAACCCCCTTGCGTGGAGGACAGGGGAGTGGACCCTGATGGGACATGAAGAAGGCTCAGTTTCAGCATGCCTGGCACAACTCAGCCTCTCCCTGACCATTGGTCTCCCCCTCTCCCTTTCCTCCAAAGAGCTGCTAAAAATGCGGACACAGAAATGAAGTCAGCTTCGCTAAGTCATCAGTCCACACGTATATAGTCTGCATCTACAAATACCAGGCCCAGCATTCTCATCACCAAGAGCAGTACAGGTTAATCTAATCAGAGATGTGGGACCTGCACAGGGACAGGGGAGGGCCATGTGCTAGGCAAGAGCCTGGTCCTCTTTCTGCTATATCCTCAGCTGTGTGACCATACTTCTATCCTTGCCCGTTTCTGGGTTTTAGTTTGCCCACCTAAACAATAAAGATTTCATACTCCGTTGTCTCTGTGTTCCTGTCCCTCCCTCATATTCTGTGATTCTGCTGAATTTGTCATCTTGGTTTCCCCAAACTCCTTCACTCCCTCTTCAGAATGAAGTGCTATTGGTAACAGCCCATATTGCAGTGCCTTTCATCTGCACCTGCTAATGCAGTGCCTTCAGCTCCCAGCAAGGTCCTTCAAGCTATTTCAGAGGGTCCCCAGGGAGAGTCCCATATGTGCTAACAAATCTGGTCAGCTACTACCTGGCATCTGCCATCTCCCGCTTTCAGATGCCCTCTGTGATGTTCATAGCTGATGCTCTGCTGTATTCACTGGTCGGGGGTAGTTGCTTCCCCCAGTGCCCAGAGGCAGGCACCCCTGTCAAGCCCTGATACTTCCTCAGATCCCCATGGCCTCCATGGGAGCTCTGTGGTGTCACTGCTCTCACCATGCCCCATCAGACCCCGGCACCACTGTAGGAATCAATTCTCACTTCTGTTAGTAGATTCTGCTTTGTTAGTAGATTTGTCTGCCGGTGTAGTGAATGTACTAGGGTACAGAGGGCTTTCCTTGTATGGGACTCAGGGGCAAAGTGGGGAAGAATGCATCTCTTTTTCTTTAGGTTTCTGTTAGTATGTGTATTGCTTTGCCTCTCAATGGCTCATGGAGCTTTTAGTGAGAATTCTTTCTGTGTTTGTTTGCCCTCTAGATAGAAACTTGTGAGAGGCTGGGCTGAGGAAAAACTGGAGTGTGAGATATTGCAGTGGACTCAGAATTATTCTACCTTCCAATAATAAAGGCTCAGAATTACTTTACCTTCTAGTAATAAGGCTTTTGGTTAAGAAAGAACATAGGGGCCTCCCTGGTGGCACAGTGGTTAAGAATCCACCTGCCAGTGCAGGGGACATGGGTTCAAGCCCTGGTCTGGAAAGATCCCACATGCCAAGGAGCAACTAAGCCCTTGTGTCACAACTACTGAGCCTGCGCTCTAGATCCCACGAGCCACAGCTACTGAGCCCACGTGCCACAACTACTGAAGCCTGCACGCCTAGAGCCTGTGCTCCACAACAAGACAAGCCACAGCAATGAGAAGCCTGCGCACCGCAACAAGGGGTAGACCCCCACTCGCCACAACTAGAGAAAGCCCGCGTGCAGCAATGAAGACCCAATGCAGCCAAAAATAAATAAATAAAATAAATACATTAAAAAAAGAAAAAGAAAGAAAGAACATAGATTTGGAATATTCTGCCATGGAATTTGCTTAGGAGACACAGGAATGTCCACATTGTGTTCTGAACCATATCCTTCATTCCTCAAGGCTCCCAAGGGTGTTATGGTTACAGGGGACTGTGGTAAGTAGAAAGCAGGTGTCATTTTGCCCTGATGCAGAACATTATTAGCAAACTGCGCTAGAGTACCCAGCAGGAGTCTGAGATCTAAAGGGAACTTTTACTTCCTCCTCTTCCAGACCTGAATGTCGAGATTACTCTATCTGCATGGGTCAGGAGAGTGAGGTGATGGACCTCGTCCTGAGCACTTACCATAGCGCTTGGCATGAAGAGGCAGACAATCAGTACATAACGGTTGATTGAGTGAGGAACTAAAAATAGGAAAGAAGAGAGAGACAGAGATCAAGAGACCCGGGCTGAAGACAGATCGTCTGTCCTCTTGTCACACTGATGAGAACCACTCATTCTTTTCTCTTAGACTGTCTCTAATCCCAGTCTTCCCTTTGTAAGTGACTGATTTTCAGCATATTATGCACATGGCATGTTCCTTTCTCCCCCAGTGGTTGCAGTGGGACTGCATACTCTCGGCTTCTTCTGGAAACCAGGATTAAGAACTGTGCTGATGATTTTACTAAATGACACCACCTGCTTGCAAATCCTGTTAGCTTGTCATGTACAGCTAAAGCTTCTATGTCCTTTAAGGTGAGAGAGTAATTGGGCAGAAGCCACAGAAAGACAGAATTCCATTGAAACACAAAGAAGTGATTTTTTTTTTTTTTTTCTCGCGGTACGCGGGCCTCTCACTGCTGTGGCTTCTCCTGTTGCGGAGCACAGGCTCTGGACCTGCAGGCTCAGCGGCCATGGCTCACGGGCCCAGCCGCTCTGCGGCACGTGGGATCTTCCTGGACCGGGGCATGAACCCGGCTGTTGAGATTCGTAGTGAGGTCCATCCACCTCACTACAAATAAACCAGCAGGCGGACTCTCAACCACTGCACCACCAGGGAAGCCCAAAGAAGTGATTTTTAAGATAAAGTAAGTAGTCCTTGGGGTAGTGAGTTCCCCCTTACAGGAAGTATTTAATCAGAGGCTGGATGACTACTTGGTGAGAATGTTATACGGGAGATTCAAGCACCAAAAGGGAGTTAAACTTGATCTCTGTCTTTTCTAAATGTGGAAGTCTATGTTTCTTAGTTTCTTACATACTATTCTCATGATAAGTATATAAGGGGACATCATTCAAACTCATGGCTTAGACTTCTTCCTTAAGTTTGATACAAGGATGGGAAGAATGAAGAAACCCCTCATGGCCAGCAAGCCATCTAATATTGTCAAAAATAGGGTAAGGGAATTTTAGACCATCAGTTTCAGCTCACAGTCCCAGTCGATGCATGCTTTTTCTTATTGATGTCAGCATTCCAGTGGAAACCCTCTCTTTGTCTTAATGACCCCTTCATTGATGACCTGTCATCAGTAAGATGGACTTTCTTCACATTAGACTGAAAGGTTCACAGTAGCAGTTCCATGTCTGTTTGATATATGGGTGCATGTTCCTAGCACGGGGCTTGGCTTGTGGTAGATAGATAATGAGTTGACTGAATCAACATATTGGTTGACTGAATACTAAATTTCTCCATTTAAGTCACAGTGTACTGAATATATGAATTCAAGGACAGATATCCTCAGACCAATAGCAGAGATAAGAGAAATACTTCTCACTGCATTTAGTCCTTGACCTAGAACATCAGCTTCATTTTAAGACTGCTTGAGGCTAAGTTTTTTTTTTTTAATCTTTATTGGAGTATAATTGCTTTACAATGGTGTGTTAGTTTCTGCTTTATAACAAAGTGAATCAGCTATACATATACATATATCCCCGTATCTCCTCCCTCTTGTGTCTCCCTCCCACCCTCCCTATTCCACCCCCCCTAGGTGGTTGCAAAGCACCGAGCTGATCTCCCTGTGCTATGCGGCTGCTTCCCACTAGCTATCTGTTTTGCATTTGGTAGTGTATATATGTCCATGCCACTCTCGTACTTCGTCCCAGCTTACCCTTCCCCCTCCCCATGTCCTCAAGTCCATTCTCTACGTCTGTGTTTTGATTTCTGTCCTGCCCTAGGTTCTTCATAAACACTTTTTTTTTCATTCCATATATATGTGTTAGCATATGGTATTTGTTTTTCTCTTTCTGACTTACTTCACTCTGTATGACAGACTCTAGGTCCATCCACCTCACTACAAATAACTCAATTTTGTTTCTTTTTATGGCTGAGTAATATTCCATTGTATACATGTGCCACATCTTCTTTATCCATTCATCTGTCTGTTGGACACTTAGGTTGCTTCCATGTCCTGGCTATGGTAAATAGAGCTGCAATGAACATTTTGGTACATGGCTCTTTTTGAATGATGGTTTTCTCAGGGTATATGCCCAGTATTGGGATTGTTGGGTCATATGGTAGTTCTATTTTTAGTTTTTTAAGGAACCTCCGTACTGTTCTCCATAGTGGCTGAACCAATTCACATTCCCACCAAGTGCAAGAGGGTTTCCTTTTCTTCACACCCTCTCCAGCATTTATTTTTGTAGATTTTTTGATGATGGCCATTCTGACTGGTGTGAGGTGATACCTCATTGTAGTTTTTATTTGCATTTATCTAATGAATGGTGATGTTGAGCATCCTTTCATGCGTTTGTTGGCAATCTGTATATCTTGTTTGGAGAAATGTCTATTTAGGTCTTCTGCCTATTTCTGGATTGGGTTGTTTGTTTTTTTGATATTGAGCTGCATGAGCTACTTGTATATTTTGGAGACTAATCCTTTGTCAGTTGCTTCATTTGCAAATATTTTCTCATTCTGAGGGTTGTCTTTTCGTCTTGTTTATGGTGTCCTTTACTGTGTAAAAGCTTTTAAGTTTCATTAGGTCCCATTTGTTTATTTTTGTTTTTATTTCCATTTCTCTAGGAGGTGGGTCAAAAAGGATCTTGCTGTGATTTATGTCATAGAGTGCTCTGCCTATGTTTTCCTCTAAGAGTTTTATAGTACCTGGCCTTACATTTAGGTCTTCAGTCCATTTTGAGTTTATTTTTGTGTATGGTGTTAGGGAGTTCTCAAATTTCATTCTTTTACATGTAGCTGTCCGGTTTTCCCAGTACCACTTATCGAAGAGGCTGTCTTTTCTCCATTGTATATTCTTGACTCCATCATAAAAAATAAGGTGACCATATGTGTGTGGGTTTATCTCTGGGCTTTGCATCCTGTTCCATTGATCTATATTTCTGTTTTTGTGCCAGTACCATACTGTCTTGATTACTGTAGTTTTGTAGTATAGTCTGAAGTCTGGGAGCCTGATTCCTCCAGCTCCGTTTTTCTTTCTCAAGATTGCTTTGGCTATTCGGGGTCTTTTGTGTTTCCATACAAATTGTGAAAATTTTTGATCTAGTTCTGTGAAAAATGCCATTGGTAGTTTGATAGGGATTGCATTGAATCTGTAGATTGCTTTGGGTAGTAGAGTCATTTTCACAATGTTGATTCTTCCAATCCAACAGCATGGTATATCTCTCCATCTGTTTGTATCATCCTTAATTTCTTTCATCAGTGTCTTATAGTTTTCTGCATACAGGTCATTTGTCTCCTTAGGTAGGTTTATTCCTAAGTATTTTATTCTTTTTGTTGCAATGGTAAATGAGAGTGTTTCCTTAATTTCTCTTTCAGATTTTTCATCATTAGTGTATAGGAATGCAAGAGATTTCTGTGCATTAATTTTGTATCCTGCTACTTTACCAAATTCATTGATTAGCTCTAGTAGTTTTCTGGTAACTTCTTTAGGATTCTCTAAGTATAGTATCATGTCATCTACAAACAGTGACAGCTTTACTTCTTCTTTTCTGATTTGAATTCCTTTTATTTCTTTTTCATCTTTGATTGCTGTGGCCCAAACTTCCAAAACTATGTTGAATAATAGTGGTGAATGGACAGCCTTGTTTTGTTCCTGATCTTAGAGAAAATGGTTTCAGTTTTTCACCATTGAGAACGATGTTGGCTGTGGGTTTGTCATATATGGCCTTTATTATGTTGAGGTAAATTCCCTCTATGCCTACTTTCTGCAGGGTTTTTATCATAAATGGGTGTTGAATCTTGTCGAAAGCTTTTTCTGCATCTATTGAGATTATCAAATGGTTTTTCTCCTTCAGTTTGTTAATATGGTTTATAACATTGATTGATTTGCATATATTGAAGAATCCTTGCATTCCTGGGATAAACCCCACTTGCTCATGGTGTATGATCCTTTTAATGTGTTGTTGGATTCTGTTTGCTAGTATTTTGTTGAGGATTTTTGCATGTATGTTCATCAATGATATTGGCCTGTAGTTTTCTTTCTTTGTGACATCCTTGTCTGGTTTTGGTATCAGGGTGATGGTGGCCTTGTAGAATGAGTTTTGCAGTGTTCCAGCCTCTGCTATATTTTGGAAGAGTTTGAGAAGGATAGGTGTTAGCTCTTCTCTAAACGTTTGATAGAATTTGCCTGTGAAGACATCTGGTCCTGGCTTTTGTTTGTTGGAAGAATGTTAATCACAGTCTCAATTTCAGTGCTTTTGATTGGTCTGTTTATATTTTCTATTTCTTCCTGGTTCAGCCTCTGAAGGTTGTGCTTTTCTAAGAATTTATCCATTTCTTCCAGGTTGTCCATTATATTGGCATATAGTTTCTTGTAGTAATCTCTCATGGTCCTTTGTATTTCTGCAGTGTCAGTTGTTACCTCTCTTTTTTCATTTCTAATTCTGTTGATTTGAGTCTTCTTCCTTTTTTTCTTGATGAATCTGGCTAATGGTTTATCAATTTTGTTTATCTTCTCAAAGAAACAGCTTTTAGTTTTATTGATCTTTGCTAATGCTTCCTTCATTTCTTTTTCTTTTATTTCTGATCTGATATTTATGATTTCTTTCCTTCTGCTAACTTTGGGGTTTCTTTGTTCTTCTTTCTCTAATTGCTTTAGGTGTAAGTTTAGCTTGTTTATTTGAGATGTTTCTTGTTTCTTTAGGTAGGAATGTATTGCTATAAACTTCCCTTGTAGAACTGCTTTTGCTGCATCCCATAGGTTTTGGGTCCTCATGTTTTCATTGCAATTTGTTTCTAGGTATTTTTTTGATTTCCCCTTTGATTTCTTCAGTGACCTCTTGGTTATTTAGTAGCATATTGTTTAGCCTCCATGTGTTTGTATTTTTACAGTTTTTTTTCCTGTGATTGATATCTCGTCTCATAGCGTTGTGGTCAGAAAAGAGAGTTGGTAAGATTTCAGTTTTCTTCAATTTACCAAGGCTTGATTTGTGACCCATGATATGGTCTCTCCTGGCGAATGTTCCATGAACACTTGAGAAAAAATTGTATTCTGTTGTTTTTGGATGGCATTTTCTATAGATATCCGTTAAGTCCATCTTGTTTAATGTGTCCTTTAAAGATTGTGTTTACTTACTTATTTTCATTTTGGTTAATCTGCCCATTGGTGAAAGTGCGTTGTTAAAATCCCCAACTGTTATTGTGTTACTGTTGATATCCCCTTTTATGTCTGATAACATTTGCCTTGTGTGTTGAGGTGCTCCTATGTGGGGTGCATAAATATTTACAATTGTTTTATCTTCTTTTTGGATTGATCCCTTGATTGTTATGTAGTGTCCTTCTTTGTTTCTTGGAATAGTCTTTATTTGAGACTCTATTTTTTCTGATATGAGTATTGCTACTCTAGCTTCCTTTTGACTTCCATTTGCATGGAATATCTTTTTCCATCCCCTCGCTTTCATCTGTAAGTGTCCCTAGGTCTGAAGTGTGTCTCTTGTAGGCAGTATATACGGGTCTTGTTTTTGTATCCATTCAGCCAGTCTATGTCTTTTGTTTGGAGCATTTAATCCATTTACGTTTAAGGTAATTATCGATATGTATGTTCCTATTACCATTTTCTTAATTGTTTTGGGTTTGGTATTGTAGGTCTTTTACTTGTCTTGTGTTTCCTGTCTAGAGAAGTTCCTTTCGCACTTGTTGTAAAGCTGGTTTGGTGTTGCTGAATTCTCTTAACTTTTGCCTGTCTGTAAAATTTTAATTTCTCTGTCGAATCTGAATGAGATCGTTCCTGGGTAGAGTAATCTTGTAGGTTTTTTCCTTTCATCACTTTAAATATGTCCTGCCACTCCCTTCTGGCTTGCATAGTTTGTGCTGAAAGACCAGCTGTTAACCTTTTGGGGTTTCACTTGTGTATTATTTGTTGCTTTTCCCTTGCTGCTTTTAGTAGTTTTTCTTTGTATTTAATTTTTGATAGTTTGATTAATATGTGTCTTGGTGTGTTTCTCCTTGGATTTATCCTGTATTGGAGTCTTTGCACTTCCTGGACTTGATTGACTATTTACTTTCCCATGTTAGGGAAGTTTTGAACTATAATCTCTTCAAATTTTTTCTCAGAACCTTTTTTTTTTCTCTTCTTCTTCTGGGACCCCTATAATTTGAGTGTTGGTGCATTTAATGTTGTCCCAGAGGTCTCTGAGACTGTCCTCTACATTTTTCATCCTTTTTTCTTTTTTCTGCTCTGTGGTAGTTTTTTCCACTGTTTTATCTTTCAGGTCACTTCTCCGTTCTTCTGCTTCAGTTATTCTGCAATTGATTCCTTCTAGAGAATTTTTAATTTCATTTATTGTGTTGTTCATCATTTTTTTTTTGCTCTTTAGTTCTTCTAGGTTGTTGTCAAGCATTTCTTGTATTTTCTCCATTCTGTTTCCACAATTTTGGATCACCTTTACTATCATTACTCTGATTTCATTTTCAGGTAAACTGTGTTTTTCCTCTTCATTTGTTTGGTCTGTTGTTTGCTAGTTCTTGGCCAGTCTTGAAGGAGTTGGGGTGCTGATGTATAGATCAACTCTTACCCTCCCCAGCCCAAACTACATCCTTTGTTCTCCCCCAGGCAGCCAAACTGTGCCTGTTAGAGCTCTAAAGCTGCTAAGCCACTAGCCAGTCCTCTGGGGAAGCTTCCTCACAAAATTTGGGGTGCTGGACACATAAACCAATCACTTCCCTCTCCTCGGTAAGGCTGGGAGCTCAGGGGTCTCTTCTTGACTGTATGTCACTGTGCTGGGGGCAGGGTCTTCAGCAAGAGAAAGTTCTGAATTGTTTCTACTGGGCTTGGTGAGTCTGGCTTCACATTCTCCCAGGGTGCAGAAGCCTTTCAGTTAGTTTCTGATTTCTCACAAAGGGATTTATCCATGAATTGTTGCTGAGTTGGTATGTTTGTGGTAATAGGGGGAGGAGGGCTTCCCACTCCACCATTTTGTTGATGTCACTCTCTGCCTGCCTGTTCTTCTTGCTACATCAGGCTCTTGCTCCCATAACTAGTTGAGATCCTTCTCCTCTAAGTTTATACTCCACTCACATGCACACTATGATCACAGCACACAGTACACTGTAGCTGCTGACTTACTTATTGGTCTCCCCAGTCGGACTGTGAACTTATTAGAAACAGAGACAATGCTTACTTAATTTCTTCTTCCATGCCTGGTGTTCAACCACAAAGAAGCCACTAAATAAATGCTTATTTAATGAGCAGTAAGAGGACTTTCCTGGCAGTTCAGTGGTTAAGACATCACCTTCCACTGCAGGGGGTGTGGGTTTGATCCCTGGTCTGGGAGCTAGTATTCCACATGCCTCATGGCCAAAAAACAAAACATAAAGCAAAGCAGTATTGTAACAAATTCAATAAAGACTTTAAAAATGGTCCACATCAAAAAAAATCTTAAAAGAAATGAGCAGTAAGTCTTAAATATAATTTTCAAAAGCAGAATGGTGAGTTATTTGTTTTAACTAATGGCAAAGAGGGGAGTTTTAGACTTAGAATCAGATACCTAGGATCCCATTCCAGCCTGCCACCAAGCAGTGATATATGGTTGTGTAACTCACTTAGCTTCATTTAATCTCACTTTCCTCATCTCTAAAGTTGGGGATAATACAGAGTACCTTCTGAGGAAGATCATATAAAATAAATAATATGAAAAGGGCTATATAAGTGTAAGAAATTGTCATTAATTTTTCATCATTTGAAGGTTAGAAGGTTATCTAAATATTCTGTATAGGGTAAAGGACTTGTGAACACCGTTCACATTCTCTTCAAATTTTCTACACCTTGGTATTGTTCAAAGCCACCTCTATGACTTTTGTGTTCTAGAATTAAAGAATAGACAGGCTAAGTATCTTGGCAAAAAAATAGCATATGACATGCTGTTATTCTCCAGAAACCACAGTGGAGGAAAATGTTCATTCATTCTATTAATCTTTATCGAGAAACTGTATAGAATCAGACACTGATCTGGGTGCATGAGGGATATGGAGAATGAATGGACATGAACTGTACCTTCAAAAAATTTCAGTCTTGGAAGGAGCTGATACACATCACTTTCTACTTTTCATTGTCAGTATTTATGCCTAAATCATAAAAGAGGTATAGATCAAAGGCTACAGAAGGGATCCTGGGAAGACTCCAGAGAGGAGATGACATTGGCCTTAAGATATGGACGTGATGTGGAAATACAGGGTGGGCAATGGGAATGAACCCCGACAAATTGCATCAGCTCCACTTGTGCAATTTCAAGAGTAGGTCAGATTGACTTAAATGAAGGTAGTCAGAGAGGTGTATGGAAGACAAATAGGAATAGTAAATTCGATCTTTAAGGCTTAGACATGGGTAAAATAGATGCAGTAGAGGGTATGGTCTTGTACTTCTCAGTTGTTGGAATTTTCCTCTTTAGGAGAATGAGACTGGGTAACACCTGAGAGGGGAGCCTGGTATTTGTACTCCCAACTTTTGCTAGTGTCGTTCTGAACCCTTTTTATTTGACCTAACATTGTTCACACTACCCATGGTTGAACTGCTGGATGAATTTAGTTAATACTTACCTTAACTTCTCAGGGGTGTCATGGAGTATAAATGAATACATCCTAGGCAAAGCATTAATTGGGTGTTTCAGGTAAAATGTGCTCAGTAAGTGAAAATGCTAATGCTGTTATGAGTTTCCCCTCTTCTCGGTCATCCTGGGAAGCAGGTATGATGTTTACATAACAATGCAAAACCATCTTCTTCAGCGCTCTGCCCTTATGGGAGGATAAAAATATGCACAGTAATAGCAATCAAGCTGAGTCTGAAGCACTGAGATAGAGAGCCTGCCCACTGGATGGTTCCCTGGGGCAGGTCACTTGTAAACCCTCTTTTAATCTTCATCAACAGAGGAAAGAGTTCTTTAAAAGATCAGTATTACAAGGTAGTAAAGTGTCTGTTCTTGCAGACTGACAACATCATGGACAAGCCTGTAGCACTGATTTTGTTTGTTTCTTGGTAGTTTACAGTTAACCACAGGAGACACAGCATCTTTTTATTTGGCACTTACGTGGCCCTGCTAAAGTCTACCTACCTGGTTATTTTCCTGTGGAAGCTCTCCTGTCAATTGCAGAGATATGAAACATTCATTTCCACCGGGGAAGACTGTTAGGATATAATTCTCCATGTGTTTCTTGCACTTTTGCCTGTCTTTTAAGTGAGAGACATCCACAGCTTTGTTCAGGACTACCTTTTCAAGGATGTTTGTATAACAGACAGCCTTGAAAAACAGAGATAGCATCTCCATTGAGGGCAGAGAAAAGATTTCTTTCCTGACCAGGAAAATGAAGATAACGTCTCACTCTGTGTCAAAGATTGGGCAGGTTTGCTTATACCCCCTTATGAAATTTGGAGGTTTCCTAAGTTTTGGGTTCCTCAGCTGTATCATAAACACATTGTGTTGGCTGCATTCACCTGGGTCCATCTCTGTAGTGCCCCATAAGACTTGAGGGGTAGGGGAAACTGAGGCAAACATGAAGCTCATGCTGTCTACTGCACTTTGAGTAACAAAGTCCTTTGTCTCTGACCCAAGAGTCTCCTGTCTTCTGCCAGCATCTATGAAGTTGTGGCAGAGCCTCAACTATTATTTTACACGATCTCATTCTCCTCCCAGTTCTAATGACATATTTCTTATCCAAATAAAGAATTTAAAATGCTCTCACATCTATTTTCTTTCTTTCTTATAACCACAGGAGCTATGAGCTGCCTTCAGTCAGTGCCTTGTTACAGCACCTGGGAGAGGGAATGCAGTACCTCCTTACTACTTTCTTGCCTCTGATCTCTCTCCACTCTTCATTCATATTCTCCACGGTTGCCAGACAAGAGTCCCTAAAGCACAGCTTTGATCGCACCACTCCCTCATTCCACAGTAGCTAATGGCTCCCCATTGCCAGAATGAATTATAAACCCCTTAGACAAAATAAATGCTATCTAAAGTTAGGCTTCAGTGTCTGTCTCTGGTCCTCAAGTTTCACCCTTCCTCCTCTTTTAGTGCTCCATCCTCTAACCAAGCCAACCACCCATGGCAATCCCAGTCTGCCATTTTCTGCTTCATATCTTTGTTCATATTTCTTTTGTCTGAAATATTCATTTTCCTCTTCAGGCCTGCCCTCACAATTCTCTCTCTTTTTCATCCGTGCTTAAATGCTAACTTCCTCAAAATACCCTCTCATTTTCTACCCTGACTAAAACTATAATTTTCTCATGACACTTTTCTCAGTAGATTCTGTGTCACAATCACCGGTATTTGTCTTATCTTGAGTTGAGGGCAAGATCACATTGTCCTGTTCTTTGCATAACTTTGTCTTGCTTGTTAGTGTCTTTTAAATAGACACTCAAAAAAGGTTCGTTGAGTTACATCGAGTTCGTAGATGACTCCATATATGGAGTCCAGACAGGTGAGGAGGTTTGTTCAAGGTCACATGGCAAGTAAGGGAGAAAATGCTTGGACCAGGATCTCAGTCTTCTGATTTTAAGCCAAGGGTGTTGTGCTAGGAATGTTTCACTTCGTGGGCAGCCTGATTTTGGCATTCTGTGCCTTAAGGAGTTGACAATTATGTATTAGAGGGGGAGATGTTAGATCAGACACTAAAATCTAATCAAGAATTTTGCTTCATAGCAAAACCATCATTTAGCTTTGATTATTTATTTTGGTTCTACCTATAAATTAACAAACGAAAACCAATGGTGTGGACATGAGGTATGGACAAGTGTTACAGGAGGAGTGGCTTTCCAAAGATCCCTGCAACCCAGCTCCAGAGGTGGCTGCTTCAGCCCAGCCCATCGCTGGTAGCCAGACTCTTAGAAAAGTCACATCCTTGACTCTGCCTTACTTGCCTATTGGGGAGCAGGATAAGGCAGCTGAAAAATACTGCCCCGGGGCAAATCTGCTGACATCCCGGCCCTTTAGGAGCAGGGGAAGGAGGCTGATTTCATCATGTTGTTCTTCAGGAAGAGACACGTATGGTCTTTCCTTGGGTTGTGTCTTCCCTGCGAGATGAAGACTGCCTGACTTGTGGTCAGTCCTTCACTGTTGGGTATCCCCAGTGGAGAGGTGAACAGATAATTCTTCCGAAGTGTAACGTTCCTGACCATCTTTTACAGTTGATTAAACAGCGAGCTGGTTCTCTGATGCTAACAGTCACTGAGTGTTTGCCATAAGCCCAGCCACAGACTGTTAGAATGGCAAGAAATCTTGGGGCTTGTCTAGCCCAACCTCCATCTTTACTAATAGGGAAACTGAGTCCCAGAGAGGTCTCTTGACTCTCGTATCTTCTCCATTCCCATCCCAAGGCTCTGGTCTTCAAGGTAACCTTGAAAAGAGAAGGTGACATTGATTTGGGCCATCTTGGATAGAGAAACACTACAAAAATACTCCAGGAATCCAGAGGGTGTGTGCTGTGGCTGGGCATGCCTCTTGCTAAGAGAAATGGACTGCATTCCCAGAAGAGAAAAGACAAAGACACAGATCTTAAAACAGAGGTAATTCATAGAACCTGTAACCCAGATAGGAGAGCATTTTTTAAAGAACAAATTACGGAGCATTTCTTGCTCTCTGCACAAAAAGCTGTAAAGGGGTGACAGGGTAAGCATGAAGAACTGACTTTGCAGACTTATAAAAATTTCAGCAGTACTTTGTGCTGTATTACGTTTACTAGGGAGAGTCTGGGGGAGATTTTGTCTGTGCCCTGAATCACAATGGGAGCAGTGGAATGTCTGTCATTAAAATTTGAAGGTAGATAAACAATAAATATTTCCAGGGATAATTACTTAGAGCTGGGCGAAGTGTTGGAAGTTCCAGCTCCTGTTGGATCAGCACCATAGATCCGGAGGTATTTATCTAAAGCTTATCCCAATCATCTGAGCAGCAGAGGTAGGTGCGATTTGGCAGGCGCTCTTCACACGGTTATGTTTGAGAGGTTTAATAATAACAGCTTTAAAAAAACCTTTCCTAAGGAGACGTTTATTATTTCTACAATGTCACCACCGGCAGAATCACTCTCCCCTATTCGCTTTGGCTGGCCCCTTCTACCCCATCAGTCCTCATTTACAAATGACTACAAAATCAGAAAAGCCTGGTTTGCAAGATGAAGATTTTTCCTGGAATTTGTTTTTTTGGAAGATTCTGTATCCACTGGAAATTTTCAGCAACCGAACCAGGGTCATGCCTGTTTGTTCTTGAGTGTTTAAAATTGGAGTTGTGTTTATTAAATGCTCTTATCTTCTTACCATATAGAAAAATATAGGACAAAGAAAGATCTCTACCAACCAAGAGACTCTTGAGTTCACACCCCGCCTCTGCCATCATCATCTGGGGGTTTCACCTTGAACAAGTCACTTTAAAACCCGAGTCTGAGCTTTGTCACCTACAAAATAAGAGGACAGATCAGATGATCATTAAGATATTTTCTGGTACTAAAATATACGCAGTCCCTGCCAGAGCTGGAATGGATGTTAGCTGTTTTGCAGTTACTTTGCAGATAGGGCAATGGATTGATTGGGACAGTCACCTTGCCTCTTTGGATATCAAGCTTATCAAAGCGAGAAGAAGTCTACACAGGAGGTGGTCACGTTACCACTCAGAACAATAAATTGTGCCCTTTGTAGACGTGTGGTCCAGAAGCAAAATAGCCCTTTAGGGTTAGACATTTCTGGAAGGCTCCATGAAAGAGAAGTGAGACTTGCTAGGAGAAAGGGAAGGAGGGTGGGGCTGGACAGCGTCAGCAAAGGCACAGAGATGGGGATGTGACAGGCTTGTGTGAGCCAGATGTACATCAAGGCAGTGTGTCCCTGCTGGTACTTCCACCATGGTTTTAAGTGGCACATCAACTGGGCCTTCAGTAATGTAGAAATGTGTTGTGAGAGTTGCTTTCTTTTCAATTCTCCTTTAATCCATCTGATCATGTCAGGGAGAAAGATTCATGTTTGTGCTAATATATTTTTAAGACCCTCAATAATTCCTTCCTGCCTTTTTTTTTAATTAAAGAAAAATCAAGCCTTAGGCTCAGAAACATCATCAAGCACCAGTGTCTCTTAAATTTAATAACTTTTTCTTGTTCTTCTTGTATTTATTTTGAAGTTTCTATTGATGGCAAGCAATATAGTTTTTCCATTCATTTAGTGATGTTAAGCTTCCTTTTAAAATGATTTTAAATGGAAATGTTGTCGTTTTGAATTAAAATACTAAGTAAATAACAATGCAGGTGGTATAAGGGTCTAGCAAAATCCGGAACGTGACATGGGAGTGATGTCATTTGGGAAACCTCCGAGGTGCTTGTGAAAGAGCCTGGGCTCCTGGAGCAAGTCAGGCCTGGGTTCTAACCCTGCCTCTTGCTGTTTACTAGCTGTGTCACCTTCAGCCTGATCTTGAGGGTTACATGGAGGAAGAAGAATGAAGAAGGACGATGATGGCTCTCCAGGAAAGCATTTGCTGGGTTATCACGATGCGAACACAGCCTTCTTCATGCCTGCCCTTGCCACAAGCTCTGCGCCTTTGGAGGTAGATTCTTTCCCACAGCCCCTGGCCCGCCCACCTTCAGGTCTGGGCTGTTTTTATTCCCATTTCCTTTAGTGCTGTTAGTCTTCAGTGAGCCCCCTGCATTCTATGGAGGGAAAGCTGTCTTAGCACGGGGGAAGGAACTCTGGACCTGAACCCGAGAGACTAAGCTTTGAACACAGGCTCTACCACTTACCGACTACTGACATTTTGGAAAAAGGTATTTAGCCTCTCTAACCTTTAGCGATAATGTTACTAAAATGGAGATGATTATATCACTACCCAGGATTATTGTGAGCATGGATATCAGTGCACAGGACATTCCTGGCACACAGTAGGTCTTCAATAAATGGCTGTCACCTCTCCTCAGGCATATATCATATAGAACCTATCAACATATCTCATTGGAGTATTCGTCTATTTCATTAATACTATGATATCACAAGAGGTGCAAACTTTTCTACAGGCAGCTAAATGTCTCAGGAGCAAACTGCAGACTGTTAAAAATGCTCAGCACGACTGGCCAAAAGGGCATTTCAACAAATAGTTCTGCAACCTAGTCTAGCAGATTCTTGACATTGGCATGATCTTGACTCTACAATTTTCCCCTTCTGACCCCTGACCTATAGGAGAAAGAAAAAAACCTATAGAGACATCTAAATCTAAAGCTTTGTATTATGTGCTCTATGTAGCAATCTCACTTTCTAGATAGATTGCATAGTCTCAGGTCTTTTTCAGTTACAAGTGATAGAAATGGAATGCAGTAAGATTAACGGAGAGAGGGAACTTTTCAACCCAGTAAATTAAAGAGAGGAGGTGACGGATTCATGTAACTGGAAAATCTGGGGACTTTTGGCCTCAGGCATGGCTAGATCCAGGTGCTCGGTGGTATTATGAGGACTGATGAGTAATGCTAACGTGATCTCACCCTTGATCATCTAAGCAGAATAAAAAAACGCTGCAGTACTCATATGAGATATTAGAGCGTTGGCAACTCTTCTGTGATTGCCCGCTGTGTGTCATCATCATTCCTAATGGATGGCATTGGCTGGACACTCACCATGTCAAGAGCTAATGAAATGGACATGGTTAGAGATGTTAGATGGTTTATACTGTGAAGGAAGAGCTTAAAATCTAAAATCTCACAGAAACATCAAAATACCAAGGTGCATGCCCATGTGTATAAGAACCACAAAATGCTATGATATTAGGGCTCAAAATGCCAAAGGGAACCAAGGTTTCTCCTTGATTTTATAGGAGATAAAACTGAGGCTCAGAGAAGCTAACTGACGTTCCCAAAATTGTACAGAAATTCAAAGACATATCTGGAGACTCAGATTTCCTGGGTTGCAGTTGAATATACTTTTTCTTCTATATTTTGCTACACTTCTGGGTGATTTAGCCTCCAGCTTGCTGAATCTGGCTGTCCCTCTCGTTTAAACTAAATGTATCTGCTAAGGACTTAGGCTCCTCTGAAAACTTCCAGCCTGGCCCCAAGTGGACACAAGCCAAGGCAAGACGTGAGGAGTCAGCTAAGTGGGGCTGTGCTGACAGGACAGACCCAGGCAGAGGGGGAGCTGTAGGGGGCAAGGCGCTCTCCAAGGTTCTGAGACTTCTGTCTTCTCCAAGCTTGAGGCTGTGTGAACTGGTTTGCTGAGATGGTCCTGGCCTATGCACATTGTGCTTGCTTAAGTATTCTTCTTCTTGCTTATACTCTCAAAAGTGTCCCCCATTAAATGGTAACCCTATAACAAGCCCATTTACTGTGACTCGAACATCTGGACCCTGGCTCTGCTTTGCAAAACTCTTAGTAGTCCAGACTCCCAGAGGTTTGCCTCTGTATCCTTTTTGACTCCTGGCATCAGGATTTGGAAGTTCATCTTCCAGGGAGAACTTGTACATTCTTTTCAATTATAACTGAGGAAACTGGGGCTCAGAGACATGAAGTAACTTGCTCAGGGTCATCGATGATAAGGGATAGGCCTTCAGTCATTCATTCGGTAATCTTTCTACTCGATGCTGCTGCCTGTGTTTGGACCTTGGACCTTGCTGCCTTCTTCTGTCTAATCTTGGGCCTGCCTCACACTTTGCTGTTTTCCTGGTAGTGCCTGGAGAGGACCACCTGACTGTGCGTCCATTGTTACTCTTGGTCAGCATTGTAATTCCTGCATTTCTGGATCTCTGGCCACCTGATAACACATGGCTGCTATTTGGGAAGCAATGCCAGTAGATTCAGCTATTCCAGTGGGTAATGTAGTGGCAAGTACATGCATGCAATTTACAGTGGAGTCACACCATATGCGTGGTTAAGTTTAAAAGTCAACGTGGAAGTAGAAAATTCTGTGTAATAAAAATTGCCCTAGAAAATACTTTAAATTGTCTATAAAGTTCAAAATAATTCCATCTCTTCCTGTGTCTGACACAGCCAGCTTGTCCTTGAGCATTGGAACAGATGTGTATTTCTTTGGTTGAGCCTCAAGCAAAATGGTTGCCTTGTGTTTAGAAACCAGTTAATACCAAAATAATACTGTGTCTTTAAGCAAAACAACCACAGTCATCTTGCTAAATGCCCATGCTCAGAGAGGGATGCAGGGACAGATGCTGCTTGGGGGACCAGCACGTTAATGTCTCCCATCTCACGCTCATGCAAGGGCACGTTCTTGCTAAGCAGAATGGCAAGGACACCTCTCAAGTATTTCAGTTCTCTTTCTTTCTCTGCTGAATACATGCCAATGAATTAATGTATATTAATTATGCATGTTGCATACATCTACTGTACAAGATAGGTAATATGAAAAATCAAAGCCATCCAGGAGCCCATAACACTTTTGATGTTTGAGGTTAAAGCCTGAGGAGATACCCACTACCCTCAAGGATTCTTCCTTAGCTCTGTGTGTACTGTACTGCTCTCTGCACTCTTTCTTTTCCTGTCTGTTTAGCTTATCTTTCTGTAGTGGACGGCAAACCCCTTGTGCTTGGAATTGTGTCCGAAGCACCTCTCTTCTCTCCATACATGTGTCATAATGCTGAACCCACAGCGCACATTCAATACATCCTTATACTATGATAGCCTTGTTGAAGGAATTGTGGTAAAGTGGATGGACAGTGGGCTTTAGATTCAGGAAGCCCTGGTTCCAGATGCCAGCCTCTCTACTCTTCTAGCTGTAGGATCAACTCTCTAAGGTTTTGTTTGTTCAGTTGAATAGATTAGATAACCATACCTAGTTTTAAAGTTTTGTGAGCACTTAGACATGCTGTGTCAGGATGCTTGGCATATGGTGGGGTTAAATAATTGGTGGATGCTCAGATTATTGTTTCTGATTTTATTGGAAGAACATGGTCTGTCCTGGTGTTCTCTTAGACAGTTTCTTAAGCATCTGGACTAGAACCCTGAGACTTTGTGATTCTGGTCCTCATTTTGTCACTTATTACTATTAGTAACTAAAGCCTAACTAGCTTAGGTCCCTCAGCAAACTCATTTGACTTCTTGGGGCCTCTGTTTCATCACTTGTCAAGAAATGCTGATAATTATTCCTCTTTCTTCCTGCCCGGGTTTTTGTTAGATGTTTCACACATGAGAAAATACATGCAAAAGTGTGTTACGAATGGGAAGATGTGGGTCCATGGAAAGGTCTGGGTTTGAGGCCCAGCACCCTGACCAGCCCTCTGAGTGACCTCCAGCAACTGAGCCTCTTTCCTCACCCCCACCCACCCCTGCAGGTTATTTTGAAACACAAAAGAGACGATGAATGTGAAAGTAGGTTATAACCTCTAAAATAGTATATTCATGTAAGGAACAATTATGTCATTATTAATAAAAACATTAAATGCTCTCAAATACCAGGGACATTAGCAATATCATCCCTCAAAGGAAATATGACATCATGAAACTCACTGAACTGTTCAAAGATCCATTTGGACTAATTTTGTCCTGGGAGGAGAGAGGGCTTTAGGAAGGTCTCACTTTGGCTCCATTGAGTCTCTCTGGGTGAGGAGTGATGTTTTCATTTTTGTCTGGTTTTGTTTTCTGAGGAGTCGGCAGCAGGTCTAATTAATGCCATCAAAAGCATGACATTTAATTAACTAAATCACATGTTGAGCCTAATGATAACATATTTTAGCACCCGGTGGGCGGTGATGGTCTCTTGGGCCATTTCTAAGGAGGGCTGTGATTTGATAAAGTGAAACCCTTCTCAGCTAAATCAGAGATCCCTGAGAGTAGGCAGAGAAGGCGCAGCACGATTGCGGGCTGGGCACATTCTCTTATCTCCCTGACCGGCTTGGAGAGACCCAGGAACAAGGAGAAATGGCAGAGAGGAATGGGGCTGCTGAACGGCCTCTTTGTCTTTTAAAAGAGTTGGTTGGAAATCCAGAGGCATAGAGGAACAAACGGAAGTTCCTCAGTTGCCTATCCCATGCCTTGGTTATTCCAGTTCCCACTGACAAACTGAGCAGGGAAAACAAAGCAAGACAGACAAGGTCCTGGCAGGGTCGGAAGCGATTGCCAAGTTAACAGTCCCTCCAAGCAGCCAAGTATGTGGACGTGGATGCCCTCTGCTGGACACTGGAGAATCTACAGTGATGCCTACCTGGGCGCTCACCCAGGGGCCAGGAGCCTTGCTGTCTGGAGCTGAACCCTTGGAGTAGAATTCTCAGGGTCTAATCAGTCACAGTAGAGCCCCCCAAGCTGTCCCAAAGAAATAGATTTTTAGGTCATTCTATGTCTTTGTTTATGCACCTCTCTCTGATTGCTACCCTGTTTCCATTATGTTCACCAAGACATTCCACCATGCAGTCCTTTTTCTCTTTCGGCTCCTTTGAAATACATTTGGGTGAAATGACTTGTATGTGGCATCCCAAACTGCATCAAGCTGAGTCATCTGATTTAAACACCAATTTTAGAGAAGAGGCAAAAAGAGGCTTGGAGAGGTGACCTGTCCAAAGTGACCCAGTGCATCAGTGACAAGACTGCCTGACTCCCATCTCATCCCCTTTTCCTTGATATGCTGTCTCCTACTCTGGACCTCAAGGTGTAGGGGGTGTTGGAGATTTCCACTTGCACAGAACCTCAGAGGAGGACAGCGTATCCTAGAGGTGAGGGCGTAGGCTCCTGAGACAGATGTCCTGGGTTCGAATCCTTGCTTTCCCTTGTGTTAGCTGTGTGACATCGGGCGGGGTACTTGACCTCTTTGTGCCTCAGTGTTCTCATCTAACAGAGTGGTTGTAAGGGTCGAATAATATAAAGCAGGCAAAGCACTCAGTACAGTGCTTGGCACATAGCAGGTACTCAATAAATGATATTTATCATTACTTTTGCTAAGACTGCATGGTAGTAATGGTTGGAAGAGATTATCAGTGGTTTTATAAGAGAACTACTATTTCAGGTACCAAGGAATTGCCTAACTTGTTTTTTTTACAAGCACCATGAAAACCTGCCTTCCTCCAAATGGAGGGATATTCTTGGCAGAGTTTTGGGAAAATATCTGTGTGACTGAGGTTCCTTGAAGGAACGGTGTTGTTGAGGATGAGACTGGAAAAGCAGGTTGATACTAAAATGTTGGTGGCCTCCAGTACCGGAAGCTTTGCTCTCTCCTGCAGTGGTGGGGAGATGTGGCTGATTCTGGAGCAGGGCAGTTTTCCATTTCTCTTGAATTACTTGTTTTTCCTGCTCCTCTGATGTGAGGGCTGTCACGAGCCCGAATGATGGCTGCCCCCATCACGTGTGCACGTGCACACGCACAGGAGCACACCTGCCACCGTGGGGTATTTAGTATTTCAATCACCTTGAGGTTGTCGCCGAGGAGGCTGGTGTCGCTGGCAGCCACGTCAGAATGCAGAACGAGCTGGGACGTCACGGTCGGCCGGTAACGGGCTTGTCAGTTCTAGACTGAGGGGCATGGAAATCTCTGATGTGGGTGCAGAGATGCTGAGGATGCTGGCAGAGGGGAAGGAAAGGGGGCAAGACGCTGCTTGCAGACAGAGAGAGGAGAGCCCCCTTCCTGCAACTGCTTTAGGACTCGCCCCCAGGAAGGGGGCAGCCGGGCATTTTAGCAAAGTTTGCTTCTACCTTCTCACTTCACCTCCTGTTGCTGATTTCAGATGTCTAGAGTCCACGCCTCTCTCCTTCGCTTGCTTGGTACTTTGTTTACCGTATTTTGCCAATTCTTATTTGCTGGGGGTGAGCAGAGACGTGGCTGAGAGAAAGGAAAGAGGGAGGATTCTGATGGATGGCTGCAAATGAAAGCTCCGGGGAATTTGGTCTTTGGGTGATTCAGTCCCTGTCACCTCCATCAGGGACTCAGTGGTATGTGTCCCTGGTGACCCTCTTGGTTAGAGGTGGCAAACTGGCAGTCCTGCAGGCTACTTGGTGGTGGTTTTGGCTTCCACCGGAGTGGATTTTTTTCAATACTGGAATGAGATGGCAAGATTTTAAAACTGAATTTTTTGATATAAAAATAGGGATTCTGGCTTCTCTTGAAAACCAGGCCATTTGGTGACACTGGTCTGCATTTACCCTTGGCAGCAATCTGTAAGTGATGGATAGACTCTGCCCTGCTCTAAATAGGGCAAGAATTCTTGAGTTCCCCAATGTCCCCACCTGGTCCCTTGACCCATTAACTTGACTGGCCCGGCCCTGTCAACATGAGTTTGTGAGCCCCGATTTGGGCCAACCTCTGCGTTTTAAAAGTGAAAGCACTGAGGTTCAGAGAGGGACTGTGATTTACCCAAGGTCACACAGCCTTCCCTGTGAGCAGAGTAGGCTCCCTTTGCATGATATGATTTGAGGGGCGGTAGAAAAGATTGACTTTTTTCCCAACTCCCCTATGAAAAAATTGACCTCCCATCCTTGCCATCTGCTCCATAAAAGCCTGCAGTGGGTCCAGGAAAGAAATATTCATCCATATTACATATCTGGCCTCCTTTACATCATACGCCATATCTTTTGCTGCTTCTACTTGCTTACACCGTCAGCCTCATTGTGCCTCTCAGGCTCAGGTAGACTGAATGGTGTCACCTCTGGAAGCTGTGTAGTGGAGCCAGAGGCCTGGAATATTCAGCTGTAGCCCAAGCCAGAGTCTCCTCATCTGGCGAGGAAGCTCATAACGTCAGGAGCCTGTTGTGAAAATGAAAACAAAGTGTAGGATGTGCCCTGCATTGTAGTGGTCACACTGGCAAAAAATGGTAACTCAACATTAGAACTTATTGTTCTAGACAGATTCAGAGCTGCAGGTGCCCCAAGAGATCATATTGTCCAACTGGCTCATTTTTACGCTTAGAACCATAACACGTGCTCATGGTAAAATGAAAGGGTCAAGCAGAATGTAAAGTACAGTGTAAAAGGCTTTCTGTCTCTCATCACCTCCATCTCAGTCTCATTTCCCCAGAGGCAGGCACTGTTAAGTTTCTTGTGTACCCTTCCAGAAATTTTATTTGCATATGCATCATAACTAACTTGCCTTCTATATTTTGACACAGATATAATCCGATGACTCATGCTGTGCTGATGTCTGCGTTTTTATTTAACAATATGTAGTAGATCTCTTTTCATGTGAGTGCGTATGGATCTCTCTCTTCTTTTTTTCATTTTCAACGGCTGCTTTTTCACAGGGCAATTCTACAATAGCTCACGGGTCAAGAAACATTCTGTAAAGAGCCAATATTTTAGGCTTTGTGGGTCATAGGGTCTCCGTACCATCTCCTGCTCCTCCGGATTCTTTTAACAAGGCTTTAAAAACATAAGACCAGGGCTTCCCTGGTGGCGCAGTGGTTGAGAGCTTGCCTGCCGATTCAGGGGACGCGGGTTCGTGCCCCGGTCCGGGAAGATCCCACATGCCGCGGAGCGGCTGGGCCCGTGAGCCGTGGCCGCTGAGCCTGCACGTCCGGAGCCTGTGCTCCGCAACGGGAGAGGCCACAACAGTGAGAGGCCCGCGTACCGCAAAAAAAACAAAAACAAAAACAAAAAAACATAAGACCATTCTTAGCTCACAAGCCATACAAAAACAGGCTGTGGCCAGATTTGGTCTATGGCTGCAGCTCATTTACAAAGTCCCTTGGGTGGCCAGTTAGGTTGTTACTATCAACAAGGCTGCAATGGATATCTTTTTTTTTTTTTTTTTGTGGTACGCGGGCCTCTCATTGTTGTGGCCTCTCCCGTTGCGGAGCACAGGCTCCGGACGCGCAGGCTCAGCGGCCATGGCTCACGGGCCCAGCCGCTCCGCGGCATGTGGTATCCTCCCGGACCGGGGCACGAACCTGTGACCCCTGCATCGGCAGGCGGACTCTCAACCACTGCGCCACCAGGGAAGCCCTGCAATGGATATCTTTGTGTTGCATCTTTCAGTGTTCTTTTGAGTTTATTTGGAGGATAAATTCATAGCCATGAAATCTCTGGGATGTACTTTTGAGTCATGACAGATAACGTCCCAGCCTCCTCATTTTAAAGACAGTTCAAGAAATCCAGTGAAGAGTCCAGAGTCCCCCAGCTTGTCAATGGCAGAAGATGGACTTGAAATTACTTTCCCAGCACTTAACCAGGGTGCTTTCCACCATAGTGCTGGCTCTATCCCTGGCTGAGGGCTCACGTGGAACTTGTTTGGGACATGGAGTTGGAAAGACCCAAGTTCCCTCAAGCCACAGAGCAAGGTTACAGCAACTAGGAACCTGAGCGCTCTCAGATCCCTTCTCCTTTCTGCCTCTTATTTCTGCTTTTTATAGGCATACTCATTCCTGCTTTAGAGCCACTGTTTTCCATGATCAGGGACTGTGATCACAGCTGTGCCGTGATGACTGCCAGCAGCTCCAAAGTCAGTTTGTAGCATTTCCATGGCCAAAAGGAAAGAGGCATGTATCACAAAGAGGGCTTTGGGCTGCAAGTAACAGAAAACTCAGGCCCAAAATAATTCAAATAAAAAGGGAATTTATTATATCACATAATTGGAAGCCTAGTCAGCATACTGTCAGTGGTATGGTGAGTGCTCATGGACCCTGAGTCTTTCCATTTCCCGCTTTTATTCTCTGTGTTGGCTTCATCTTTTTTAAAACATTGAAATATAGTTGCTCTACAATGTTATACAAGTTACAGGTGTATAGTATAGTGGTTCACAATTTTTAAAGGTTATACTCCATTTCTAGTTATTATAAAATATTGGCTACATTCCCTGTGTTGTACACTATATCCTTGTAGCTTATTTTATGCCTAATCGTTTGTATCTCTTACTCCCCTACCCCTATTTTACCCCTCTCCCCTTCCCTCTCCCCAATGGTAACCACTAGTTTGTTCTCTGTATCTGTGAGTCTGCTTCTTCTTTGTTATAGTCACTAGTTCGTTGTATTTTTTAGATTCCATATATAAGTGATATCATATAGTATTTGTCTTTCTCTGTCTGACTTAGTTCGCTTAGCATAATGTCCTCCAAGTCAATCCATGTTGTTGCAAATGGCAAAATTTCATTTTTTAATGGTTAATATTACATTGTGTGTGTGTGTGTGTGTGTGTGTGTATATATAGATATATATAGATATATATAGATATGCCACATCTTCTTTATTCACTCATCTGTTTTATGGACACTTAGATTGCTTCTGTATCTTGGCAGTTGTAAATAATGCTGCTATGAACATTGGAATGCATGTATCTTTTTGAATTAGTGCTTTTGTTTTTTCAGATATATACCGAAGAGTAGAATTGCTGGGTCATGTGGTAGTTCTATTTTTAGGTTTCTGAGAAACCTCCATACTATTTTCCACAGCGGCTGCACCAATTTATATTCTCACCAACAGTGTATGAGGGTTCAGTGTTGGCTTCATCTTTAAACCATTGGCAGGGTGGTTGGATGAGTTCCCAGTGTCACATGCAGACCCAACCACAATCTGTGACTTCCTAGACATATACTTAACACACTTCCTCTCATTGGCCAGAATTGGGTCACATGGCACATATTAACTCAATTACTGATAAGAAGGATGAGATTACCATCACTGGCTTAGAAAAATTATCTGGGGTTGAATGGATTGGGGACATTTACCACCCTATGTATTATACTTATCTCTCAAATTAGGTCTAGAAAATTGCAGAGAAGGATTTGGGTTGACTTGTCTTGGATCATATGTCCACCTTTTGATCCAGTCCCTGTGGTCAGTAAGATGGGGCTTTAGAGTTGCCAAGCTTGGATGAGGCAGCTACTCCTTGACCAGTTGCTATGGTATAAGAATGGTGCCCGTTTTGAGAATGGATGGAGGATAAGGAGAATCTGCTTCCTTAAAATAAAGGCACTCTGTTGTGTCCACCACACCCTTCAGGGGATCTCAGGTCTTAGGAGGCAGCCTAAGGAAAGGAGGAGCACTGGAACTTGAGTCAGACTTCTTGGATGAACGTTGGGACTGTGCAGACCACTGGGCTTGATTTACTCTTTCTCTGCTTGAGTCTGTCCGATGGGGGGTCATCGTGCCGAGGCAGCCTGTTCACAGGTGCCTTGCAAGGATCAATGGGAACATGTTGAAAAGAAAGCAAGGGAGCCTTCAGACATTATAACTTAAGTGAGGGATCCTGGTTGGTCCCATGGTGTCTCTGGGCAGCAGGGGCAAGGGCTCTTTCTCTCCTGGTTCTGTATACTTATAAACCAATGTTGTGGGACAGGAGTAGACTTGGAGGAAGGGGGCTGGAGGGGAAGAGGGGTGGCAGAGGCACTGATGTAGAGATGGAGCTTCAGAGGGAGGCTTCCCTGAGTCTCTGTTGCCCCCTGCTCCCCTCTCCAGAGGCCCTGCAGAGCTGCTCCTGCCATATTTCTTTCTTTTTTTTTCTCCTTCTGACATTTCTTTATTTGGGTACCTGAGTGATTAGACTGCCAGTTCCTAACAGATTGCTTTCTTGTCCTTCCTTTTTAATGATTGCGTGGTTACAATTCAAAAGATTTATTCAACCAAACTTTGCTTTTGACCTTCTGGCTTTCTGCTAATACTTTTTTTTTTAAGCTTAAAAGGTTCATTCTCTTTTGCATCTTTGGAATGTTTTTGGAACATAACTGCAGATTTCAAACGGTTCTGCTGTGCATTCAACCCATTCATTCATTCATTCAGCAAATATTTATCATGATCTGTGCCAGGTTTTAGGCATAGAAGAAGGGGAAAACAGACAGGGTTCCTACCATGCAAAGCTTATGTCCTAGTGGTGCAGTGAGCAGAAGGCCACTGCTATTCCTCTTCTCCCTGACAAGGCACTCATTGCCTTGCCTGGAGACATGGGCATGCTTTTGGAGCCAGTCTCCAAGAAAGGGCAGGTGAGAAAATATTAAGGACTAAGAAGACAACTTAGAGAAATGTGGTTCCTTTCCCACAAAGGTTTCAAGTGAAATGGCAGCCATCTTATACCTACCACCTGCTAGCTGTGTTACCCTGAGTAAAACACTTACCCTCCCTTAGACTCAGTTTAGCCATCTACAAAATGGAGACAACAGGACTTTCTCATAAGGTCACCGTGAAGATTAAATTAGATCCTCCAAGGGCGGCTACACATTGCATAGGTAAAGGCCATAGGCTCTGGGGTCAAACTGACTCATTCACATCCTGGCTCTGTCTCTCTCTAGCAATGTGACCTTGAGCAATTTAGTTTAACCTCCCCGTACCTCAGTTTCCTGATCTGCAAAATGGGAATAGCAATTATTTCTACCTCATAGGATTGTTGTAAGGATTGAGTAAATCATGTCAAGTCTTTGGTCCACACCCAGCATCTAGCAGTGCTTAACAAAACTTATTATACCTACCTAAAAGTCTTTCTCCCCCAAATAAGACTAATTTATAACTTGTAAGGCATTCTAATGGCATGTATTTATTTTGCTTTTTAGAAAAGGAGCATCAGTAGAAGGTCATCACTCTTGGCTGAGCCTTTTCAAGCCCTGCCTCAGGACACAGATGTGCTGTCACTCTGCTCATCATTCACTGGGCATGTTATAATCAAGCCTGCAGTTCTCACATTGAGTGTGATCAGTGCAGGCAGAGCAAGATGTGGGAGATGGCTCTCAAAGAGCTTGCTTGGAGAAAAAACACATGCACATATGACTAAAAACAACAGTAAAAGCCACCTTGGAGTGGCCAGGTGGTGGGTAACCAAGGGCTCCTGAGAAGGGAAAGAAATCCATGATGTCATGTCATCCTTAGCAATATTAACTGGTGGAGTGACTTCGGGCAAATTGCTAGACCTTTCTGTGCCCCTGCTCTCTCATGTGTTGAGAGAGGGAGAGAGAATGAATCATATTTTGTTAGAGAGCCCAAATTAGTTCCCACAGAAGGGCTTTCTTTGGCTGATAGAGGTTTTACAGTTTTGACTTAGTTATCAAGACTTAAAACTTCAGAAATTTTATAGGAAACTAGATATCGGAGCAGCTGGCACTAGGTAGATGGAGTTGAGTAGCCACTTCCCACCTTTAGGTGAGGAATGTGTTTTCCAGGGCCCTTCACTCCCAATAGACTGTTTCCACCCACCCACTTGTCTCATTAAGGTTTGCTGCCTGGACCTTGTCAACATGGGAGTTTGTGACACGCTGAACAGGTGATCTCCTTAGCATCTTTTTATTTCCTCATGAGATTACTAAGTAGGGCAAAGGTTACTATATCTTTTTACCTGGAGAGGAAATAGTGTCGGAGAGATTGCTATTTGAACAAGCAAGGAGATGGAGAGCATTGGTGGGATTTGAAAATAGGTCTCACCTCCTCATTTATTACTTTCCTCTCCACTGTTTGATCTCTCCTCTTGGACCCATGCCATTCTATTCACTCTTATCATGATGATGATGTTAACAATAATAATAGCTATTGTTCAGTGGGTGTTTAGTGTGTCTTAGTTACCTTCTGTCACTTAATTATTTTGAACTGTTGGTATCAATATCCCCATATTTGTAGAAGAGGAGATAGAGGTTCAAAGAAGCCAGTAATTTGTGGCAACACATTTATGAAGAGTGGAGCCAATATTTGAACTCAGGTCTATCTGACACTAAATCCCCTGTTTTGAACCTTAAGAGTCACATACACTTGCAAAGACAGGGCCAACCACTCGTCCCATTAAGTAACAGTGGTATGTGAATTTTAGAGGGATTCATTTTTCACCCCAAATGGATGCTCGTTTCCCATGCTTTTAGCGTGAGATCCTCTGAATACACAAATCATCAAGTGTGATGCTCTTAGCAATATACTCACCAAAGAGGAGCGAGAACCCTCCAGAGAGTTCAGGGGGTATCATTGTTATGAGAAAGGAAGCTCCAGCTGTCACGCTGGTTGTGGCAGTGTAGTAACATCACTCCCAGTATTAGGGAGAGGTGAAGTAACAGCCTGGCTGAGCTTCATTCCCAGAGTCCTGAGGCTGTGCTTCTGGCAAAGTTGGACTCAGCGATCTCCTGTGAGATCACCTGGCCTGGTTTGTCATAGCATGGCACATTTATAGGATCTTAGGTTGGAAGACACGATAGCGGTCACCTGGACCATTTTTCTGCTGGGATCTTTGTTATAAACCCCCATCAAGCACCTTCTACGCTAAGCTGAAAGATGTCTGGTGATGGCAAACTCAGAGCTCTATAAAGCAGTCCTTTCCACATTGGTTAAAAGTGCCTTTTTTATAGCAGGTTCAAGCCTGCATACCCGTTTGACCCACTCTTTATTGTTTTGTCCACTGGTGCACTGTCTCCTCTCTGCTGGATACATCAACCCTTCAAGTTGTACTGTGGTAAATTTGTTCCTAGCAGGTGGTCACTCCTGGTTTATAAATATCCACATTTGCCTAAACTGTCCTACATAGAATAGAAGTGTTCCCAGATTCCTTACCACCTGTGCTGGTTGTTTTCTGTTTGCCCCTCCTCTCTGTATCCATTTCCAGTGTTTTCTGGCTTGCTCCTGCCTCGGGAGATTGACACTTTCTGGGCTACTTCACCTGGGCTGCTTTTGCTGACTTGCACCATATTGGGTTAGAAGTAGAACTGAGTGATTAGAAGGCATGAGGAGAGAGAGGACTGGGTACTTTCCCTGCTTCCACAGGCTCTCTGGTTGGGACTGCCTCCCTCCTTCTCTGTAGTGCCTGCTGGTGGTCTCTCCTGCGTGGATCTGGGTCTTCCTGCAATTGGACAACACTGCTCCCTACCTTTACCCTTTCAGCCTTACAGAGTCCATGAGTGTCCCCTGTTGCTAGTCTCCAGGTGGCTCAGCATCCCTTGTTTGTTGCTTAACTCTACCTGTGCTTCTAGCAGTAGCCCCTTCATCGACATCTCCTTTGTGGGGAATTCTGTCTCCTCCTCTGACCCTGAACGGATACACTGTCTTGTTGCCCACTGTTAAATTTGCTCATGTGCACTGTGTATTTTTGTTGTTGTTGTTGATTTCTCAAATGATCAGGCCCAGTACAATTGCCAGGGTTGCATGTGCTATTAGCCACTGGCACACACTGTCGCACACTGTCAGCCCACCCTGTGTTTACTTAAAATTGTTAGGTCTTTTTGGTGGGATCAGGTGTCAAGCCCATCTTTGGAGGCAGGTTATCTGGGTTCAAATCTTCATCCTATATTCTTTCTTTCTTTCTTTCTTTCTTTCTTTCTTTCTTTCTTCCTTCCTTCCTTCCTTCCTTCCTTCCTTCCTTCCTTCCTTCCTT
>NW_021703768.1:128105425-128120419 GCF_005190385.1 Monodon monoceros
TTCCTTCCTTCCTTCCTTCCTTCCTTCCTTCCTTCCTTCCTTCCTTCGTCCCTCCCTCCCTCCCTCCCTCCCTTCCTTTCTTTCTTTCTTTCTTCCTTTTTCTTTCTTTCTTTCTTTCTTTAACATCTTTATTGGAGTTAAAGTAAAGTTATATAAGTTGGAGTAAAGTTATATAATTACTTTACAATGGTGTCTTAGTTTCTGCTTTATAACAAAGTGAATCAGTTATACATATACATATGTTCCCATATCTCTTCCCTCTTGCGTCTCCCTCCCTCCCACCCTCCCTATCCCACCCCTCTAGGTGGTCACAAAGCACGGAGCTGATCTCCCTGTGCTGTGTGGCTGCTTCCCACTAGCTATCTATTTTACGTTTGGTAGTGTATATATGTCCATGCCACTCTCTCACTTTGTCACAGCTTACCTTTCCCCTTCCCCATATCCTCAAGTCCATTCTCTAGCAGGTCTGTGTCTTTATTACCGTCTTACCCCTAGGTTCTTCATGACATTTTTTTTCTTAGATTCCATATATATGTGTTAACATACAGTATTTGTCTTTCTCTTTCTGACTTACTTCACTCTGTATGACAGACTCTAGGTCCATCTACCTCACTACAAATAACTCAATTTCGTTTCTTTTTATGGCTGAGTAATATTCCATTGTATATATGTGCCACTTCTTCTTTATCCATGCATCTGTTGATGGACACTTAGGGTGCTTCCATGTCCTGGCTATTGTAAGTAGAGCTGCAATGAACATTTTGGTACATGACTCTTTTTGAATTATGGTTTTCTCAGGGTATATTCCCAGTAGTGGGATTGCTGGGTCATATGGTAGTTCTATTTGTAGTTTTTTCAGGAACCTCCATACTGTTCTCCATAGTGGCTGTAACAATTCACATTCCCACCAGCAGTGCAAGAGTGTTCCCTTTTCTCCACACCCTCTCCAGCATTTATTGTTTCTAGAGTTTTTGATGATGACCATTCTGACTGGTGTGAGATGATATCTCATTGTAGTTTTGATTTGCATTTCTCTAATGATTAATGATGTTGAGCATTCTTTCATGTGTTTGTTGGCAATCTGTATATCTTCTTTGGAGAAATGTCTATTTAGGTCTTCTGCCCATTTTTGAATTGGGTTGTTTGTTTTTTTGTTATTGAGCTGCATGAGCTGCTTGTAAATCTTGGAGATTAATCCTTTGTCAGTTGCTTCATTTGCAAATATTTTCTCCCATTCTGAGGGTTGTCTTTTGGTCTTGTTTATGGTTTCCTTTGCTGTGCAAAAGCTTTGAAGTTTCATTAGGTCCCATTTGTTTATTTTTGCTTTTATTTCCCTTTCTCTAGGAGGTGGATCAAAAAGGATCTTGCTGTGATTTATGTCATAGACTGTTCTGCCTATGTTTTCCTCTAAGAGTTTGATAGTTTCTGGCCTTACATTCAGGTCTTTAATCCATTTTGTGCTTATTTTTGTGTATGTGTTAGGGAGTGTTCTAATCTCGTACTTTTACATGGGCCTGTCCAGTTTCCCCAGCACCACTTATTGAAGAGGCTGTCCTTTCTCCACTGTACATTCCTGCCTCCTTTATCAAAGATAAGGTGACCATATGTGCGTCAGCAAGACCCATATATGTGCTGTCTATAAGAGACCCACTTCAGGCCTAGGGACACATACAGACTGAAAGTGAGGGGATGGCAAAAGATATTCCATGCAAATGGAAATCAAAAGAAAGCTGGAGTAGCAATTCTCATATAAGACAAAATTGACTTTAAAATAAAGACTATTACAAGAGACAAAGAAGGACACTACATAATGATCAAGGGATCAATCCAAGAAGAAGATATAACAATTGTAAATATTTATGGACCCAACATAGGAGCACCTCAATACATAAGGCAAATGCTAACAGCCATAAAAGGGGAAATCGACAGTAGCACAATAATAGGTGACTTTAACACCCCACTTTCACCAATGGACAGATCATCCAAAATAAATAAGGAAACACAAGCTTTAAATGATACATTAAACAAGATGGACTTAATTGATATTTATAGGACATTCCATCCAAAAACAACAGAATACACTTTCTTCTCAAGTGCTCATGAAACATTCTCCAGGATAGATTGCATGCTGAGTCACAAATCAAGCCCTGGTAAATTTAAGAAAATTAAAATTGTATAAGTATCATTTCCGACCAAAACGCTATGAGACTAGATATCAAATACAGGGAAAAATCTGTAAAAAATACAAACACATGGAGGCCAAACAGTACACTACTAAATAACCAAGAGATCACTGAAGAAATCAAAGAGGAAATAAAAAAATACCTAGAAACAATTGACAATGAAAACATGATGACCCCAAACCTATGGGATGCAGCAAAAGCAGTTCTAACAGGGAAGTTTATAGCAATACAATCCTACCTCAGGAAACAAGAAAAATCTCAAATAAGCTACCTAACCTTATACCTAAAGCAATTAGAGAAAGAAGAACCAAACAAGGAAACATACAAACAAACAAAAAGAAGAAAAAAAAAACCCCAAAGTTAGCAGAAGGAGAGAAATCAAAAAAAAAATCAGATCAGAAATAAATGAAAAAGAAATGAAGGAAAGAATAGCAAAGATCAATAAAACTAAAAGCTACCTCTTTGAGAAGAGAAATAAACCATTAGCCAGACTCATCAAGAAACAAAGGGAGTAGATAGACCAAAATGAACATAATTAGGAAAGAAAAAGGAGAAATAACAACTGACACTGCAGGAATACAAAGAATCATGAGAGATTACTCCAAGCAATATGTGCCAATATAATGGACAACCTGGAATAAATGGACAAATTCTTAGAAAAGCACAACCTTCTGAGACTGAACCAGGAAGAAATAGAAAATATAAAGAGACCAATCACAAACACTGTAATTGAAACTGTGATAAAAATCTTGCAACAAACAAAAGCCCAGCACCAGATGGCTTCACAGGGAATCTATCAAACATTAAGAAGAGCTAACACCTATCCTTCTCAAACTCTTCCAAAATATAGCAGAAGGAGGAACAGTCCCAAACTCATTCTACAAGGCCACCATCACCCTGATACCAAAACCAGACAAAGACGTCACAAAGAAAGGAAACTACAGGCTAATATCACTGATGAACATAGATGCAAAAATCTCAACAAAATACTAGGAAACAGAATCCAACAGCATATTAAAAGGATCATACACCATGATCAAGTGGGGTTTATCCCAGGAATTTAAGGATTCTTCAATATAAGCAAATCAATTAATGTGATACACCATATTAACAAACTGAAGGCTGAAAACCATATGATAATCTCAATAGATGCAGAAAAAGCTTTCAACAAAATTTAACACCAATTTATGATAAAAACTGTCTAGAAAGTAGGCATAGAGGGAACCTACCTCAACATAATAAAGGCCATATATGACAAACCCACAGCCAACTTTGTTCTCAGTGGTGAAAAACTGAAACCTTTTCCTCTAAGATCAGGAACAAGACAAGGTTGCCCTTTCTCACCACTGTTATTCCACAAAGTTTTGGAAGTTTTAGCCACAGTAATCAGAGAAGAAAAAGAAATAAAAGGAATCCAAATCAGAAAACAAGAATTAAAACTGTCACTGTTTGCAGATGACATGATACTATACATAGAGAATCCTAAAGATGCTACCAGAAAACTACTAGAGCTAATCAATGAATTTGGTAAAGTAGAAGGATACAAAATTAATGCACAGAAATTTCTTCCATTCCTATACACTAATGATAAAAAATCTGAAAGAGAAATTAAGGAAACACTCCTATTTACCGTTGCAACAAGAAGAATAAAATAGCTAGGGATAAACCTACCTAAGGAGACAAAAGACCTGTATGCAGAACACTATAAGACACTGATGAAAGAAATTAAGGATGATACAAACAGAGGGAGAGATACACCATGTTCTTGGATTGGAAGAATCAATATTGTGAAAATGACTCTACTACCCAAAGCAATCTACAGATTCAATAATATCCGTATCAAACTACCAATGGCATGTTTCACAGAACTAGAACAAAAAACTTCACAATTTGTATGGAAACACAAAAGACTCTGAATAGCCAAAGCAATTTTGAGAAAGAAAAACGGAACTGGAGGAATCAGTCTCCCTGACCCCAGACTATACTACACAGCTACAGTAATCAAAACAGTATGGTAATGGCACAAAAACATATTCAGTGTTTCAGTGGAGCAGGGTAGAAAGCCCAGAGATCAACCCACGCACATATGTTCACCTTATCTTTGATAAAGGAGGCAAGAATATACAATGGAGCAAAGACAGCCTCTTCAATTAGTGTTGCTGGGAAAACTGGACAACTACATGTAAAAGAATGAAATTTGAACACTCCCTAACACCATACACAAAAATAAACTCAGAATGGATTAAAGACCTAAATGTAAGCCCAGACACTCTCAAACTCTTAGAGGAAAACATAGGCAGAACCCTCTATGACATAAATCACAGCAAGATCCTTTTGACCCACCTCCTAGAGAAATAGAAATAAAAACAAAATAAACAAATGGCATCTAATGAAAGTTAAAATCTTCGGCACAGCAAAGGAAACCAGAAACGAGACAAAAAGACAACCCTCAGAATGGGAGAAAATATTTGCAAACGAAGCAACTGACAAAGGATTAATCTCCAAAATATACACGCAGCTCATGCAGCTCAATATCAAAATAACAAAGAACCCAATCGAGTAATGGGCAGAAGACCTAAATAGACATTTCTCCAAAGGAGATATACATATTGCTAACAAACAAAAGAAAGGATGCTCAACACACTAATCATTAGAGAAATGCAAATCAAAAGTACAACGAGGTATCACTTCACACCGGTCAGAATGGCCATCATCATAAAAATTACAAACAATAAATGCTGAAGAGGGTGTGGAGAAAAGGGAACCCTCTTGCACTGTTGGTGGGAATGTAAATTGGTACAGCCACTATGGAGAACAGTATAGAGGTTCCTTACAAAACTAAAAATAGAACTACCATACGACCCAGCAATCCCACTACTGTGCTTAACCCTGAGAAACCCATAATTCAAAAAGAGTCATGTACCACAATGTTCACTGCAGCTCTATTTACAATAGCCTGGAGATGGAAGCAGCCTAAGTGTCCTTCGACAGGTGAATGGATAAAGAAGATGTTGCACTTATATGCAATGGAATATTACTGAGACATAAAAAGAAATGAAATTGAGTTATTTGTAGTGAGATGGATGGACTTAGAGTCTGTCATACAGAGTGCAGTAAGAAAGAGAAAAACAAATACCATATGCTAACACATATATATGGAATCTACAAAAAAAAAGTTTCTGATGAACCTAGGGGCAGGACAGCAATGAAGACACAGACGTAGAGGACGGACTTGAGGACAGGGGAGGGGGAAGGGTAATATGGGACAAAGTGGGAGAGTAGCATTGACATATGTACACTGCCAAATGTAAAATAAATAGCTAGTGGGAAGCAGCTGCATAGCTCAGGGAGATCAGCTCCGTGCTTTGTGAGCACCTAGATGGGTGGGATAAGGAAGGTTGGGGGGAGACGCAAGAGAGAGGGGATATGGGGATATATGTATACATGTAGCTGATTCCCGTTGTTGTTTACCAGAAACTAGCACAACACTCTAAAGCAATTATACTCCAGTAAAGATGTTAAAAAAAAAAAAGAAAAGCTGTCTTCTCGCTGTGTCCCTCACATGGCAGAAGGGCTAGGGAGCTCTCTGGGGTCTCTTTTATAAGGACATCAACCTCATTCATGAGGGCTCCACCCTCATGACCTCATCACCTGTTGAAGGCTTATATCCTAATACTGTCACATTGGGGATTAAGCCTCAACATACAAATTGTAGGGAGACACAAACATTCAGTCCATAGCACAGCTATTAGGGAGCCACCTTGGTGGATGGTTTCCATTAGTGGATACTGTTACTATTCCCCTTTCACAGTGAGAAAACTGAGGCATAGAAAGCTTTTGCAAGTAATCCAAGGTAGCACATTAATATGTTAAAAAAAAAACACCCAGGTTTCAAATTTAGGCAGTTCAGTGGTAGCTCCCGCATTTTAACCACGGCACTATCCTGTCTGCAGGGTAAGTAGCATATCAGCATGAGCCATAATTGCCATTTCACTTCCAAGAAGCAGTCTGCAAATCCATGACTGTAGGCTTGGACTGCACTTGCCGTTACTCCTTTTGTTTAAAGACAAGAGCTCTGTAGCGAGCTGCTTTCTTCCCTCAGCCTGGTGTCTTCGTATATGCAGTATACAGAGAAGCAGAAAACGTGACTCTTCTCTGTGTAAAGCATACGGCCTTGCTGGGGTGATAATACCAGCAGAAATGTTTGACCTCTGAACTTCTATAGCACTTGTTGCCTTTACAACTATTATTATTGTTAATGACACTTCATGTTTACTCCTGTCCTGGCATTTACCTTTCCCACCTGTGTTTTTTCCTCCAAACTAGGTTGGAACTTCTCTTGGGTTGATCTCTGCCCTGTACTTCATTGAATCCCACCTAGTGTCAGGTAGCGTTAGTTTTCACATAATGGAAATCCTCAGCCAGTGTTTACTAGTGAAGATTATGTAAGGTTATTGGAGAACCCCAGGCAATGTGAGATGAAATGGCAAAGCACATAGCAGAGACTATGACTTCCCTTTCATGTCAAAAAAGGTAGACTTTAGATTTTCTTCTTGAAATACATTCCTTTATTTGGTCCTTTATTGACCGTCTCTGAGCTGTCTCTGAAGTATGCCCTTCTTTTATCTACAACATAACACACTGTTCTCTGAAAAAATCCCAGTCCCTGACCTACCCATACCTCTGTTTCCCACAATAGCCTGGGTACTCTTGAGTGTCTGTTCCATCCACATAAAGGTCTTTGAAAGGAGTCTCTCCATATTTTTCCAAAGAAGAACCTTCTAGTTTTGAAATCTGAAATGTCATTGAAGATCATTTATCCATTGCCTTCCCTCGAGGTACATGAGCGTCCACATCAAGGAACAAAGGATGTTGATTCTATTTGCATGTTTCTCCACAGATTTAAAAATTTTATCATTTCTCTTTCTCCCTCATTTCAAAGTGAAATCACCCTCAGGGTCTTCCTTCTCTGATTTGCCTTTGCTTCAGCATAATGTTCCAGAAGATGGCCATTGCTTGCAGAGTCTTGGAAACCAATGCAAGTCTTATTTCTTTTCTTTCCAGTCTTTTATTTTCCCATAGCTCAGCAAAATTGCACCATTTCAAAGGCCACTTTCACGTTTTTTCCCTCTAATGCTTTCAGAGGGTCACCACTTGCTATCAAATCACTCCCCAAAGTTGGTTTTTTTGGTTTTGTTTTATTTTGTTTTGTTTGTATCTGTTGTCTTCCCCCCGGAAGCAGAGACTCCTGCAACGCAAAATGAACAAGGACCCCAGTGATAGTTCCTTGGTGTGGCTTCTCTTTTCCCTCATCTGTCACATCTTAATGCCTTGTCCTGACATTTCAAGTGGAAGACTGATTTCCTTGAGTATTTCAGTCCCACTGTCTCAGTTCAGAGAATGTGACACATCAGAGGTGGGAGGGAGGTGATTGCAGCCCACAGCTCTGTGCTGCTTAGCCTGGTGAGGGTGAGATGATTAGCACTACTCAAGGGACCTAGACCGTAGCCTTTCCAAAATGCTCATTTTCAAAAAGCTGGTGGTGTAATAGGATGGGAACTCTATTGAGACTCCATAGTCCTGTGCTCTGTTCTGGCTCAGCAAGCTGTGACCCTCTCTAGCTTCATTTTGCCTCATCCATAAAATGGGCAGATCCATTGGTAGCATGAACAAAATCAAGGCATAGTGTTAGGAGCTGCAGTCTGCTTCCTGATGTCCTCTCCATCCTCATGCTCCTGGACTTCTCTGCTCATACTCTCTATTCCATTCAGAATGTCAGTTCCTCAAGATGTCTGTGTCCTTCTTCCTGACTCCAGGCCTTTGTACTCTTTCTTACTAACCCTTCAGGTTTTCTAAGGTCAGATATCACTTGGCCCTGAACGCCTTTCCTTACTCCTAGGTCTGGATTAAGGATCCCTTCTATGGGTACTCCACTGTACTCTATATTTGGGTGTTTCCTTTGCATCATGTACACTTTTTGTAAGCAGTTTTTTCTTGTCTGTCTCCCTTGTTACACTGAAGGTTCTTGGAGTGGAGATCCCAGCTCTAACAGCAATAATAATAACTAATATTGATATTTATAGATTACTTATACTTTGCTGTGTTTTTGAGCATTTCATATCTATGACCTCAACTAGAACTCAACCCTTTGAAGTAGGAACTACTTTTACTTCATTTTACAGGTCAAAGATTGAGGCTCAGTGAAGTTATATTGCTTGTTATGGGTCACTCAGCTGGAAAGAGGTGGACTGAGAATTCACACCCAATGGTCTGGCACCAGAGTCTCTGCAACACAGCTTAGATATAATATGGTAAGATGCTGAATGAATGAATGTTTCAGTCAGCCTCAGGGATGAAATAGCAATGTATTCTGTGCCAGAAATATATGATTTAATTGGTATGTGAGACATGAACACACATAATCTCAGTGTCATGAAAGGGTCTGCCTATCCTTAGAGTTTGCAGCCCAGCCTAGTGTCTCCTGTTCTGGTGTCTTGTCAGGGGGGTGATCCCCCGCCACCAACTACTGTCCTGGCTGTGTTTTCCATGACCATATTCTGTTCTTCCCTGGGTGCTCAAAAGAGCGGGCTGTCTGAGCCCAGCCCATCAGGAAACAGGGATGATCAGGCAAGGGCAGAGGAGAAACTCACCTGTCCTGAGCATCCACTGGGCAAGTCTCTATGTGTGTACTCTCTTTTACTCTTTCCAGTGGCCCTTAGGAGCAGTTGATGTTATGTCGATTTTAGAGACAAGGAACTTGAAGCTTATAAAAGAAAACTAACTTGTCTAAGATCTCACAGCTAGTGAAGGGAAGGTCTGACCTCAGATTTATGGTTCTCTAATTGCGAAGTAGATTTCCATGGGCGGGGGTGGGATGGGTAGAGATGTAATGGCAAGAAAAGACTACTACAACCTAATTCTCCCTTCCATCCCCACTCTTGCCGTCCACACTACCTGAAATTCTCACTGTTAATTACTGGTTTGGATTTGGGGATGTCTTTTTTTTTAAGTTACTGTTCCTTGCATATGAAGCCAAAAATCCAGCAGTTTGTCAACAGAATTGGGTTATAATTGGTAGTGACTTGGAGCAGATATGTAGATGTGAGAAAGACCTGTTTGGGTCTTTAGGGAAACCCTTGCACAAATGAGGACAGGCATTCCATCTGACTGTCTTCCAAACCTGTTTCAATGGTTTGGCTAATTCTCTGAGATGAGAAATCATACCCACTACTCCCTCCCAGCCTTTCCCCTCTTCCATCCCTGCTCTGTAACTCTCCTTCTCCACCCCACCCCCAAACTCCCTCTGTGGATATCTAGTAGCCTGAATCTGACAAGGAAAACCTAACTGTTATGGAGTTGGATATTGCTTAGCGTTCAGATCTGTGGTCTGCTTTTTGACATAACGTAGCCCCAAAGCAATTAGTTTCAATAGTAAAAGTCCTGACTCTCAGGCTTCTGCGCCCCTCTCCCAGCCACATGGCAGGGAAAGGATAGGCAGGTGGAAAGGGGAAAAAAAAAGACTGTTTCTTCCCCGCTTCCTGCTTCTTTTAATTACTACTGAAAAGTTACAAATGGAAGACGTGATTTCCAGCTACCCAGCTATGAACTGATTTTCTGCCTCTCCAGCAAGCACATATCCCATAAGCCTTGGATGAGACCGGTGGGCAGGGGGAATGCTTGGCTGGGACCAGCTCTGTGTGTCCATCATAACCCCTTTGGTCCCCACTGGAAGTGGCAGCTCGAAGCTAGTAGTCTTGGCAGCTCTTGAAGTCGGAAGTGGGGAGAGAACAAAAGAAGAGACTCAGTAGTAGCAGCAGTGAAAAAAAAAAAAAGAAAATGTAGAAAAATAATCCTTAGAATGAATTTTTAAAAGCCTGTAATCTAGGGACTCTTAATTTGCAGCCCATGGGTGGGCCTCAGGGATTCTACAAGCCTCTTGAAATCATTTGCAAAACTTGGTGTATATGGGCATTTTTCTGGGGAGGGGATCTGTGGTTTTCATCAGAGTCTCAAAATGCTTCATGATCCCCCCAAGTTAAAGTCCAGCAGTGTAATCGAGTTACCATTCTTTACAGGTGAGGAAACTAAGGCTAAGGAGGATTTTATAAGATGTCCAAGGTCATACTCTAACTTAATGGTGGATCAGAGTTTGGATTAATATCTCCAAACACTTGATCCTGTACATTTCCCACTCCACCACACATCCCCTTTGTCCTGGGTTTATGTTTTGAACTTGAGTGGTATGTTTGCTGGAGGTTTGAGGACATAGCTAGTTCCAAAAATATAGTACATTTTTTTTTGTTGGTCTGTGATGTCTGACCATGTCTCCTCCCCACCACCCACCCCTTTGAGGGTCTTACTCTCCATTGGAACCCTTTTCTATTATTTCACTTTCCAACACATGATACCTATGAAGACCCCATCATATCACTTGATCTACCTGAAGATATGGTCCTTCTAAGATTGTGTCTGCAGCAGTACATAAAGTGGCTTTCAATAGTGGGGTAAAATCAGAGCAACACTTTTCATCTGGAGTAATCTTTCCTTTTGCTTCTATCTTCGGGTAAGCCCAATATCTTCATCAACCTTTGGTTTCCTTGATTATTTTTTTCCTTGATTATTTTTTATTTACTTTTTGTTGAGATACAACGTACACATATTAAAATGTGTAAATTGTAGGTTTAGAGCTTGATGGATTTTTATATATGTATACATCTGTGTGACCACCATCCAGATCAAGGTATAGTGCATTTATAGCAGCCCAGAAGCTTCCCTCATGCCCCTTTCCAATTAATATAAACCTCTCTTCTGGGGAGATCAGCTCTGTGCTTTGTGACCACCTAGAGGGGTGGGAGGGAGACGCAAGAGGGAGGAGATATAGGGATATATGTATATGTATAGCTGATTCACTTTGTTATAAAGCAGAAACTAACACACCATTGTAAAGCAATTATACTCCAATAAAGACGTTAAAAAAAACCCCCAAAACCTCTCTGCTCTAGGTAACTACTATTCTGACCTCTATTATGATAAATTTATTTTGTCGGCTCTTTAACAACATATAAGTACAACAGAATCACATAGTATGTATTCTTTTATTTCTAGCCTCTTTTGCTCAACGTAAGTATCCATGTTGTAAAGTGTGGCAGCAGGGCATTCTTTCCCACTGCTGTGTAGTATTCTGTCGGGTCCATCTACCACGTTTTATTTATCCATTTTTATGCCACAGATCGTTTCCAGCTTTGGGCGGTTATGAAAAAGTTGCTATGGACATTCTTGTACAGTCTTCTGATGGACATAAGCACTCAATTTCCCTGAGGAATGGAATTGTTGGTTCATTGTATATATGTATGCTTGGATTTAGCAAATACTGACAGTTTTCTAAAGTGGTCGTACCCAGCGCCCCCAGTTTTAAGCCAGCCAACCTTAGCACCCACCTTAGACTTGATCAACTTGCCGGTGTCATTATCTGGATTCATCCCTGCCATAGTTTCTGCATTAACCCCTGTCCTAATCCCCAGTTCTCCCACCTTGGCTTTACCGAGTTATAAAAAGCTAGATATAGAACCACAGCAATCGTGTGGTTCAACCTCAGTGTTTCAGAGGTAGAGAAAGTGAGGTCTGAGTGTAGCTGGGTGAGGAAGCTGTCCAGTGACACCAAGCAAGTTCCCAGCTGACCTGGGATGAGAATGCACAGACAGTTCTTACTCATTTTGTTGATCTGCCAAGCTCAGGAAAGCACCTGATATGTATCTGAAAGTACTCAAAGAATATTGTCAAAAAAAAGAAAAACGAAATGGAAGGATTATTAGAGATCATTGAGTTCACTACTTGTCAGATTGTGAGAATGTGTAAGTCTGGTTTACAAAAAAGATTTTAGGTGGGACCCTGTTGAATAAAAAGTGAATCCGTTTCTTTTTGTGGCTGAGTAGTATTCCATTGTATATATGTGCCACATCTTCTTTATCCATTCATCTGTTGATGGACACTTAGGTTGCTTCCATGTCCTGGCTATTGTAAATAGAGCTGCAATGAACATATTGGTACATGACTCTTTTTGAATTATGGTTTACTCAGGGTATATGACCAGTAGTGGGATTGCTGGGTCGTATGGTAGTTCTATTTGTGGTTTTTTAAGGAACCTCCAAAAGAAACGAAATTGAGTTATTTGTAGTGAGGTGGATGGACCTAGAGTCTGTCATACAGAGTGAGGTAAGTCAGAAAGAGAAAAACAAATACCATATGCTAACACATATATATGGAATCTAAGAAAAAAAAAAGGTCATGAAGCACCTAGGGGCAGGACAGGAATAAAGACGCAGATGTAGAGAATGGACTTGAAGACGTGGGGAGAGGGAAAGGTGAGCTGTGACAAAGAGAGTGGCGTGGACATATATACACTACCAAACGTAAAACAGATGGCTAGTGGGAAGCAGCCGCATAGCACAGGGAGATCAGCTCGGTGCTTTGTGACCACCTAGAGGGGTGGCATAGGGAGGGTGGGAGGGAGGGAGACGCAAGAGGGAAGGGATATGGGAACATATGTATACGTATAACTGATTCACTTTGTTATAAAGCAGAAACTAACACACCATTGTAAAGCAATTATACTCCAATGAAGATGTTAAAAAGAAAAAGTTAATCCGCTGTGAGGAAGGAATTTGCCCCTTAATCCTCCTTTAATCATTGCATTAGCTAAGGGGGAGAATGTCTCAATCTCCTGCTATATGTCACCTCATTAATAAGTGCCAATCTCTTTTCCAGATAAAGAGAGAGCAAGAGGCTCTAGCTAGATTTTCATAAGGTTTTGGTTTTTTTGGCATTTTTATTTAACTTTTATGGTGGTTAAATGCCAAATGCCTCCTTTAAGGTGCAGCTCTGCTTCTGCCTTGCCGCAGCTCACACGGCTTCCATGGCTCCCAGCTGACTTCCTTAGCCTGGCATTCAGAGTCCTCACAGCCAATTTCCCTTTTCAGTTTCATCTCTCATCAGTCTCATCTTCCCTATACTGTCCTACATTCCAGCCTTGCTGAACCACACAACTTCCCTAAGGATGTTTCCTGTTTTCCTTCTCCTGTGCATTCTTTTTGAGTGTTTCTTATATCTGGAATGCCCTTCCTTCATCTCTGACCATCCACATCCTACCGGCTCATTCTTTCAAGAATCCTTTTATGATTCCTCCAACTGGATGTGAATTCTTCTCCCTTTATTGTAAGCAGGATCCATTCTTTGCTGAACAGCCTGCCTAAATATAGTTGACAAAGTCCTGTTCAAATGAATTATCTCATTTTGTCATAACAAACCTATGGGCTGGGTATCATTATTAGGATTATCATTTTATAGCTGAGGATATTGAAGCACAGAGAGGTTAAATAATGTGCCCAAGGTCACACTGCTGACAGCAGCAGAGCCAGGGTTTGGACACAGGTCTTTTGGAGCCCAGAGCTCATACCTCTTAACCAGGATTCCATCCTGGCCACCCTTGCTGCCTGCAGCATTCTTTTTTTCCTCCTCTCTTTTGTATGTTTTTTTAAAAATTGAAGTATAGTTGATTTACAGTGTAGATAGGTTCATTTGTGCCATAGTTTAGAGTCCACATATAAGTGATATCATATGGTTTTTGTCTTTCTCTTTCTGAATTACTTCACCTAGTATGATAATCTCTAGTTGCATCCATGTTGCTGCAAATGTAGCATTCTGCTTAGAGTTGGTTAAACGAATTATAGAGAGCTCTCTGCTCAACTCTTCCTGAGATGCGGCAGTCATCAGGCATAAGTCTGAGATGAAGATAGAGATAGTAAATGCCTTTTTATGGCTGTCAGTGATTTGGGAAGCAGGGTGTGGCAAAGATGTCTGCCTTGCACCAGCCTGGGTTGTCCACGGAAACACTGTTTTGGCAGCTGTACAATCCTGGTAAGAAACCCATGGGAGCAGGGGAGGCACCAGGGTGCATTCTTTCTGTTCTGATGTAGGGAGTGCTCCTGGCCCACAGGAGGAATAGTTACATCTTCAAGGAGAATGAGAGCTTGGCTCCTGTCCCTGAGCTGCCACAGCAGCAGCCTTGCACAGGCTGCTCTTGCCCAGGGATGCCATAAATCGCTGGGCCATAGACTTGACAGCCAGCCGCGATGTGATCAGAAAGCCAACAGGAGACAATGCCAAGCCTTTGGTGGCTACTTCCTGCGTGTTCCTCTCATCCATCATGCCAGGCAGAGTAGTCACTGGGCCAGTCACCTTCTTTCCAGATGGGAACTCAGGGGTCAGACAATCAAGTCCCAGGTGGGGAGAGGGCATTAACCCTTTCAAAGCAGTAATTCTTTATTTTTCATATGCATTATCTTAATTCCCATTCATTTATTGAACAAGTAGCTATGACACAACTTTCAGGATCCAGGCATCTTTTTCTGACATCTTCTAAAGAAGAGGGGGAAGAAATGTTCTCCTTTTACAGATCAGGGGACTTGGGAGGGGAAGCTATGGAAAGCAGTGCATCAGGCAAAGCCTTAAATTTTAGTTCTCAGACTCCTGTTACCATTGGAGAGAAGTTAGGAAAATAATTTCCCCTCTCTGAATGAGAGTTTACTTGTTGCTTTCCATGAATTATCTATCTTTAAAGTTCATTGTTAAAAAAATGGTATACTTGCATATGATTGGAATTTAAACTTTCTAAAAGGTATAAGACCAAGCAAAACTCTTCCTCACCTCTCCTCTGGGGCTCTGATTCGTCTCTTTAAAGATGATAACACTTTTTATGGAAAACAGTTTGTGTGTGTGTGTGTGTGTGTGTGTGTGTGTGTGTGTGTGTGTGTGT
>NW_021703768.1:128120429-128330243 GCF_005190385.1 Monodon monoceros
TGTGTGTGTGTGTGTGTGTGTGTGTGTGTGTGTGTGTGTGTGTGTGTGTATGTGTATGAAACAAATGGAAATATGCTGAACCTTGCCTTTTTAACTAAACAGTATGTCTTGGAAATCTTTCCATGTCAGCAAGATAGATCTAACTCGTTTTTTTTAAAGGATGCTTATTATTACATTGTAGGGATATACAACAATTAATGATTTGACCCCTTTGCTACTGATAGATACTTAAGTAGTTTATTTTTTGTTCTTTTATTGTTGCTTTATAAAGCATGCTGCAATGAATTTCATTGTGCATATATCTTGGCATATATTTTGGTAAATTCCTAGCAAAGAAACTGCTCAGTCAAAAGATAAGTGAATGTTAATTATTGATAGCTATTGCTGTATTGTCTTCCAAAATTTGCCTTGATTAACATTCCAACCAACAGGGATGTGAGTGCCTATTTCCTAACAACTTTCCCTTTGTTGATCATTTTTTTTGGCCAACCCTATAAAACCTATTTTAAAATAGGTAGGTAGAATCCTAATGCCTCTAAATTTCCCCTCCACTTGAAATTTTTGTTGTTGTTACCTTCTGAGCTATTATATATGCCTATTTATGTTTGGGTTGTTTTCTTTATATGATGCTAGTGAAAACATAATTGTCCATCTGTATAATAATAAACATTTTTTTTTTCATTTATCTAACAATGTAAGAAAAAAAGGCAAGTCCCTCTGTGTCAACTTCTCAGCTGAGGCTGCAGTAGCCAAAATGTGAGGGCAGAAGGGAGAGAGCGGTGCCAGTGTGGCAGGGGTAACAGTTAAGAGTGAGTTCCTGGGGCACTTAATTATTCCACAAGGGTCTGACACATATGGGTCCTAGTCTTCTGACTGTAAGCTTCTAGAAGAAGTGTTCAAGTCTCCTTCCATGGCGCTTGTACCTACAGAGCTCAGTCCGAAATGACTGAGGCCCAGATGTTGCAGGACTCCTTGGGCAGACATGGCTTATTGGCAGGGTGCTATAAACAAAAACTTTCTAACATTGGAAACTGTTCAAAGATCTGATACTTCCTTCTGTCTATGCCACTAACCCCCTGGGTGATCCTGGGCAAGTTTCTTCACTCCTATGGGTCTCAGATAGATTATCTGTAAAGCAGAGTTAGGGATCAGACTCTATCAGTTCTCATTATCGAAGTGCTGTTTGTGACCTGCTAATGGACCAGAATATGATTTTTCTGCTTACTTTTAGTTTTAATATAGTTTTTATTTTTTAATCAAAGTTTCAAGTCATATATTTCTGACAAGGTTATCATGAAAAACACAGTACTCTACCTAATAATTGTAAATACTTATAACTTAAAAAAATGTTTACTCTAAGGAACGTCATATAGGGCCTCTTTGCGAGTTTTCAGTTTAGGCATATCACTTTATAACCCACCATGGAAGATAAAAAGTTACCTTTCTCCAAGAAGCACCTCCCCCATGCACACAAGTACATTTTCCATTTTTCTACCCTTTCATGTACTTACTGCATTGTTAGTTGCATGAACATTCCACGTTTATATTCCATAAACACTCTTCACTGCTGAGCTACATTATGACAATTACTTTTTCTTTCCTCTCTTTCTGTAGAGCTAATGATTGTCTCTGTTTAATTTGTTGTTTTTTTTTTTTTACTTGACAGGGCTCATTTTATTTTATTATTTTAAACATCTTTTTTGGAGTATAATTGCTTTACAAAGTTGTGTTTGTTTCTGCTGTATAACAAAGTGAATCAGCTGTATGTATATATATATCCCCATATCCCCTCCCTCTTGCATCTCCCTCCCACCCTTCCTTTCCCACCCATCTAGGTGATCACAAAGCACCCAGCTGATCTCCGTGTGCTATGCAGCTGCTTCCCACTAGCTATCTATTTTAATTTAGGTAGTGAATATATGTCCATGCCACTCTACACTTTGTCCCAGCTTACCCTTCTCCCTCCCCGTGTCCTCAAGTCCATTCTCTATGTCTGCGTCTTTATCCCTGTCCTGCCCCTAGGTTCATCAGACCTCTTTTTTTTAGATTCCATATATATGAGTTAGCATATGGTATTTGTTTTTCTCTTTCTGACTTACTTCACTCTGTATGACAGACTCTAGATCCATCCGCCTCACTACAAATAACTCAATTTCGTTTCTTTTTATGGCTGAGTAATATTCCATTGTATATATGAGCCATATCTTCTTTATCCATTCATCTGTCAATGAACACTTAGGTTGTGCCATGTCCTGGCTATTGTAAATAGGGCTGCAGTGAACATTATGGTACATGACTCTTTCTGAATTATGGTTTTCTCAGGGTATATATCAGTAGTGGGATTACTGGGTCATATGGTAGTTCTATGTTTAGTTTTGTGAGGAACCTCCATACTGTTCTCCATAGTGGCTGTATCAATTTACATCCCCATCAACAGTGCAAGAGGGTTCCCTTTTCTCCACAACCTCTCCAGCATTTATTGTTTGTAGATTTTTTTGATTATGGCCATTCTGACTGGTGTGAGGTGATACCTCATTGTGATTTTGATTTGCATTTCTCTAATGATTAGTGATGTTGAGCATCCTTTCATGTGTTTGTTGGCAGTCTGTATATCTTCTTTGGAGAAATGTCTATATAGATCTTCTGCCCATTTTTGGATTGGGTTTTTTGTTTTTTGATATTGAGCTGCATGAGCTGCTTGTATATTTTGGAGATTAGTCCTTTGTCATTTGCTTCATTTGCAAATATTTTCTCCCATTCTGAGTAATATGGTTTCCTTTACTGTGTTTTTTTTTTTTTTGTCTTGTTTATGGTTTCCTTTACTGTGCCAAAGATTTTAAGTTTCATTAGATCCCATTTGTTTATTTTGTTTTTATTGCCATTTATCTAGGAGTTGGGTCAAAAAGGATCTTCCTGTGATTTATGTCATAGAGGGTTCTGCCTATGTTTTCCTCTAAGAGTTTTGTAGTGTCTGGCCTTACATTTAGGTCTTTAATCCATTTTGAGTTTATTTTTGTGTATGGTGTTAGGAAGTGTTCAAATTTCATTCTTTTACATGTAGCTGTCCAGTTTTCCCAGTACCACTAATTGAAGAGGCTGTCACTTCTCCATTATATATTCTTGCTTCCTTTATCAAAGATGAGGTGAACATATGTGTGTGGGTTTATCTCTGGGCTTTCTACCCTGTTCTATTGATGTATATTTCAGTTTTTGTGCCATTACCATACTGTCTTGATTACTGTATCTTTGTAGTATAGTCTGAAGTCAGGGAGCTTGATACCTCCAACTCCATTTTTCTTTCTCAAGCTTGCTTTGGCTATTCGGGGTCTTTTGTGTTTCCATACAAATTGTGAAATTTTTTGATCTAGTTCTGTGAAAAATGCCATTGGTAGTTTGATAGGGAGTGCATTGAATCTGTAGATTGCTTTGCGTAGTATAGTCATTTTCACAATGTTGATTCTTCCAATCCAACAACATGGTATATCTCTCCACATTTTTGTAACATCCTTAATTTCTTTCATCAGTGTCTTATAGTTTTCTGCATACAGGTTTTTGTCTCCTTAGGTAGGTTTATTCCTAGGTATTTTATTCTTTTTGTTGCAGTGGTAAATGGGAGTGTTTGCTTAATTTCTCTTTCAGATTTATCATCATTAGTGTATAGGAATGCCAGAGATTTCTGTGCATTAATTTTGTATCCTTGTACTTTACCAAATTCATTGATTAGCTTTAGTAGTTTTTTGGGAGCATCTTTAGGATTCTCTATGTATAGTATCATGTCATGTGCAAACAGTGACAGTTTTACTTCTTTTCCGATTTGGATTCCTTTTATTTCTTTTTCCTTTCTGATTGCTGTGGCTATAACTTCCAAAACTATGTTGAATAATAGCAGTGAGAGTGGGCAACCTTCTCTTGTTCCTGATTTTAGAGGAAATAGTTTCATTTTTCACCATTTAGAATGATGTTGGCTGTGGGTTTTTCATTTATGGCTATTATTATGTTGAGGTAGTTTCCCTCTATGCCTGCTTTCAGGAGAGTTTTTATCATAAATTGATGTTGAATTTTGTCAAAAGCTTTTTCTGCATCTATTGAGTTGACCACATGTTTTTTCTCCTTCAGTTTGTTAATATGGTGTCTCACATTGATTGATTTGCGTATATTGAAGAACCCTTGCATTCCTGGGAAAAACCCCACTTCATCATGGTGTATGATCCTTTTAATGTGCTGCTGGATTCTGTTTGCTAGTATTTTATTGAGATTTTTGCATCCATGTTCATCAGTGATATTGGCTTGTAGTTTTCTTTTTTTGTGACATTTTTGTCTGATTTTGGTATCAGGGTGATGGTGGCCTCGTAGAATGAGTTTGGGAGTGTTCCTGCCTCTACTATATTTTGGAAGAGTTTGAGAAAGACAAACTTAGCTCTCCTCTAATGTTTGATAGAATTCGCCTGTGAAGACATTTGGTCCTGGGCTTTTGTGTGTTGGAAGATTTTAAATCACAGTTTCAATTTTGGTGCGTGTGATTGTTCTGTTTATATTTTCTATTTCTTCCTGGTTCAGTCTTGGAAGCTTGTGCTTTTCTAAGAATTTGTCCATTTCTTCCAGGTTGCCTCTTTTATTTGCATATAGCTGCTTGTAGTAATCTCTCATGATCCTTTGTATTTCTGAAGTATCAGTTGTTACTTCTTTTTCTTTTCTAATTCTGTTGATTTCTTCTCCCTTTTTTTCTTGATGAGTCTGGCTAATGGTTTACCAATTTTGTTTATCCTGTCACAAAGAAACAGCTTTTAGTTTTATTGATCTTCGCTGTTCTTTCCTTCATTTCTTTTTCATTTATTTCTGATCTGATTTTTATGATTTCTTTCCTTCTGCTACCTTTGGGGTTTTTTTTGTTCTTCTTTCTCTAATTGCTTTAGGTGTAAGGTTAGGTTGTTTATATGAGATTTTTCTTGTTTCTTGAGGTAGGATTGTGTTGCTATAAACTTCCCTCTTCGAACTGTGTTTGCTGCAACCCATAGCTTCTGGGTCATCATGTTTTCATTGTCATTTGTTTATAGGTATTTTCTGATTTTCTCTTTAATTTCTTCAGTGAACTCTTGGTAATTTAGTAGCATATTGTTTAGCCTCCATGTGTTTGTATTTTTTACAGTTTTTTCCTGTTATTGATATCTAGTCTCACAGCGTTGTGGTCGGAAAAGATGCTTGATACGATTTCAATTTTGTTAAATTTACTAAGGCTTGATTTGTGACCCAAGATGTGATCTATCCTGGAGAATGTTCCATGGGCACTTGAGAAGAAAGCGTATTCTGTTGTTTTTGGATGGAATGTTCTATAGATATCAGTTAAGTCCCTCTTTTTAATGTGTCATTAAAGCTTGTTTTTCCTTATTTATTTTCTGTTTGGATTATCTGTCCATTGGTGAAAGTGGGGTGTTAAAGTCCCCTACTATGATTGTATTACTGTCAGTTTTCCCTTTTATGGCTGTTAGCTTTTGCCTTCTGTATTAAGGTGCTCCTATGTTGGGTGCATAAATATTTACAGTTGTTATATCTTCTTCTTCGATTGATCCCTTGATCATTATGTAGTGTCCTTCTTTGTCTCTTGCAATAGTCTTTATTTTAAAGTCAATTTTGTCTGATATGAGAATTGCTACTCCAGCTTTCTTTTGATTTCCGTTTGCATGGAATATCTTTTTCCATCCCCTCACTTTCATTCTGTATGTGTCCTTAGGTCTGAAGTGGGTCTCTTGTAGACAGCATATACATGGGTCTTGTTTTTGTATCCATTCAGCCAGTCTCTGTCTTTTGGTTGGGACATTTAATCCATATTCATTTAAGGTAATTATCAATATGTGTGCTTCTATTACCATTTTCTTAATTTTTTGGGGTTTGTTTTCATAGTCTTTTCATTCTCCTGTGTTTCCTGCCTAGAGAAGTTTCCTTAGCATTTGTTGTAAAGCTGGTTTGGTGGTGTTGAATTCTAACTGTTGCTTGTCTGTAAGGGTTTTAATTTCTCCATTGAATCTGAATGAGAACCTTGCTGGCTAGGGTAATCTTGCTTGTAGGTTTTTCCCTTTCATCACTTTAAATATGTCCTGCCACTCCCTTCTGTCTTGCAGAGTTTCTGCTGAAAGATCTGCTGTTAACGTTATGGGGTTTCCCTTGTATGTTATTTGTTCCTTTTCCCTTGCTGCTTTTAATATTTTTTCTTTGTAATTAATTTTTGATAGTTTGATTAATATGTGTCTTGGTGTGTTTCTCCTTGGATTTATCCTGTATGGAACACTCTGCGCTTCCTGGACTTGATTGAATGTTTCCTTTCCCATGTTAGGGAAGTTTTCAACTATAATCTCTTCAAATATTTTCTCAGACCCTTTCTTTTTCTCTTCTTCTTCTAGGACCCATATAATTAGAATGTTGGTGCATTTAATGTTGTCCCAGAGGTTTCTGATACTGCCTTAATTCTTTTCATTCTTTTTTCTTTATTCTGCTGTGTCATAGTTATTTCCACTATTTTATCTTCCAGGTCACTTATCCGTTCTTCTTTCTCAGTTATTCTGCTGTTGATTCCTTCTAGAGAATTTTTAATTTCATTTGTTGTGTTGTTCATCATTGTTTGTTCGCTCTTTAGATCTTCTATATCCTTGTTAAACGTTTCTTGTATTTTCTCCTTTCTATTTCCAAGAGTTTGGATCATCTTTACTCTCATTACTTTGAATTCTTTTTCAGGGAGACTGCCTATTTCCTCTTAATTTGTTTGGTCTTTTGGGTTTTTACTTTACTCCTTCATCTGCTGCCTATTTCTCTGTCTTCTCATTTTGTTTAACTTACTGTGTTTGGGTCTCCTTTTCATAGTCGGTAGGTTCGTAGTTTCCATTGTTTTTGATATCTGCCCCCGGTGGCTGAGGTTGTGTAGTCTTCTTGGTGGAAGTTTCTGGTGCCTGTGTTCTGGTGGGTGGGGCTGGATCTTGTGTTTCTCATGGGCAGGGCCACGTCTGATGGTTTGATTTGGGGTGTCTGTGAAGTTAGTGTGATTTTAGGCAGCCTGTCTGCTAATGGGTTGGGTTGTGTTCCTGCCTTGCTAGTTGTTTGGCATAGGACGTCCAGCCCTGGAGCTTGCTGGCTGTTGAGTGGAGCTGGGTCTTAGCGTTGAGATGGAGATCTCTGGCAGAGCTCTCGCCGATTGATATTATGTTTGGCTGGAAGGTGTCTGGTGTTCCAGTGTTCTGAACTTGGCTCTCCCACCTCAGAAACTCAGGCCTGACACCAGGCCGGAGCACTAAGGCCCTGTCAGCCACATGGCTCAGAAGAAAAGGGAGGAAAAAAGAAATAAAAATAAATAAATATAAAATAATATAAGAAATTATTAAAATAAAAAAGTAATAATAAAAATTAAAAAAGAACAGAGCAACCAAACCATAAACAAATCCACCAAAATGTTAACAAGCTCTAAAAACTATACTAAGATAAACATAAGAATCAGAAACGAATCAGTCGCAGAGAGCAAATCTGAAGTCTACAGTTGCTACCAAAGTCCACCGCCTCAGTTTTGGAATGATGTTTTGGTTATTCAGGTATTTCACAGATGCAGGGTACGTCATGTTCATTGTGGGGATTTAATCCACTGCTTCTGAGGCTACTGGGAGAGATTTCCCTTTCTCTTCTTTGTTCACATGGCTCCTGGGGTTCAGCTTTGGTTTTGGCCCCGCCTCTGCATGTAGGTCACCCTCAGGCATCTTTTCCCCACTCAGACAGGAGGAGGTTAATGCAGAGGCTGATTACGGGGCTCTTTGCTCATTGATGCCAGGTGGAGGGAGGGGTCTGGTAGGTATAATTGGAATGAGGTGCGGGCCTGCGGCAGGAGAGGCCAGAGTGACGTTGAAACATCCTGGGATGTGCCGTGTGTTCTCCAGGGGAGGTTGTTCCTGGATCTCGGGACCCTGGCAGTGTGGTGCTGCAGTGGTTCCTTGGGGGTGTGTGTGGATAGTGACCTGTGCTTGCACAGAGGATTCTTGGTGGCTGCAGCAGCAGCATTAGCATTTCATGCCCGTCTCTGGAGTCAGAGCTGATAGCCGTAGCTGACGCCCATCTATGAAGCTCATTTAGGTGGTGCTCTGAATCCCCTCTCCTTGCACATTCCGAAACAATGGTCTCTTGACTCTTAGGCAGGTCTAGACTTTGTCTCTCGCTCCCTTCTGGCCAGCTGTGGTGCATTGTCCCCCTTCAGACTGTGTTCACGTGGCCAACCCCAGTCCTCTCTCTGGGATCTGACCTCAGAAGCCCAAGCCTCAGCTCCCAGTCCCCACCCGCCCGGTGGGTGAGCAGACAAGCCTCTCAGGCTGGTGAGTGCTGGTCGGCACCGATCCTCTGTGCAGGAGTGTCTGCACTTTGCCCTCTGCACCCCTTTGCTGTACTCTCCTCCGTGGCTCTGAAGATTCCCCCCGCCCCTGCCCACCCTGTTGTCTCCACCAGTAAAGGGACTTACTAGTGTGTGGAAACGTTTCCTCCTTCACAGCTCCCTCCCAGAGGTGCAAGTCCCTCCCTAGTCTTTTGTCTCCGTTTTTTCGTTTTTCTTTTGCCCTACTCAGGTACGTGGGGATTTCCTTGCCTTTTGGGAAGTCTGAGGTCTTCTGCCAGAGTTCAGTAGGTGTTCTGTAGGAGTTGTCCCACATGTCTGGTTTTTTAAAATGTAATTTTCCAAAATGTATCCCCAAGTAGCCTCCCCCCTCCCCCCTTACTTATCACAATCTCCTCTCATTACACTGATTATACATATTATTTATTCTTCTCAATTCAGTATTTTTGGAGACATCACTCTTAGAAACTGACTTGCTTTAATCTGGACTTAATGGTCTCTGAGTCTGCTCTCATTCTGGGGTCTCTCTTTTCATCCTGAGTTATTCCTTCTCCTCTTTCTCATTTTGAATCCTGGGTCTGCCTCTTTCTCACTTTACTTCCTCATCTTGGTGAAGCACTTCATTCAGTAGTTTTCTTCTAAAACGTGCGCAGGATAAAAATTAAAGTAATTTGCATGTCTGAAAATATCTCTCATTTGTCTCTCTCTATTTAATTGACGTTTCGGTTGGGTATAGAATTCTGGATTGGAAATTATTTTCCCTTATGATTTGAAGGCATTTATTCCACTTTCTTCTAGCTTCTAGGGTGCTGTTGATAAACCTGAAGCCTATCTGCTTATTCATTCTTAATATGTAACCTGTTTTTTCTTTTCCTCTCTGAAATCTTTAGATCTTTTCTTTATTCCCAGCATTCTGAAATTTTCATTATTGTGCTTTGGCTTAGCTGTATTTTTATCCCTGAGGATCTTTAGTGAGTCTTTTAATCTAGAAACTCAGGTTATTTTGGTTATGGGAAATTCATCTGAATTTATTTCTTTGATTATTTTCTCTCCACTATTTCCTCTTTTCTCAGAACTCTTCTCATATAGATGTTGCATCTTGTAGAGGGATTCTCTTTTTTTTATTGCATTTTGTTTCTTATTTCCTTTTTTTTTGCTTTTCCGTTTGGGAGATGTCTTCAGCTTTATCTTTCAGTCCTTTTTTTAGCTTTTCATTTCTTCTATCATATTTTTAATTTCTAAGAGTCCTTTCATGTTTTCTAATTACGCCTTTAACAGCATTGCATTTTTACTTTATGAATGCAGTCTCCCTCCTTCTGTCTCTGAGGCTATTAATTGCAGCTTTTTTGTTGTTGTTGTCGTTTTTTAAGGTTTTCATCTTCCTGAATAGTCTCTGTTTCACCAAGTTGCTTTTTCCCTTATTTGTCTGCTGTCTCGTTGTCTGTCATTCATTTTAAAGGCTTTCTTCAGATACCTTGTCATCTTTGGCTATCTGTTCATATTTAGGAATGGGAACCAAGAAGCTATTTGGAATCTTTGTGTATGTGTGCACTCTTGCATTTTTAGGCTATCAGTATGGGCTACTTCATGGGAGAAGTTCTGGTGTTGGCGTCTTCGAGTCTTTTATTCTTGAGCTGGTTAGATTCCTCACATAAGCTCCTTCCAGTGTCTTGCCTGGAGAATACAGCTGCCATGGTTTTGGTAGTCCAATTGGAGAAAAAACTAGAAGTCTCAGAATTCAGGTTTAACTACTCACTTAGTACCCTTGCTTTGAGTATAATACCCTCTTTCTCAATTCTTCCTGATGCTTGCATATTCAGAGATCTTGGTTTTATTCATTCTTCAGAATAAATTTCCAATTTTATGTCAGGGTCAGTTAAAGGCACTTTCCCAGCTATGCAGATTGGAGGAGGACATTTGGGAGCTAATTTTTTTTTAACCTTTTAAATGGAAAATTTCAAACATAAACCAAAGTGAGGAGTGTAATGAACTCTCATCTTCCTAACACCCAGCTTCAGTACTTACAAATATTGTTTCAATTTCAGCTACTTTAAATGTACTTATAACCCATCCTCCTCTATTCAGCCCTGCCTTTGCCTCCCTTCCAGTGGAGCTGGTACCACCAACCCTGGAGCTTTTTGGAATTTCTTCTGTGTAAACTGTGTTGCTTTTATTTTTTCCCCTGCACAACCACATTAGAATTCTGCTTTCTTGGTTTTACTAATGCAGTTACCACTTTTCTTTCTGCTTTACTAGGTTTTTATTGTTATTGTCTCTTCTTTCAGTGTCTTTGCTGCACTGAAATTTCAGTTTCCGCACATAGGTCACACTCTCTGATGTCTGAGATTTTAAATAAACTCCACCTAGAACTTTATTTCCCCAGCTCTTCGATGGGTTGCTCCTTTATGTCTCACTTCAGTCTTCACATTCTTCTAGAAATTCTCCCTGACCTCCTGGTTCAGGGCCCCTCCTCTGCCTTCTCATTTCACCCTCTACTTTACCCCACCCAGCACTTCTCTCACTGCATTGTAATTGCTTTTCACCTTCATTACACAGTGAATTCTGGGAAGGTAGGTATCTATTCCAGCACATATTATAGATAGAGCAAAGAGTTGTTAGATATATACTATGTGCCAGAAATTAAGTGTTTTTCATATACCAACTTATCTTACAGAATAATCCTCAGATGTTGGCACTATTATTTTTTTTTTGAGGTATAGTTGATTTACAATGTTTCAGGTTCCAGCAAAGTGATTCAGTAATGCATACATATATAAATATATATTCTTTTTCAGATTCTTTTCCATTATAGGTTATTACAAGATATCGAATATAGTTCCCTATGCTATACAGCAGGTTCTTGTTGTTTACCTGTTTTATCTGTAGTAGTGTGTATCTGTGAATCCCAAATTCCTAGTTTATCTTTCCCCTTTGGTAACCATAAGTTTGTTTTCAAAGTCTGTGAGTCTGTTTCTGTTCTGTAAGTAAGTTCATTTGTATCATTTTTTTTAGATTCCACATATAAGTGACATCGTATGGTATTTGTCTTTCTCTATTTGACTTACTTGACTTAGTATGATCATCTCTAGGTCCATCCATGTTGCTGCAAATGGCATTATTTCACTCTTTTTTATGCCTGAATAATATTCCATCGTATATATGTACCACATCTTTTTTATCCATTCATCTGTTGATGGACGCTTAGGTTGTTTCCATGTCTTAGCTATTGTAAATAGTGCCACTGTGAATATTGGGTTGCATGTATCTTTTTGAATTAGAGTTTTCTCTGGATATCTGTCCAGGAGTAGGATTGCTGGATCACAGGGTAACTGTTTTATGTTTTTTAAGGAACCTCCATACTTTTCTCCACAGTGGCTGTACCAATTTACATTCCCACCAACAGTGTAGGAGGGTTCCTTTTTCTCCAGCACCCTCTCCAGCATTTATTATTTGTAGACTTTTTGATGATGACCCTTCTGACTGGTGTGAGGTGATGCCTCATTGTAGTTTTGATTTGCATTTTTCAAATAATTGGTGATGTTGAGCATCTTTTCATGTGCCTGTTGGCCATCTGTATGTCTTCTTTGGAGAAGCATCTATTTAAGACTTCTGGCCATTTGTCAATTGGGTTGTTTTTTTGTTGTTGTTGAATTGTACATGCTGTTTGTATATTTTGGAAATTAATCCATTGTTGGTCACATCATTTGCAAATATTTTCTCCCATTCTGCAGGTTGTCTTTTCATTTTGTTTATGGCTTTCTTTGCTGTGTGAAAGTTTTTAAGTTTAATTAGGTCCCATTTGTTTATGTTTGCTTTTGTTTCCATTACTCTAGGAGAAATGCTGGCACTATTATTATCCCCAACTTATATATGAGAAAACTGAGGCACTGTTATTCAGTAAGTTGCCCAACTTCACATCACCAGTAAGTAGAAGAGGAGCCAGGAATGGAATTCATGCTGTCTACTTCCAGAACCTGTCAGGTAAAGGGTATTTCAGATCTAGTTGTAGAATAAATGAGCTCATGAAGGTGTGATTGAACTGGCCAGACAGGTCCAGGGCACTAATAAAGTTAGGAAGCCCCATCTGACCACTTCACTAAGAGCACTTCTGTCTTACCCCATGGCACTGGATATTTCCAGTCTGTGACAAAAAGATTGAAGGTCACTGCTATTCATAATGATAGATATTCATCTGCTGCCTGCTTTCTGGACACCCAGGGAAGAGACTTTCAGAATCTGAAATTCAGAATCAACTCTGAATCAGTGGTCTTACAGAATCTGCTCAAATGCAGAATCTGAATTTAATTCTTATCAGGATTCTATCCTCTCAAGAGTCTAGTGGAGTGCCTAGCATTCAGTAGATTTGCAGTATATGTTAAAATTTGCAGTAAATCAGTCAGATCAATAGAAATAAGTCAGATCAATTGAAAAATCAGTCCTCAGTCACTGAGTGCCAAGTTACAAGACATTTTTAGCCCACCTCATACCTGGGAAATAAGCATTAAAAAATTATAAGGTCAGGGTTTGTTTCTACCCTCCTGTTCCCTTTTAGTATCTACTCTTCCTTGTCCTGATGCCACCCTAAAATATGTCGTGTACAAATGCTGTTCATCTGTGTGCGCTGCTCATTTCCCCAAGACACCTGACCTGGAATGTCTTCTCTGCGTATCAATCAGCTAGTATTTATTTATTGAAAAAGTGTCTTTAGAGTACCTACTAAATGCCAGGAGTTTAGTGGTGAGAAAAAATGCGTGTGATCTGTAGGGATTGTCAAGTCTTTGAATTCCCATTGTGTGCTTTGTCATAGGCTTGGCTTAGTAAGGGATACAATTAGACATGATGATATCTTTGCCCTCCAGGAGCTTACAGTCTGGGTGAGAAAGCAGAACGAAAAATTAGAGCATCGTTAAAAACTAAACTGTTGGACACTTTGCATAACGCAGTAGGCTCTCCAGAAAGGGAGATAGCAGTGTGGGTTAGGGTTTAGCACGTACCACAGGAATGTGAACACAAAGACTAAGGGTGAGGAATCAAAGATTAGAGAGTTTCTTTATAACTGTCTAACTTTTCCGCTGGAATGTCAAGACCTTGTCTACGTTGGTTACCCTGTATCACCAGTGTCTAAAGCAGTACTTAATAAATGGCTGTTGAATGAATGAATGAATGAATGAATGAGTTTGCCTTAGGGAGGAGGAGGAGATGAAGGAGGCAGATGAGGCAGAGCCAGAGCATGGGCTGTACTTTTCTCCCCTGAGGATATGGTTCTGATGGTCCGGGTGTTAGTAAATTATCTCATAAACTAACCTCTAAAAATCCCTTCCTGCCCTGAAAACCTCTGGTTCTGTTGAGTCTAATCCCTATAGAAATGCTAATAGTTGATAATAGCTTAATGTTGGATTCCTCCTAGAGCTATCTGCACTTTAACACTGGACTCCTGAAGACGCCTGCATCCCTAACTGGAGGAATTTTAGGTGCTGAGACAGAACCAGATGGGGAGATATTTGTAGGCTGCAAGGGATGAGTCCCTGAGTATTAGCTCACAAGCCTTTCTCTACTCAATCTACCCACAAGGGTGACTCAGGAAGAATGATTTTGGCAGCCATTCTTCTAACTGCAGGGAAAGTGGGAGTTTTAGAGTTTCTTCCAGTTTATTCCTCCTCTCTCCTTCTCTTCCCTTCCCTGTTTCCCCCATCTTCCCTCTCTCCCTTCCTCCCTCCTCTCCTTCCCCCTCCCTCCCTTTCTTCTCCTCTTACTCCTTTTCTCTGAGTCAACCAATGGGCATCTCACCCCGTGGTCCCCTAAATTATGTTCTCATAACTTGTCTGCCAGCTCTAATTTCCATCAGTGATGGGCTTATAAACCTTAACTCCTGGCTGGCAAGTGGTCCCCCAGGCTTATAAGAGAACAATTGGGCAGGTGGTCCTTTGTGAGTGAGGGTGTGTGTGTGTGTGTGTGTGTGTGTGTAAGAGATAGCACAAGTACACACAACTGATGGATTGTTGGATTAATGGGTCAGGGTCTTGGGTCATACTGTATTAATACTTCTTAATGTTTAGAATGACATTCCAGGGCTCACCAGTGTTAGTGTCCATACCCATTGTACCTTCCCATATTTCCTCTTACCATAGTCTCTGAACTGTCTACCATGGTCCTGAATAGGACTCCCACTTTTCCTGCATTTATGCTTTAATTCATGCTGTTCTTTTGATGTGACATGCCCTCTGCCCTGATCTCTATGTTATCAGATCCCCTCTACTATGAGATCCTAGCTAATGAAGCCTTTCCTCAGCCCTTATTTGAGTAGAAACCTGAATGAACTGAAGAACAATCTGTGTAAGAATCTGAGGGGGGAGGTTCTGGGCAGAGGAAAGATTCTGAGTCTGGAACCTACTCAGTAGATTTATAGACCCACACAGAGACCAGTCAATGTCTGATCCTCCTTTGTATTATTGTCAGTGATGATAAGATCTTGTGGGAAGAATCAGTGTTATTTCAATGTTTTGAGGGTTAGACTTCTGAGTGGGAAGAGCCATTTGTCACGTACTATTGAGGCTTCAAATGTTTCACATTCATTTTCTCTTTTATTCTCAAAATAACCCAGTGAGGTGGGTATTATTCCTCCTCTAGTGATGAGATAGCTGAAGCTCAGTGGGGTTTAGTGACTTGCTTGAGGTTACAGAGCCAGAAGATGTTGAGCTGGGATTCTCTCTGGTGGCAAAGTCAATGCACCTGTCCTCTGTTACATTACTTCCTGCATCAGTTACATGTAGACGAGGCTTCCTGGTTCCTCAGCAGCAGAGATGGGTCTCAGTTTATTAATGGAATTCCTAAAATCCATGCCTGCTTCTGTTACTGAAATGCAAGTCCGTGTGCCCGACGCACAGTGAGGCCTAACAATACCAAAACGTCGGAGTTTGGAAAGGAGAAAGGCTTATTGCAGGGCCATGCAAGGAGATGGGTGGCTCATGTCTTAAAACCCCAAATTCTCCAAAAGCTTTCAGCAAAGCCCTTTTATAGGAGAGGTGAGGGAGGGGCGTGATTAGTTGTTGCAAACTTCTTGGTGTCAGATCCTCTGTTCTTGAGGTCAGGTCATGGTTAGGTAATGATGTTCCTATAAATCTCCACCAAACAAATGTTATTCTCTGTTCTGACAAGAAAGAGCAAGTTCCCAAGGCACAGCTTTCACCCTCTGAGGTCCAGGTCCTGGCTAAGAGGAGGAGGACACTTAAACTCTGACTTTTTGGTATTGTTTGGCTTCACTGTGTGTTGGACACACACACGTGCATTTCGGTAACACTTCAAGCAGATGTCATCTAGATATACAGAAGGTGTCAATGTGTGGATGCACCTTTGCCTCTATGCTGCCCTGACCAAGGGTGAGGAGGAAGGATGAACACTTAACATGGGGCCGAGAGACTTGGGTTTCAACCCCTGCTCAAAGACTTGTTTTTTGACTGTTCTGAGCCACATAAACTCTCTGGGTCTTAGTTTCCTATCTGCAAAGTGAATGCCCTATTTAGTAATATAATAAAAATACGATAAAAATAACCATAATAATAGCCACAACTGCTATTTATTGAACACTTCACCTACTGTGAAGGTATTATCTCACTAAACCTTTTGACAGTTTTATAAGGTAGGTATGACCAACGTCTACCCCCATTTAACAGATAGAGTGACACTGGTTTTTAGTGTTTTTAGTGACTTATTCAAGGTCACACAGGTAGTGACTTTTAGGATAAAGACTGAGATCCTTACCGCAGCCTACAAAGTCCTGCATGAATTCCCTTCAAAACGCTGCTCTCCCCATCCCATCCCCCACACCTCACTTTCTGTGCTCTAGTCTCTTTATTCTCCAGTATGTTGTACTTCCTTCTACCACTGGGCCTTTTTTGCCACAGGCTATTTGCTGTAGATGTCATGTCCGCTTTGCCCTTCTGTTTGCTTAATACTACCTATTCATTCTCCGGATATTAGTTCAACTCTCATCTCCTAAGGAGGTCTATGGAGCTCTAAAAATAGCCCATTACTTTGCTTGACATCCTATCCAATTGAGAGGAGGGGTCTGTATCATTGCTCTTGGATCTGGGCAGTTTTGCTTTGACCAAGAGTATGGTGAAAGTGATGCTGTGTACCTTCTGAGGCTAGGTCATAATATACCAGGCAGTTTCCACTTCGCTTGGAATAGTTGTGCTTGAAGCCCTGAGTCATCTCACAAGAACTCCAACTTCCCTTAGGCTCTGTGCTGGAGAGGCCCCGTATCGGTGCTGTAGCTGGCAGCCAACTGACAGCCAGCATCACCTGCTAGCCTGGCGAGTAACCCATCTTAAACACCCAGCTTAGCCAAGCATTCAGATAACTGCAGCGCCAGTTGATATCTGACTGGAACCTCATTAGAGACCCAGGAGAGAATTCCTAGCTAAGCCTTTCCAGGATATCTAACTCACAAAATAATGACCAAAATACAGTGCTTGTTTTAAGCTGTTAAATTTGGGGGCAATTTATTATATGGAAATAAGTAACTTTAACAAAATTTTCCACAGGTACTTCCTTCTCACTTTGTAACCAGCCTAGGTCAGTTTCCTTTTCATATATTCTAATGTGAATAAATTCCTTTCCTTCAGAGTACTTGTCTCAGTTTATAACTATACATCTATTAGTGTAATTATTTTGTTATCTGTCTCTCCCACCAGACTGGAAGCTTCATTAAAAAAAAAAACCCAAAAAACCGTGGCTGTTCTTGCTTGATTGTTGTATCATTTAGAAGTGAATTTGGCTGCAAGTAACAGGATTTTAATAGCTGTGGCTTAAGCCTGCAGGGGCTTGTTTTCCTCACAAAACATAAAATGTGCAGGTAGGTGGCTATTGGTATTAGTTCAATTGCTCAGTGGTACGTTCAAGGATCCAGGCACTTTCCCTCCCTCTTTTTGACCATACTCAGCATGTTGTATTTTCATCCTCATGTTTGTCCCCTTGCTGTTGCAAGACTGATGCCTCAGCTCTAGGTACTTTATCTTTATTCAGCATCCCGATAAACAGGAAGTAAAATGATAGGGAAAAAAAGGCTTTTCTTCCTCATGCAGATCTCTTATTTTCCCAGAAAGAAAGTCTCCAGCAGCCTTCTTTTTATGTCTCATTGATCAGAATTGAGGCACGTGTTATGCAGCGAAGAGTTAACATAGCAGGACAGAGGCTGCTACTTTTAGAACAGTGGTCCCCAACCTTTTTGGTACCAGGGACCAGTTTCCTGGAAGACAGTTTTTCCATGGATGGGGTGGTGGGCAGGATGGTTCAGGCAGTAATGTGAGTGTGAGCGATGGGGAGCGATGGGGAGCGGCAGATGAAGCTTCACTTGCTCACCTGCCACTCACCTCCTGCTGTGCGGCTGGTACCAGTCCATGGCCCTGGGGTTGGGGACCCCTGTTTTAGAAGAGCCTGCTTGGCTTCCCTGGTAATGCAGTGGTTAAGAATCCACTTGCCAATTCAGGGGACACGGGTTTGAGCCCTGGTCTGGGAAGATCCCACACGCCACAGAGCAACTAAGCCCATGTGCCACAACTACTGAGCCTGTGCTCTAGAGCCCATGAGCCACAACTACTGAGCCCGCGTGCCACGGCTGCTGAAGCCCACGTGCCTAGAACCCATACTCCAGAACAAGTGAAGCCACCTTAATGAGAAGCCCGTGCACCACAACGAAGAGTAGCCCCCGCTTGCCACAACTAGAGAAAGCCTGCGCACAGCAATGAAGACCGAACACAGCCAAAACTAAATAAATAAAATAAATTAAAAAAAAATAAAAGTACAGTTTTAAAAAAAAAAAAAGAAGAGCCTGCTTGCAAGGTTGGCCTTTGGCTGGCATCTGAGGACTTGGTATTTGAAAAATTCCCTAACAGATAAGAGTGGTTTACGGCTCTTCAACTGTTTGTACAAACAATGTAATTTATGTTGAACACCTGCTTTTCTTTTGAGGGTCTGGAATTTTGGTATATGCTGAGCAGAGTGTGTTGATATGACCAACCCCCAGTAAAAACCTTCAATGCCAAGTTTAAATGGGCTTCCCTAGGCAAAAACATTGCATGTGTTACTGCAGTATTTTTTTTTAACTGATATAATGGACATACAATATTATATTAACTTCAGGTATACAACAAAATAATTCAATATTTGTATATACTGCAAAATGATCAATACGATAAGCCTGGTCTAGTGAGATCTACTCTCTTAGTAACTTGCAAATATGCAATACAGTATTACTAAGTATAGTCATCATGCCATACATTACATCCCCATGGCTTATTTATTTTATAACTGGAAGTTTCTACTTTTTGATCCCCTTCACCCATTTTGTCCACCTCTGGCAACCACCAATCTATTCTCTGTACCTATGAGATTGGTTTTTTAAAAAATTCCACGTGTAAGTGAGATCCTACAGTATTTGTCTTCCTCTGCTTGACTTAATTTCACTTAGCATAATGCCCTCAAGGTCCATCCATGTTGTCACAAATAGCAAGATATTTTCTTTTTTAATGGCTGAATAGCATTCTGTTGTATGTGTATGCCACATTTTCTTTAGCCATTCATCCATTGGTAGATATTTGGGTTGTTTTCACGTCTTGGCCATTTTAAATCACGCGGCAATGAACATAGGGATGCAGATATCTTTTTGAGTTAAGTGTTTTCATTTCCTTTGAATAAATACCCAGGAGCAGAATTGCTGTATCATATGGTAGTTCCATTTTTTATTTTTTGAGGAACCTCCATACTGTCTTCTATAGAGGCTGCACCAATTTACATTCCCACCAACAGTGTACAGGTGTTCCCTTTTCTCCACATCCTTGCAGGTGGTTGTTATTTCTTGACTTTTTGAAAATAGCCATTCTAACAGGTGTGAGATGATATCTCATTGTGGTTTTGATTTGCATTTCCCTCATGTTTAGTGATATAGAACATCTTTTCAGTATGTATTTGCCATCTGTATGTCTTCTCTGGAAAAATGTCTAGATCCTCTTACCATTTTTAAATTGGATTTTTTGTTTGTTTTTTGCTATTGATTTGTATGAGTTCTTTATATATTTTGGTTATTAACCTGTTATTGGTTGTAGGCATACCTTGTTTCATTGTGCTTTGCTGTATCACACTCACAGATATTGGTTTTGGCTTTTTTTTTTTTTTTTTTTTTACACAAATTGAAGGTTTGTGGCAACCCGGTATCCAGCAGGTCTATCAGTGCAATTTTTCTCACTTTGTGTTTCTGTATCATATTTTGGTAATTCTTACAGTATTTTAAACTTTTCCATTATTACTATTATTTTGTCATGGTGCTCTCTGATTAATGATCTCTGATGTTACTCTTTTGACTTGCTGAAGGCTCAGAGGATGGTCAGCATTTCTTAGCAATAAAGTATTTTTGAAATAAGGTACATATGTTATTTTTTAAAGCATAATACTTCTGTACACTTAATGGACTAGAGTATAGTGTAAACATTACTTTTATATGCACTAGAAAACCAAAATATTCCTGTGACTTGCTTTATTGCAATATTTGCTTTATTGTGCTAGTCTGGAACTGAACATACAATATCACTGAGGTATGCCTGTATATGATCTGCAAATATTTTCACCCATTCAGTGAGTTACCTTTTCATTTTGTTGATGGTTTCCTTTGCTGTGCAGAAGCTTTAGAGTTAGATATAGTCTCACTGGTTTATTTTTGGTTTTGTTGCCTTTGCTTTTGTGTCAAATCCAAAAATATCATCACCAAGACTTATTTTAAGGATCTTACAACCTATGTTCTCTTCACGGAGTTTTAGGTTTCAGGTTTTACATTCAAGTGTTTAATCCAATTTCAGTTAATTGTTTGGTATAATGTAAGAGTGTAGTCCAGTTTCTTTCTTTGCATGTGGCTGCCCAGTTTTGCCAACAGCATTTATTGAAGAGACTTTTCTTTCCTCATTGTACATTCTTGACTCCTTGTCATAAATTTATATACACATATAAATTTATACATAATATAGTGTTTTATTATATAATATAGACTTTATATATTATATATATTTATATGTAGTATATAAATGATATATATATAAAAATGATATAAATGTTGATTTCTAGGTTCTCTATTCTGTTCCACTGATCTATGTGTCTGTTTTTGTTCCAATGTCATATTTTTGTTTTTATTACTATAGCCTTGTAATATAGTTTGAAATCAGGGAGCATGAGGCTGCCAGCTTTGTTCTTTTTTCTGAAAATTGCTTTGGGTATTTGGAATGTTTTGTGGTTCCACACAAATTTTAGGGTTTTGTTCTCTTTCTGTAGAATATGCCACTGGAATTTTGATAGGAATTGCATTGAATTTGTAGATTGCTTTCGGTAGTATGAATATTTTAACAATTTTTAATATTTTAATGATACTTCCAATCCATGAACACAGAATATCTTTCCTTTGTGTGTATGTGTGTGTGTCTTATGCAATTTCTTTCCTCATGTCTTTTTTTTTTAAGTTTCAAGTACAACAGATGTTTATACTCACCCATATTGTGCTCAATATATGCTTATTCAAAATTTTACACAACTTCCATCCTTTGACTTTTTTTTAACAGCTTTATTGGAGTATAATTGCTTTACAATGCTGTGTTAGTTTCTGCTGTATAACAAAGTGAATCAACTACATGTATACATATATACATGTATACATGTATACCCTCCCTCTTGCATCTCCCTCCCACCCTCTCTATACCACCCTTCTAGGTGGTCACAAAGCACTGAACTAATCTCCCTGTGCTATGCAGATGCTTCCCACTATCTATTTTACAGGTGGTAGTATATATATGTCAGTGCTACTCTCACTTCGTCCCAGCTTACACTTCCCCCTCCCTGAGTCTTCAAGTCCATTCTCTACGTCTGCGTCTTTATTCCTGTCCTGTTCCTAGGTTCATCGGAACAAGTATTTTTTTTTAGATTCAATATATGTGTGTTAGCATACGGTATTTGTTTTTCTCTTTCTGACTTACTTCATTCTGTATGACAGTCTCTAGGTCCATCCACCTCACTACGAATAACTCAATTTCATTTCTTTTTATGGCTGAGTAATATTCCATTGTATATATGTGCCACATCTTCTTTTTTTTCTTTAACATGTTTATTGGAGTATAATTGTTTTACAATGGTATGTTAGGTTCTGATTTATAACAAAGCGAATCAGTTATACATATACATATGTTCCCATATCTCTTCCCTCTTGCGTCTCCCTCCCTCCCACCCTCCCTATCCCACCCCTCTAGGTGGTCACAAACCACCGAGCTGATCTCCCTGTGCTATGCAGCTGCTTCCCACTAGCTATCTGTTTTACGTTTGGTAGTGTATATATGTCCATGCCACTCTCTCACTTTGTCCCAGCTTACCCTTCCCCTCCCCATATCCTCAAGTCCATTCTCTAGTAGGTCTGTGTCTTTATTCCCGTCTTACCCCTAGGTTCTTCATGACTTTTTTTTTTCTTAGATTCCATATATATGTGTTAGCATATGGTATTTGTTTTCCTCTTTCTGACTTACTTCACTCTGTATGACAGACTCTAGGTCCATCCACCTCACTACAAATAACTCAATTTCGTTTCTTTTTATGGCTGAGTAATATTCCATTGTATATATGTGCCACATCTTCTTTATCCATTCTTCTATCGATGAACACTTAGGTTGCTTCCATGTCCTGCTATTGTAAATAGGGCTGCAATGAATATTGTGGTACATGACTCTTTTTTAATTATGGTTTTCACAGGGTATATGCCCAGTAGTGGGATTGCGGGGTCATATGGTAGTTCTATTTTTAGGTTTTTAAGGAAACTCCATACTGTTCTCTATAGTGGCTGTATCAATTTACATTCCCACCAACAGTTCAAGAGGGATCCCTTTTCTCCACACCCTCTCCAGCATTTATTGTTTCTAGATTTTTTGATGATGGCCATCCTGACTGGTGTGAGGTGATACCTCATTGTAATTTGATTTTCATTTCTCTAATAATTAGTGATGTTGAGCATCCTTTCATGTGTTTGTTGGCAATCTGTATATCTTCTTTGGAGGAATGTCTATGTAGGTCTTCAGCCCATTTTTGGATTGGGTTGTTTGTTTTTTTTATATTGAGCTGCATGAGGTGCTTGTATATTTTGGAGATTAATCCTTAGTCAGTTGCTTCATTTGCAAATATTTTCTCCCATTCTGAGGGTTGTCTTTTGGTCTTGTTTATGGTTTCCTTTGCTGTGCAAAAGCTTTGAAGTTTCATTAGGTCCCTTTTGTTTATTTTTGTTTTTATTTCCATTTCTCTAGGAGGTGGGTCAAAAAGGATCTTGCTGTGATTTATGTCATAGAGCATTCTGCCTATGTTTTCCTCTAAGAGTTTTATGGTGTCTGGCCTTACATTTAGGTCTTTAATCCATTTTGAGTTTATTTCTGGGTATTGTGTTAGGTAGTGTTCTAAATTCATTCTTTTACATGTAGCTGTCCAGTTTCCCCAGCACCACTTATTGAAGAGGCTGTCTTTCCTCCATTGTATATTCTTGCCTCTTTTATCAAAGATAAGGTGACCATATGTGCGTGGGTTTAGCTCTGGGCTTTCTGTCCTGTTCCATTGATCTATATTTCTTTTTTTGTGCCATTGCCATACTGTCTTGATTAGTGTAGCTTTGTAGTATAGTCTGAACACAGGGAGCCTGATTCCTTCAGCTCCGTTTTTCTTTCTCAAGATTGTTTTGGCTATTTGGAGTCTGTTGTGTTTCTATACAAATTGTGAACTTTTTTGTTCTAGTTCTGTGAAAAATGCCATTGGTAGTTTGAAAGGGATTGGATTGAATCTGTAGTTTGCTTTGGGTAGTATATTCACTTTTACCGTGTTGATCCTTCCAATCCAAGAAAAAGGTATATCTGTCCATGTATTTGTATCATCTTTAATTTCTTTCATCAGTGTCTTATAGTTTTCTGCATACAGGTCTTTTGCTTCCTTAGGTAGGCTTATTCCTAGGTATTTTATTCTTTTTGTTGCAGTGGTAAATGGGAATGTTTCCTTAATTTCTCTTTCAGATTTTTCATCATTAGTGTATAGCAATGCAAGAGATTTCTCTGCATTAATTTTGTATCCTCCTGCTGTACGAAATTCATTGATTAGCTCTAGTAGTTTTCTGGTAGTATCCTTAGGATTTTCTATGTATAGTGTCATGTCATGTGAAAACAGTAACAGTTTTACTTCTTGTTTTCCAATTTGGATTCCTTTTATTTCTTTTTCATCTTTGATTGCTGTGGCCCAAACTTCCAAAACTATGTTGAATAATAGTGGTGAGTGTGCACACCCTTGTCTTGTTCCTGATCTTAGCGGAAATGGTTTCAGTTTTTCACCATTGAGAACGAAGTTGGCTGTGGGTTTGTCATATGTGGCCTTTATTATGTTGACGTAGGTTCCCTCTATACCTACTTTCTGCAGGGTTTTTATCATAAATTGGTGTTGAATTTTGTCGAAAGCTTTTTCTGCATCTATTGAATTATCAAATGGTTTTTATTCTTCAGTTTGTTAATATGGTGTATCACATTGATTGATTTGCGTATATTGAAGAATCCTTGCATTCCTTGGATAAAACCCGCTTGATCACGGTGTATGATTCTCTTAATGTCCTGTTGGGTTCTGTTTGCTACTATTTTGTTGAGGATTTTTGCATCTATGTTCATCAGTGATATTGGCCTGTTGTTTTCTTTTTTTGTGATATATATGTCGGGTTTTGGTATCAGGGTGATGGTGGCCTCATAGAATGAGTTTGGGAGTGTTCCTCCCTCTGCTCTATTTTGGAAGAGTTTGAGAAGGACAGGTTTAACTCTTCTTTCAGTGTTTGATAGAGTTCGCCAGTGAAGCCATCTGGTGCTGGGCTTTTATTTGTTGGAAGATATTTAATCATAGTTTCAATTTCAGTGCTTGTTATTGGTCTCTTTTTATTTTCTGTTTCTTCCTGGTTTAGTCTCAGAAGGTTGTGCTTTTCTAAGAATTTGTCCATTTCTTCCAGGTTGTCCATTTTATTGCCATACAGTTGCTTGTAGTAATCTCTCATGATCCTTTGTATGTCTGCAGGGTCAGTTGTTACTGCTTCTTTTTCATTTCTAATTCTGTTGATTTGAGTCTTCGCCCTTTGTTTCTTGATGAGTCTGGCTAATGGTTTATCAATTTTGTTTATCTTCTCAAAGAAGCAGCTTTTAGTTTTACTGATCTTTGCTATTGTTTCCTTCATTTCTTTTTCATTTATTTGTGTTCTGATCTTTATGATGTCTTTCCTTCTGCTAACTTTGGTTTTTCTTGTTTTTCTTTCTCTAATTGCTTTAGGTGTAAGGTTAGGTTGTTTATTTGAGTTGTTTCTTGTTTTTTAAGGTAGGATTGTCTTGCTGTAAGTTTCCCTCTTAGAACTGCTTTTGCTGCATCCAATAAGTTTTGGGTCGTCATGTTTTCACTGTCATTTGTTTCTAGGTATTTTTGATTTCCTCTTTGATTTCTTCAGTATCTCTTGGTTATATAGTAGCATAGTGTTTAGCCTCCCTGTGTTTGTAATTTTTAGGTTTTTTTCCTGTAATTGATATCTACTCTCCTTATGTTTTGGTCGGAAAAGATACTTGATACAGTTACAATTTTCTTAAATTTACCAAGGTTTGATTTGTGACTCAAGATATGGTCTATCCTGGAGAATGTTCCATGAGAGCTTGATTAGAAAGTGTATTCTGTTGTGTTTGGATGGAATGTCCTATAAATATCAACTAAGTCCTTCTTGTTTAATGTGTCATTTAAAACTTGTGTTTCCTTATTTATTTTTATTTTTGATGGTCTATCCATTGGTGTAAGTGAGGTGTTAAGTTGCCTACTGTGGTTGTGTTACTGTCGATTTCCCCTTTTATGGCTGTTAGCATTTGCCTTCTGTATTGAGGTGCTCCTGTGTTGGGTCCATAAATATTTACAATTATTATATCTTCTTCTTGGATTGATCCCTTGATCATTATGTAGTGTCCTTCTTTGTCTCTTTTATTAGTCTTTATTTTAAAGTCTATTTTTTCTGATATTAGAATTGCTAGTCCAGGTTTATTTTGACTTCCAATTGCATGGAATATCTTTTTCCATCCTCTCACTTTCAGTCTGTCTGTGTCCTTCAGTCTGAAGTGGGTCTCTTGTAGACAGCATATATACGGGTCTTGTTTTTGTATCCATTCAACCAGTCTATGTCTCTGGTTGGAGCATTTAATCCATTTACATTTAAGGTAATTATCCATATGTATGTTCCTATTCCCATTTTCTTAGTTGTTTGGGGTTTGTTAGTTTAAGTCTTTTCCTTCTCTTGTGTTTCCTGCCTAGAGAAGTTTCTTTATCATGTGTTGTAAAGCTGGTTTGGTGGTGCTGAATTCTCTTAAGTTTTTTTGTCTTTAAGGTTTTAATTTCTCCATCGAATCTGAATGAGATCCTTGTTGGGTAGTTATTTTGCTTGTAAGTTTTTCCCTTTTATCACTTTAAATACGTACTGCCCCTCCCTTCTGGCCTTCAGAGTTTCTGCTGAAAGATCAGCTGTTTAACCATATGGGGGTTCTGTTGTATGTTATTTGTTGCTTTTCCCTTGCTGCTTTTAATGTTTTTTCTCTGTACTTAATTTTTGATAATTTGATTAATATGTGTCTTAACGTGTTTCTCCTTGGATTTATCCTATATGGGCCTCTCTGCGCTTCCTCGAGTTGACTGACTATTTCCTTTCCCACGTTAGGGAATTTTTCATCTACAGTCTCTTCAAATATTTTCTGAGACCTTTGTTTTTCTCTTTTTCTTCTGGGACCCCTGTGGTTTGAATGTTGGTTCAGTTAATGTTGTCCCAGAAGTCTCTGAGACTGTCCTCAATTCTTTTCATTCTTCTTTCTTTATTCTGCTCTGTGGTAGATATTTCCAACTATTTTATCTTCCAGGTTACTTGTCTGTGCTTGTACTTGAGTTATTCTGCTTTTGATTCCTTCTAGAGAATTTTTAATTTCATTTATTGTGTTGTTCATCATTGTTTGTTTGCTCTTTAGTTCTGCTAAGTCCTGTTTAAACATTTCCTGTATTTTCTCCATTCTATTTCCAAGATTTTGGATCATCTTTACTATCATTACTCTGAATTCGTTTTCACGTAAGCTGCCTATTACCTCTTCATTTGTTTGGTGTGCTGGGTTTTTACCTTGCTCCTTCATCTGCTGCATATTTCTCTGTCTTCTCATGTTGTTTAACTTACTGTGTTTGGGGTCTCCTTTTTGCAGGCTGCAGGTTCATGGTTCCCATTGTTTTTCGTGTCTTCCCCCAGTGGGCGATGTTGGTTCATTGGCTTGCGTAGGCTTCCAGGCGGAGGGGGCTGGTACCTGTCTTTCTTGTGGGGAGGGATGTGTCCAGTGCTGTGTTTTGGGGTGTCTGTGAAGTTAGTATGATTTTAGGCAGCCTCTCTGGTAATGGGTGGGGTTGTGTTCCTGTTTTGCTAGGTGTTTGGCATAAGGCATCCGGCACTGGATCTTGCTGGCCGTTGGATGGAGCTGGGTGTTATCGTTGAGATGGAGATCTCTGGGAGAGCTCTAGCTGATTGATATTATGTGGGGCCTGGAGGTCTCCGGTGGTCCAGTGTCCTGAACTCAGCTCTCCCACCTCAGAGGCTCAGGCCTGACACCAGGCCAGAGCACCAGACCCTGTCGCCACATGGCTCAGAAGAAAAGGGAGGGACTTCCCTGGTGGTGCAGTGGTTAAGAACCTGCCTGCCAATGCAGGGGACACGGGTTTGTGCCCTGGTCCAGGAAGATCCCACATGCCACAGAGCAACTAAGCCCATGTGCCACAACTACTGAGCCTGTGTGCCACAGGTACTGAAGCTCATGTGCCTAGAGCCCATGCTCCACAACGAGAGAAGCCACTGCAGTGAGAAGCCTGCGCACCGCAATGAAGAGCAGCACCTGCTCACCGCAACTAGAGAAAGCCTGCATGCAGCAACGAAGACCCAATGCAGCCAAAAATAAAATCAATAAATAAATTTATGAAAAAAAAAGTTTAAAAAAATTAAAAAATGGGGCTTCCCTGGTGGCGCAGTGGTGGGGGGTCCGCCTGCCGAGGCAGGGGACGCGGGTTTGTGCCCCAGTCCGGGAGGATCCCACGTGCCGTGGAGTGGCTGGGCCCGTGGACCATGGCCGCTGGGCCTGCGTGTCTGGAGCCTGTGCTCCACAGCGGGAGGGGCCACAGCAGTGAGAGGCCCGCGTACTGCAAAAAAAAAAAAAAAAAATCCTGAAAAAAATTTAAAAAAATGAAGAAAAGGGAGAAAAATAGAAAGAAAATTAAATTTTTAAAAATAATAAAGATAAAAAAATATTAAAAAAATCAAATAAGATACTAAAAAAGGAGAGCAACCAACCCAATAAACAAATCCACCAATGATAACAAGCGCTAAACACTAAACTAAGATAAACATAAATATCAGAAACAAATCAGTCGCAGCTAGCAAACCCAAAGGCTACAGTTGCTCCTAAAGTCCACTGCCCCAATTTTGGGATGATTTGTTGTCTGTTCAGGTATTCCACAGATGCAGCGTACTTCAAGTTGATTGTGGGGATTTAATCTGATGCTCCTGAGGCTGCTGGGAGAGATTTTCCTTCCTCTTCTTTGTTCACACAGCTCCTGGCGTTCAGCTTTGGTTCTGGCCCCGCCTCTGCATGTAGGTCACCCGTAGGCATCTTTTCCCCACTCAGACAGGAGGGGGTTAAAGCAGCAGCTTATTAGGGGGCTCTTGCTCATTCAGGCTGGGGGGATGGAGGGTTCCGGTAGGTATAATGGAATGCAGGGTGAGCCTGCAGTGGCAGAGGCCAGCGTGACTTTGCAATAGCCTGGGGCGTGCCGTGTGTTCTCAGGGGGAAGTTGTCCCTGGATCATGGGACCCTGGCTGTGTTGTACTGCACTGGCTGCTGGGGGGTTTGGATAGTGACCTGTGCTTGCATAGAGGATTTTTGGTGGCTGCAGCAGCAGCGTTAGCATTTCTTGCCCGTCTCTGTGGTCCGAGCTGATAGCCGTGGCTCACGCCCGCCTCTGAAGCACGTTTAGGTGGCGCTCTGAATCCCCTCTCTTCGCGCACCCTGAAACAATGGCCTCTTGACTATTAGGCGGGTCCAGACTTTTTCCTGGACTCCCTCCTGGCTATCTATGGTGCATTATCCCCCTTCAGGCTGTGTTCATGCAGCCAACCCCAGTCCTCTCCCTGGGATCTGACATCTGAAGCCCGAGCCTCAGCTCCTAGCCTCCACCCGCCCTGGCAGGTGAGCAGGCAAGCCTCTCGGGCTGGTGAGTGCTGGTCGGCACCAGTCCTCTGTGTGGGAATCTCTCTGCTTTGCCCTCTGCACCCCTGTTGCTGCACTCTCCTCTGTGGCTCAGAAGCCCCCCCACCCCCACCCCTGGTGTCTGCCAGTGAAAGGGCTTCCTAGTGTGTGGAAACTTTTCCTCCTTCACAGCTCCCTCCCAGGGGTGCAGGTCCCATCCCTATTCTTTTGTCTCTTTGTTTTCTTTTTTCTTTTTTCCTACCCAGGTATGTTGGTATTTTCTTGCCTTTTGGGAAGTCTGAGGTCTTCTGCCCGCGTTCAGTAGGTGTTCTGTAGGAATTGTTCCACGTGTAGATGTATTTATGATGTATTTATGATGTATTTGTGGGGAGGAAGGTGATCTCCACTTCTTACTCCTCTGCCATGTTGAAGGTCCCCACCTCTTTCACCAGTGTCTTATAGTTTTCAGTGTACAATTCTTTCACCTCCTTGGTAAGATTATTCCTAGTTATTTTATTCTTTTTGATGCAATTGTAAATGGAATTGTTTTCTTAATTTCACTTTTTGATAGTTTGTTAGTAGTATATAGAAATCAACAGATTTCTGTATATTGGTTTTGTATTCTGCAACTGTACTAAATTTATTTATTAGGTGTAACTTTTTTTGGTAGAGTCTTTAGGGCTTTCTGTATATAATATCATGTCTGCAAATAGTGACAGTTTTACTTTTTCCTTTTCAATTTGGATGGCTTTTATTTCTTTTTCTTGCCTAATTGCTCTACCTAGGACTTCCAGTAGTCTGTTGAATAAAAGGGGTGAGAATGGGCATCTTTGTCACTGCATTTTTTTATTGCTGGCAAAGCAAGCACAGTCACGTGTCCCCTCACCAGATGGAGATAGCCTCACAAAGCCTGGGCGTGGATTTCTCCAAATTCTATCTTGTGTTATTTCCCCTTGCTGATCCTATTGTGTGTCCTTTTGCTATAATAAGCTTTAGCCATTAGTACTTTTAGCAAAACATTAAATGTTTGCATGGTCTTTGAGACCCCCTGGGACACATGCTCACTGTGAGACTTATAACAATCAAAGAGGAATTGGAGGAAGTACAATTACTAAAATTGATGAATGCACTTCATTCTTTTGGCTTGGGGAGGGACCTATACCACCACCGGAACACATCTGAGGTTCTGGGAGTGATTGGGAAAGGAGGATATGTGTGTATATTGAAGAGTGATATTGAAGTGTAGAACAGTTCCTGGCACATAGAAAGTGTATAGTACACACATTTTGAGAGAGAGAGAAAAAGAATGAACTGAGCAGAGCTAGATTTTGGCTTCAGATATCATTTATTCAAAAGCATAGATCTTAACTATTATGCCATATTGCCCGCTCCTTTGCCTTCTTTTCTTATGTACTGTTGGGAGTGTCACATAAACGGGCTTTTTAAAAGGACCACATACCATTACAGATGGGAAGTTTCTCTGTCAGTCTACATGCAGTGTCAGAAGGCAAAGTTGCTTTATCCACTTGGAAAATGGGCAAAACAGAATCTACTTCTGTTCCGTCTGGTGTTGTATCTAGACTGGGTATTTTGGAAGTGCTGTTGGGTTGATTTGGATGGGAGTTTTAGTCTGTTTTCTTAAATGATTCCTGCAGTAAGCCAAAATAATTTCATTTTGAGAATCCTTGCTTTTAGTGGCCTTGTTTTTTAAGTAGCTTGTACTTCATGAGGAAAAACTAGAAACTTTCAGGCAGTGTTTTCTTTGGGGGTTGTGGGTTGAGATGCCAGAGGAATTGTCCAACAAGTTAGCTAGAGGTGAGGGTAGGGTTCAGTCGGCATCTTAACTCTGAGAATGGAGTGGGATCCTGCACAGGTGGGTACTGTCCTTGTGCAGTAGATAACTGCAGTGCAGCAGCACCAAGCACAGCACACAGTGCTCATAGGAGGTTCGCATGGCTCTTCCACTAAATTTGTTGTCACCCCGTCAACATTTTTTTCCCTGCTATACAAGAAAAAAAAAGGTTATATCACTTTGATTTATAGAATATCAATTCCAAGAATGACCTTAGATTTAAACCAGCCCAAGACTCTAATTCTGCAGAAAAACTAAGGTTCAGGGAAGGGAAGGGACTTGTCCAATGTCACCAAGGAAATGAGTGTCAAGGTACAATTAGGAACTGGTTCTGCTGACTCTCAGCTACTGTGCTTTTCTTTACACATTAGAGACTACCAATGGCAGAGTGGGTGTTAATATTATTCCTCTAAGTTTGTATAGATCCTTATGACTTTTCAAAACCTTATGATCTTCAGAGGTATACCTGTAAATTAGGAAATGGAGATACAGCATGTTGAATGGAGTTACTCGGATTTGAGCCTAGTTCTTCTAACTCTGAATTTTTGCTTTGTATACTACTCTGGACAGTAGAATTTTAGCAATGATAACAACAATTATTATGACTGCTACTCGCAGAAGGCTCTTGGATACAATGAACAGAAAATCTACTCAAAGTAGTGTAAGTAATAGAGATTTATTTTCTCATCTAGCAAGAGCAAGCAGGCTGGGAATAGGGCAGCTCTAGGGTTGTGAAGAATTTGGTGGCTCAGTGACATCATCACAGACCAGGGTTCTTTCCATTTTTTGCTGTGCCATACTCATTCTGTCAGCGGGGTCTTTCTTCATGGTCACAGAGTGGCCTAAATTAGCATTATAACCTTAATGACTAAGAGGCTTGCAGGTGTCTCTTTTGTTTACTTATTTATTTATTTATTTTTTAGCAAGGAAAACTTCCAAGAAGTTACCCAGAAAAAAATCTTCTCAGGTCTCAATGGCCAGGATTGGGTCCCATACCCATTTACGCAATCACTGGCAAGAAGAAAAGAGTACAGTGCCATATAGGCCCATCCAGGTTTACTCCCTGGGATAGTGGGGTAGGGTCAGCTGCTATTGAGAAACATGTGAAATAACATGTCCACGTTTACACAGGTAGAAAAGGGTAGAGAAAGAAATGAAATCTAGATCTACCTGGCTCTGCAACCAACGTTTTTAACCACTACGCAAAACCACCTCCCGTTCTTATGTTCCCTGCTGTCTCTCCCCTTCGCAGTACCACTTGCCAAATTCCCAGCCCATACGCCGAAGTCGCTTTGGCTGGTGATTGCAAGATCGTCTCCTTGCCAGGTCAATGTCAGCTATCAATCCCCATATCCTGGGCGTGCGAACCAGCTGATTAGAGCTGTAAGTAGGTGTTTAACAACACGGAGGCAGCCAGAGTATCCGTCAGCAGTTTTTTTTTCCCCTGGTGGCTGGGCATTAGAAAATCTGCTGAGAGAGGCACCCCTGTTCCACTGCTGCTGGGAGGAGGGAGTCTCACCAGAGTAGATGATTTGAGAAGGGTAGAATGACAGGATGTCAGCTGAAAGGTCCCTTAGACATGATCTAGTCCAGTCCCATCACTGCACTGATGGGAAAACTGGGAAGGATTGCTTAGGATCCCACAGAACTCATGGTTGGATCCAGCACTAGAACCTGTATTTACCCAATGGTATTTCCAAGGTATTTCAAAGCCTAACTTACACATTGGCTTGCAATTCCAACTCAAGAAATCAGTTTTTAATTGAAATATCTGAAAACTGTTGGTGGGAATGTAAATTGATACAGCCACTATGGAGAACAGTATGGAGGTTCCTTAAGAAACTAAAAATAGAACTACCATACGACCCAGCAATCCCACTCCTGGACATATACCCTGAGAAAACCATAATTCAAAAAGAGTCATGTACCAAAATGTTCATTGCAGCTCTATTTACAATAGCCAGGACATGGAAACAACCTATGTGTCCATCAACAGATGAATGGATAAAGAAGATGTGACACATATATACAATGGAATATTACTCAACCATCAAAAGGAATGAAACTGAGTTATTTGTAGTGAGGTGGATGGACCTAGAGACTGTCATAGAGTGAAGTAAGTCAGAAAGAGAAAAACAAATACCATATGCTAACATATATATATATATATATATATATATATATATATATATATATATGGAATCTAAAAAAACAAAAGAAAAAAAACGGTCAGAAGAGCCTAGGGGCAAGATGGGAATACAGACGCAGACCTACTAGAGAATGGACTTGAGGATACGGGGAGGGGTAAGGGTAAGCTGGGACAAAGTGAGAGAGTGGCATGGACGTATATACACTACCAAATGTAAAATAGATAGCTAGTGGGAAGTAGCCCCATAGCACAGGGATATCAGCTCAGCGCTTTGTGACCACCTAGAGGGGTGGGATAGGGAGGGTGGGAGGGAGGGAGATGCAAGAGGGAAGAGATATGGGGATATATGTATATGTATAGCTGATTCACTTTGTTATACAGCAGAATCTAACACCATTGTAAAGCAATTATACTCCAATAAAGATGTTAAAAAAAAAAAAAGGCATTTTGGATTATATTGTCTAGCCCCAGTTAGGTGTCTCCTGGCCATCTCCTGAGAGAAATAGTCATTAACATACATTCACATGGGTTAATTGCTCCAAGCAAAGCCTGTCAGCTTTCTAGTTAGACAGGGCAGCCACCTGTAACAAATCCCCACTCCTTTCCAACTTCCTTCTTCCTTTCCTGGGATGTTAGCCTTTCTGGTTTGATCATTCAGGACAAGTTCTAGCACTGGAAAGTGCTAAAGGCATGTGAACCTTGGAGTCTCAGGTCTAAAAGAGAATGTTCCCAGCTTGAGAAGAAAAAGTTAAACGGCAGGTCAGAGTGCAAGGATTCCTTGTGACATTATGGGATGGCTTGAGATCCCCATATTTCTAATAACTCATATATATGTGGGTATGGGGAGGTCCTAAGAATTTAAGCAGCATTTATTGAATGTCAGTAAGAATGATAGTAGTAGCAGCTGCCAAGAACTGCCAGGTCCTTCACATGTGTTTTTAACTTGAGTCTTCAAAATTCATGATACTTTTGTGTTTATTGCCTGCCTCTCAAGATTAGAAAGTCTGTTCTATAGTCAAAGGAACCTTTAAGTACTGCTATATGTCGAACTCCTAGAACAGTTTCTAATACATAGTAGATGCTCAGTTAATATATAGTGAATTAATGATGTGACAGTAAACTGAAGAGATAGGTAAGCTTTTTCTTCATTGTACAGATATGACAACTGAGGCTTAGATTAATTTGTCCAAGGTAACTATGTCAGTTATCTTTTGGCTGCAACTAATGTTGCTTTAAACAAATGAGGGTATTTTTTTTTCCTCAGATGAGAATTCTGGTGGTACTCTTAATACTGATTCCACCTCAGCGATGCCATTAAGGATTCAAGTTCTTTCTAACATTCTGCTCTGCCTCCGCTGTCTTCAGTGTGTTGGCTTTTCTTTATGCTTAAATGCTCCTGGCCACAAGATGGTTATAACCCAAAGTGATTGCTTCAGGCAGGAAATCTATGTTCAAGGAAGCAAGAAGATGTGGGTAGCACTAGCCATGTGTATTTGTTTATATGAAAAGTAAAAGTCTTCCCAGAGGCCCCTGCCTGATTTCTACTTATGTCTTGTTGGCCAGAGTTATGCCACATGACTACCCCTATATGCAAGGGATGCTGGGAAAATGAGTATTTGCCTTTCTCTGGCTTTTTTTCCCCACATATTTATTGAAGTATAATTGCTTTACAATGTTGTGTTAGTTTCTACTTTATAACAAAGTGAATCACCTATACATATACATATATCCCCATATCCCCTCCCTCTTGCTTCTCTCTCCCACCCTCCCTATCCCACCCCTCTAGGTGGTCACAGAGCACCGAGCTGATCTCCCTGTGGTATGTGGCTTCTTCCCACTAGCTTTCTGTTTTACACTGGGTAGTATATATATATCAATGCTGCTCTCTCATTTCATCCCAGCTTACCCTTCCCCCTCCCCGTGTCCTCAAGTCCATTCTCTATGTCTACATCTTTATTCCTGTCCTGCCCCTAGGTTATTCATATATATGTTAGCATACGGTATTTGTTTTTCTCTTTCTGACTTACTTCACTCTGTATGACAGACTCTAGATCCATTCACCTCACTACATATAACTCAATTTCATTTCATTTTATGGCTGAGTAATATTCCATTTTATATATGTGCCACATCTTCTTTATCCATTCATCTGTTGCTTCCATGTTGCTTCCATAGGTTGCTTCCATGTCTTGGCTATTGTAAATAAAGCTGCAGTGAACATTGTGGTACATGACTATAGTTGAATTATGGTTTTCTCAGGGTATTTGCCCAGTAGTGGGATTGCTGGGTCGTATGGTAGTTCTATTTTTAGTTTTTTGAAGAACCTCCATACTGTTCTCCATAGTGGCTGTATCAATTTACACTCCCACCAATAGTGCAAGAGGGTTCCCTATTCTCGACGCTCCCTCCAGCATTTATTGTTTGTACATTTTTTGATGATGGCCATTCTGACAGGTGTGAGGTGATACCTCATTGTAGTTTTGATTTGCATTTCTCTAATGATCAGTGATGTTGAGCGTCCTTTCAAGTGCTTGTTGGCAATCTGTATATCTACTTTAGAGAAATGTCTATTTAGGTATTCTGCCCATTTCTGGATTGGGTTCTTTGCTTTTTGATATTGACCTGCATGGTCTGCTTGTATATTTTGGAGATAAATCCTTGGTCAGTTGCTTCATTTCCAAGAATTTTCTCCCATTCTGAGGGTTGTCTTTTCATCTTGTTTATGGTTTCCTTTGCTGTGCAAAAGCTTTTAAGTTTCATTAGGTCCCATTTGTTTATTTTTGTTTTTATTTCCATTTGTCTAGGAGGTGGGTCAAAAAGGATCTTGCTGTGATTGATGTCATAGAGTGTTCTGCCTATGTTTTCCTCTAAGAGTTTGATACTGTCTGGCCTTACATTTAGGTCTTTAATCCATTTTGAGTTTATTTTTGTGTATGGTGTTAGAGAATGTTCTAATTTCATTCTTTTACATGTAGCTGTCGAGTTTTCCCAGCACCACTTATTGAACAGGCTGTCTTTTCTCCATTGTATATTCTTGCCTCCTTTGCCAAATTTATGGTGGCCATATGTGGGTGGATTTATCTCTCGGCTTTCTATCCTATTCCATTGATCTATATTTCTGTTTCTGTGCCAGTACCATACTGTCTTGCTTACTGTAGCTTTGTAGTATAGTCTGAAAGCAGGGAGCCTGATTTCTCCAGCTCCATTTTAATTCCTCAAGATTGCTTTGGCTATTCAGGGTCTTTTGTGTTTCCATACAAATTGTGAAATTCTTTGTTCTAGTTCTGTGAAAAATGCCATTGGTAGTTGGTAGACATTGCACTGAATCTGTAGATTGCTTTGGGTAGTATAGTCATTTTCAAAAAGTTGATCCTTCCAACCCAAGAACATAATATATCTCTCCATCTGTTTGTATCCTCTTTGATTTCTTTTATCAGTGTCTTATAGTTTTCTTCATACAGGTCTTTTATCTCCTTAGGTAGGTTTATTCCTAGGTATTTTCTTCTTTTTGTTGCAATGGTAAATGGGAATGTTTCCTTAATTTCTCTTTCAGATTTATCATCATTAGTGTATAGGAATGCAAGAGATTTCTGTGAATTCGTTTTGTATCCTGCTACTTTACCAAATTCATTGATTAGCTCTAGTAGGTTTCTGGGAGCATCTTTAGGATTCTCTCTGTATAGTATCATGTCATCTGCACACAGTGACAGTTTTACTTCTTGTTTTCCAATTTGGATTCCTTTTATTTCTTTTTCTTCTCTGATTATTGTGACAAAAACTTCCAAAACTTTGTCAATAACAGTGGTGAGAGAGGGCAACCTTGTCTTATTACTGATCTTAGCAGAAATGGTTTTAGTTTTTCACCATTGAGAATGATGTTGGCTGTGGGTTTGTCATATATGCCCTTTATTATGTGGAGGTCAGTTCCCCCATGCCTACTTTTTGGAGGGCTTTTATCATAAATGGGTGTTGAATTTGTCGAAAGCTTTTTTTGCATCTCTTGAGATTATTATATGGTTTTTATCCTTCAGTTTGTTAATATGGCTTATCACGTTGATTGGTTTGGGTTTATTGAAGAATCCTTGCATTCCTGGGATAAACCCCACTTGATCATGGTGTATGATCCTTTCAATGTGCTGTTGGATTCTGTTTGCTAATATTTTGTTGAGGACTTTTACATCTATGTTCATCAGTGATATTGGCCTATAATTTTCTTTTTTTGTGACATCTTTGTCTGATTTTGGTATCAGGGTGATGGTGGCCTCGTAGAATGAGTTTGGGAGTGTTGCTCCCTCTGCTATATTTTGGAAGAGTTTGAGAAGGATAGGTGTTAGCTCTTCTCTAAGTGTTTGATAGAATTCACCTGTGAAGCCATCTAGTCCTGGGCTTTTGTTTTTTGGAAGAATTTAAATCAGAGTATCAACTTCAGTGCTCGTGAAATTTCTGCTTGTATATTCTATTTCTTCCTGGTTCAGTCATGGAAGGTTGTGCTTTTCTAGTAATTTGTCCACTTATTCCAGGTTCTCCAATTTATTGGCATATGGTTGCTTTTAGTAATCTCTCATGAGCCTTTGTATTTCTGCAGTGTCAGTTGTTACTTCTCCTTTTTCATTTCTAATTCTGTTCCTTTTGAGTCTTCTCCCTTTTTTTCTTGATGAGTCTGGCTAATGGTTTATCAATTTTGTTTACCTTCTCAAGGAAGCATATTTTACTTTTATTGATCTTTGCTATAGTTTCCTTCATTTCTCTTTCATTTATTTCTGATCTGATCTTTATGATTTCTTTCCTTCTGCTAACACTGGGGTTTTTTTTTTTTTGTTGTTGTTGTTGTTCTTCTTCTTTCTCTAATTGCTCTAGATGTAAAGTTAGGCTGTTTCTTTGAGATTTTTGTTTCTTGACATAGGATTGTATTGCTATAAACTTCCCTCTTAGAACTGCTTTTGCTGCATCCCATAGGTTTTGGGTAATCATGTTTTCATTGTCATTTGTTTCTGGGTATTTTTTGAGTTCTGCTCTGAGTTCTTCAGTGATCACATTTACTATCATTACTCTGAATTCTTTTTCAGGTAGACTGCCTATTTCCTCTTCATTTGTTTGGTCTGGTGGGTTTTTACCTTGCTTCTTCAACTGCTGCATATTTCTCTGTCTTCTCACGTTGTTTAACTTACTGTGCTTGGGGTCTCCTTTTCATAGCCTGTAGGTTTGAAGTTCTCATTGTTTTTTTGTGTCTGCCGCCAGTAGTCAGGTTGGTTCATTGTCTTGTGTAGCCTTCCTGGTGGAGGGGACTGGTGCCTGTGTTCTGGTGGATGAGGCTGGATCTTGTTTTTCTGGTGGGCAGGACTGCATCCGGTGGTGTGTTTTGGGGTGTCTGTGACCTTATTATGATTTTAGGCAGCCTCTCTGCTAATGGGTGGGTTTGTGTTCCTGTCTTGCTAGTTGTTTGCCATAGGGTGTCCAGCCCTGTAGCTTGCTGGTCATTGAGTGGGCTGGGTCTTCGTGTTGAGATGGAGACCTCTGGGAGAGCTTTCACCATTTGATGTTACTTGGGGCCGGGAGGTCTCTGGTGGACCAATGTGCTGAACTTGGCTCTCCCACCCCAGAGTCTCAGGGTTGACACCTGGCTGGAACACCAAGACCCTCTCAGCCACATGGCTCAGAAGCAAAGGGAGAAGAAAAAGAAAGAAAGTAAAAATAAAATAAAATAAATTTATTAAAATAAAAAAAATATTAAAAATAAAAGGAATAAAAAAGTAATAAAAAGAAGAAAAAGAAAGAAGAGAGCAACGAAACCAAAAAACAAATCTGCCAATGATAACAAGCGCTAAAAACGATACTAAAAAAAAAAACACCCAAAAAGCCAAAAAGACTGGACAGACAGAACCCTAGGACAAATGGCAAAGGCAAAGCTATACAGACAGACTCACACAAAGAAGCATACATATACACACTCACAAAAAGAGAAAAAGGAAAACCAATATATATATAAAAGGATGAGAGCAACCAAATCAATAAATAAATCTACCAATGATAATAAGCCCTTAATACTAAACTAAGATAAACATAAAACAGAAACAAATTAGATGCAGAAAGCAAACCCCAAGTCTACAGTTGCTCCCAAAGTCCACCACCTCAATTTTGGGATGATTCGTTGTCTATTCAGGTATTCCAGAGATGCAGGGTACGTCAGGTTGACTGTGGAGACTTAATCCGCTGCTCCTGAGGCTGCTGGGAGAAATTTCTCTTTCTCTTCTTTGTTCGCACAGCTCCAGGGGTTCAGCTTTGGATTTGGCCCCGCCTCTGCATGTAGGTCACCTGAGGGTGTCTGTTCCCTTCCCAGACAGGATGGGGTCAAAGTAGCAGCTGATTCAGGGGCTCTGGCTCCTTCAGGCCAGGGAGAGTGAGGGGTACGGAATGCGGGGCGAGCCTGTGGTGGCAGAGGCCGGCGTGATGTTGCAACAGCGTGAGGTGCCGTGTGTTCTCCTGGGGAAGCTGTCCCTGGATCACGGGACCCTGGCAGTGGTGGGCTGCACAGTCTCCCAGGAGGGGAGGTGTGGACAGTGACCTGTGCTCGCACACAGGCTTCTTGGTACCTGCAGCAACAGCATTAGCATTTCATGCCTGTCTCTGTTGTCCGCACTGATAGCTGTGGCTCGTTTCTGTCTCTGGAGCTCGTTTAGGCAGTGCTCTGAATCCCCTCTCCTTGCCCACCCCGAAACAATGATCTTTTGCCTCTTAGGCAGTTCCAGAGCTTTTCCTGGACTCCCTGCCAGCTAGCTGTGGCACACTAGCTCCCTTCAGGCTGTCTTCACGCAGCCAACCCCAGTCCTCTCCCTGGAATCTGACCTCTGAGCAGGCAAGCCTCTTGGGTTGGTGAGTGCTGGTTGGCATTGATCCTCTGTGTGGGAATCTCTCCATTTTTCCCTCTGCAGCCCTGTTGCTATGCTCTCCTCCATGGCTTTGAAGCTTCCCTCCTCCACCACCCGCAGTCTCCGCCCGCGAAAGGGCTTCCTAGTGTGTGTAAACTTTTCCTCCTTCACAGCTCCCTCCCAGAGGTGCAGGTCCTGTCCCTATTCTTTCGTCTCTGTTTTTCCTTTTTTCTTTTGCCCTACACAGGTACGTTGATATTTTCTTGCCTTTTGGGAGGTCTGAGGTCTTCTGCCAGCATTCAGTAGGTGTTCTGTAGGGGTTTTTCCACATGTCGATGTAGTTTTGATGTATTTGTGGGGAGGCATCTTACTCCTCTACCATCTAGCCATCAGTTCTGGCTTTATAGAGGAGGCAGGGCAAAGAGATGGGGATTAGCAATAGATATATGCTAGCCAACGAGTGCGTCTGCTGCAGTCAGGCAAATAGTAGTGGTGGAGCCAGGATTGGAACATAGGTTTATTTGCCTCCAATGTCTGTGCTCTTATTGACCAAGCATTCGCTAATCTGACTTCTACTTCTGATCTCAATAAGAAATGACCAACTTGGGAATGTCTTGTTCTGTTCTGAGTCCATGTTCTGTTCTGTGTCACGGTTTTCTCTTCAAAATGAAGGAATAGGTTAAGAGCAGTTTGCATTTTCTGCTGGCTATAGGATCGTATGATTTTTTCTTTTTTTGCGGTGCGCAGGCCTCTCACTGTTGTAGCCTCTCCCGTTGCGGAGCACAGGCTCCGGACGCGCAGGCTCAGCGTCCATGGCTCATGGGCCCAGCCGCTCCGCGGCATGTGGGATCCTCTCGGACCAGGGCACGAACCCACGTTCCCTGCATCGGCAGACTCTCAACCACTGCGCCACCAGGGAAGCCCGGATCGTATGATTTTATGTCTCAGTCTTGCTGATGGCCACTTTTAAAAGTCTTATTCAAAGCCAAGACATAATCAAAGTCTCCATCTCGGTGGAGTAATATGTTTCCCAGGATCCAAATGCATAAAGTGGAATTGATTTTTTGGAATTTGTTTTCATAGATGGTGTTTTTACGTGTCCCTTTGAGATATCTGATTCAGTTTTAGATGGTAAATGAAGATTTCTTTTGTCTTTTGTGATCTGTAAAGCCCAACTGTTATTGAGGTTACTCTTTAAGCATGTCTTTCTCCATCCTTTCCTTTTTTGGCATCCTGACCAGCCTAGTCTATGGAGCCTATATTTCAGGGTTTGCTTTCGTTTACTATTGCATCTTGCTATCAATAATTCCTCTCCTAACGCTGAGAACCGGGGGACATGAGTGCCAGTCCCAAATCTTTAATCAGCTGTGGGACCCTGAGGAGGCTCCTCTACTTCTCTGTGTCTCTGTTTCCTCATTTATAAAGGACCTGATCATTGATATCTTAGGATACTCCCAGCTCTCCTATTCACATATCTGCAAGGACAAAGCAGGTTCTGATTAATTATCAGAAGAACATATTAGCATTATTTCTTTCATCTGTACAGTGTCTATAAAGATCAAGAGAAGAAATAGAAAATGTTAAATAGATATGTGAAATATTAATAATTACTAGTTGTATAATCATTGTTAAAATGCCAGGTCAGACTTACTATTATTTTTTTGAAAATAGTGTATTAGGGTGGATTTAGGATATGCAAGGCAATGTATTGGTAACCTTAGCAAAATATGACACTCTGTGATGTGGAAAGAGCATTGGATGTAGAAGCAGACCAGTCTGGGTTTCCACTGTAACTCTGTCATGTGATAGCTTTGTGATCTGAGTCATGTTATTTATATCCATGTTCCCAGAGTTCCTTTTCCACAAAATTAGGATTAAGGATGTTTAAATCACAAGGTGACGGTGAGGATAAAATAAGCACATTTATGGAAAGTACTCATCTGGTGCACCTAGAACCAAACAAAATATTTGTCAATTTTCTGAGCGTAAATTTTCAACTCTGGTGGTAGAGCCACATTTAACTGGACTGGGCATGAAGCCCCATGTATCCTTATTATACTGTCCATCTGAAGCTTTGTTGTTTCATATCGAGTGGAATGAGTGAAGTTTTAGCAGTCAGGACTCCTTGTTCTATTCTGTTCTCTTTAGCTTATGAGATCTGGGACATGGGGAACTTCATTTAATTTTTCGAGTCTTCAGTTAGCACATGTGCAAAATGTTAACAACTATTTCAGAGCCCTCTAATAATTTCAACAGACTTGGTAATCTCCAGAGCATTATGAAAATATAAGATATCACTTCTGTTATTAGTTCACCTAAATATCTTTAAACTGGTCCCCTCTTTACCTGTTCAAATTCTTTCTGAACTTCAAGGTCAAAGTCATCTCACCTATTGTAGGGAACGTTTCTTCTACCCCAACTCTGCAAAATCTCCCCCATCATAATTTCTCCTAAGACTTTACTGGTTAGACTACTCAGTTGGAATTTAGCATAGCTGCCATATAATGTTAATTATTTCTCCCTGTTTGTAAACATTTCTCTCTGACTTCATTTTGGTAATGCTTTCTACACACTACTACAAATCTTTCATAGCCTCTATCTGTGCATCTATCTTAGGGGACAGTTAAAAAAATGTGTGTTGGTTGATTGGTTCTCTATGTTATTATTTCATTGTTCAGGCTTACCAATTTTCATTCAGGAACAACTTATTTTTATTTAAAATTAATTATTTTTTGAGGGGTATGGATATTATATACCCATGGCTCAAAATTCAAAAGGTAAAATGCAAAAATGGGTCTCCCCTCCCATTCTGGCTCCCTGGTTTTCCTCCCCCCACCCCCGTTTCCCTCCCCAGAGGCAATCGCTGTTACCAGTCCCTCCACTGTCCTACTCAAAGCTGGTCTGCTCCTGTCCCTTACAATGGCAGGTTTCTCTTATGTACCTTGTGTTTTTAGCTACTCTATCATGGATAAATTAAATCAGATAAATATCTAACATCTTCCTTATCAGTGTAAATAAAGCAGTCTCTCTCTTTTTTGTATTTTGTAGTTCGTTTAAACAATTACTTTTTTATTGAAAATGTTGAGAGAATTGTAGATTCTCATGCAGTTTTAAGAAATAACACAGATCTTGTGTACTATTTATACAATTTCCCTTAACGCCAGCATTTTGCAAAACTGTTAGTACAATATCGCACCTAAAATGTTGGTGTTGATACAATCTACTGATCTTATTTAGATTTCTCCAGTTTTACTTATATTTATTTATGTATAAGAGAGAATGTTGGAGTATTTAGTTCTATGCAGTTTCATCACATGTGTAGTTTGGTGTATCCACTGCCAGTCAAGACACTGAACATTTCCATCACCCTTATAGTCACACCCACGTTCCTCCCACGTCTTCCTGGTCCCTAACTCCTGTCATTCACTAATCTGTGAATAAATTTTTGTCATTCAAAAAATGTTATATGAATGTTATATGAATCATGCAATGTGTTACCTTTCAGACTGGCTTTTTCTTACTGAAATAATTCCCTGGAGATTTGTCCAAGTTCTGAGTATCCATAGTTTGTTCCTTTTTGTTATTGAGTATACATTTATGTATCACAGTTCGTTTCATCATTCATCTGCTCAGGGACATCCAGGCTGTTTTTAGATTTTTATTATCATGAATAAAGCTGCTGTGAGTATTTATATAAGTTTTTTTGTGTAAACAATAAGTTTTCAATTTTCTCGATAAATGCCCAAGTGTGTGGTTGCTGGTTTGTATGGTAATTGCGTGTTTAGTTTTAAAAGAAACTACCAAATTTTTCCATAGTGGCTGTACCACTTTACATTCCTACCAGCAACGTGTGAGTTTTCCCGTTCCTCTGCATCCATACCAGTGTGTGGTGATGTCACAATTTTTATTTTAGCAATTCTGTCTGGTGTGTAATGATAGCTCATTATGATTTTAATTTGCTTTCCAAATTAAAATCATAATGACCCTGGTGGTTGATGATATTGGACATCTTTTCTTGTGCCTTTATCATCTGTATGTCCTCTTTGTTGAAATGTCTGTTTATGTCTTTTGCCAGTTTTCTAATTGGGATGTTTTATTTTTTTAATGTTGAGGTTGGAGAGTTTAAAAATATATTTTAGTTACCAGTGCTTTGTTGGATATGGGGCTTGCGAATATTTTCTTCTTTTTGTAGCTTGTCTTTTGATTCTCTTTCCATGGAGTTTTACAGAGCAAGAGTTTTTCATTTTGATGAGATCTAATTTATTAGTATTTTCCTTTATAGATTATGCTTTTGGAGTCAAGTCTGAGAACTCTGTCTAGCCCTAGATTCTGAAGATTTTCTGCTATGTTTTCTTTTAAAGTTTTATAGTTTTACATTGAAGTCCAAAACCCATTTTAAGTTAATTTTTGTATAAGATGTGAAGTTGAGGTTTATTTATTTATTTTTGCCTATTGGTGTCCAATTACTCTAGCACCACTTGTTGAAGAGGTTATCCTTCTTCTAGTGAATTGCTTTTGCATCTTTCTTTATCAAAAATCAATAGCACATGTTTGCATGAGTCTATTTGTGTGTTTTCTATTCTGTTCCATGGATCTGTGTCTACCCTTCCACCAGTACCTCACTGTCTTGATTATTGTAACATATAATAAGTCATAAAATCAAATAGACTGATTTCTTCTACTTTATTCTTCTATGTAAGATTGTTTTAGCTATCCTGGGGACTGTGGCATTCCACATGAATTTCAGAGTAAACTTGGCTATGCATATAAAATACTTGCTGGACTTTTGTTAGTAATTGCATTATACCTGTAGGTCAATTTAGGAAGAAGTGACATCTTTACTACATTGAGTATTTACTATGCTCTTCATTCACTTAGGTCTTATTTGGTTTATTTCATCAGCATTGTGTAATTTTCAGCAGACAATCAGTATATGTTGTTATCTAAACCTTTCATTTTTTTTGTAGTGGTCATAAATTGTACTGTGTTTTTTCTAGCTTTATTGAGATATGATTGACAAATCAACGTTGTATGTATTTAGGTTGTACAACACGATTTTTTAAAAGATGTAAAAGGTGATAATTTAATATATGTATACATTGTGATATGATTAACAGTGGTACTATGTTATAATTTCAATTTCCGTAGGTTCATTGTTAGTATATGGAAATGCGTTTATTTTTTGTGCTTTGATTTGTATTCTGCAAACTTGATCAACTCACTCATTGCTGAAATATTCCAGAACTTATTTTTTTAAATGTTTATTTAGCTGTGCCAGGTTTTAGTTGCCACATGCGGGATCTTCACTGCCCCGAGTGGGATCTTTAGTTGTGGCATGTGGGATCTTTAGTTGTGGCATGTAGGATCTTTTAGTTGCAACATGCAGGCTTTTAGTTGTGGCATGCGGAATCTAGTTCCCTGACCAGGGATTGAACCTGGGCCCCCTACATTGGGAGCACAGAGTCTTAACCACTGGATCACCAGGGAAGTCGCCAGAACTTATTTTTAATAGATTTCCTGGTATTTTCTACATTAGATAAGCAGGTCACCTGCACAAAGGATCATTTTATTTCTTTTCTTTTTCTTTTTTTTTTATTCTGTATGGCTTTTATTTCTTTTTCTTGACTTATTTCAGTATCTAGAACTTCCAATACTATATTGAATAAGAGTGGTAAGAGTAGACCTCCATACCTTGTACCTGATCTTAGGCGGAAAGCATTCAGTTTTTCAGGTTTAAGTATGACGTTAGCAGCAGGTGACTTCATTTTTTAAAAGACTACTGAAGAATAGTCCAGTGCAAGGCTGTACTATTATTACTTCCCCAGTTCTTTATCAGTGGATTTTTATTGCTTTAAATCTTTTGCATAATAATGCTCCTATGAATGTTCTTATACGTATGTCACTTTTCACATATTCATGAATGTATGGGTAGAATAAATTCTTAGAATGTGGCCTTCCTTTCTGTCCTATCTAGACCTACTCTCTAGAAGATCTTGAGCAATTTTGTGGCCTTAAATACCACATAGTGAGAACTCCCGAATATATATTACCAGATTGACCCCTGCCCTGAATCCAGATCTGTGTATTCATTTGCCCACTGACCATCTCTATGTGGATGTCTAAATTGCTTCTCCAAGTCAACAAGTCTAAAACTGAACTCATAATATGCTGAATCCATCCCTCAAAACCTGTCTCCTTTTTTTTGTTTTGAAGCTTTCTTCATTTTAGTAAATGGCATTCCAGCCTTTCAGTGTCTCAGGCCAAAAACCTTGTATTCATCCTTGTTGCCTTTCTCTCACTCACATACAAACTAGCAGCCAATCCTGTCCCAGCTATGATCAATTCTTCCCACTCTGTGGCTACCACCCTGGTCCAGACAACCATCCTATCTTCCCTGGATTATTGCAGTGGCCTCCTGTCTTGTCTCTCTCCTTCTGCATCGCTCCTCAACAATCTCGTCTCCATACAGGAGGTCACAGTCATTGTCTAAAAGCATTACATTATGCATGGCTCTGCCAAGAATGTCCAAGAGGCTTCCCATCTCTCTTAGAGAAAAATCAAGGTCCTTACTCTGGCCTGGAGGCCTCGAATAATCTAATTTGTGACTTTTTCATGCTTTGGGTCCTGCTGCCTCTCTGACTTATCTCACTTTGCTCTGGCCACACTGACCTCATTTCTGTGCCTTAAAATGTCAAGTGCGCTCTGACCTCAGATCATATAGTATCACCGTGCCTGGAACACTCTTTCCCAAGGTACCCACATAGCTTACCTCTCACTCCCTTCAGTTTTCACTTGATCGGAGAGGCCTTCACTGAATACCTTTGTCCCACCTTGGCACTCTCCATTCCCTTTAACCTGATTTATTTTCCTGCTTGCCCTTTATCATCACCTAAAATATGGTATGTTCACTTGTTTGTAGAACGTATCTCTAGCACCTCCAACAATACACAATAAATATTTGTTGAATGAGTTAATGAATTAACTGCTGGGTCAAATGGTATATACATTTAAAATTTGATAAATATTTGCAAGTTGCTCTATAAAGAGCTTGTACTACTAATATATGAACGTTGATAATATTTGAGCCTGTTCCTTTTTGTACGCAAGCCATTAAGAGTTTGTCTCAGCTCTTAGTTTTGTACTCCAGCAGAGGCAGACATGATGGATTCAACCTCCACACATTTATCAGGACTCTAGGACAAATTTCAGAAACATTCCATTTAGTTCTGGTTGTTTTAACAGTAGAACAACTTAAATAACTTGGCTTCCAAGGTTTGTGTGTTCATAACATTTCACAGATTAGAAGACTCTGGCAAAGTGATCATAGCTTCTGTCTTGTTGACATTGAAATATCAGTAGAGCTAACCTTATCTTTCCATTAGACTTCCTCTCAAATCGTAATTCAAAGAGCACAGGAGAACCCTCTTCCTGGTGACGTTTTTGTTCGTTAGGGAGAATAGTAATTCTGTTCTCTCCTCAGCAAAGAGCATCTTCTAGGCTCTCTATACCACAGAGGATGTTTTGGTGGGGGTGGGAGTGGGGATGGCAGGTGTGAAGATTATACCATTCCAAGAATTAGACCAGAGAACAGGGACCTCATTGCCTGCTGTTATATTCCTACTGCTGGACCCTTAGTAGTTGCTAAATAAATAGTTCTGGAGTATTGATTTAACATCTGTGTTATTGACATGACTGCTATAATAACAGTCCTTAATATCAGTATTATGCTTTACAACCCACAGAATGGCTTAATATGATTCCAAAACAGCACCCACTTTTTGAAAAGAGCCTCGAGAGGGTGAGTCAGAAGGGATGGAGGCAAAACTTGGCCGTGGACATGTTTCCCAAAGTGTGTAACTTCAGTATTAATACGTTATACAGGTTTCTTAGCAGCAGGGGGTTTTGAAAGCCTCTTCAGAGACTCTTGGTTGTGAATATGCTTTGTGAATACCTAAGAGGGGAATACAGTGCGTGGTGTTTGCCGACTTATTTGAACCCATCTTTTATTCCCTAAAGTATATTATGGGCTTGGTATTCCAAGCGGTTTTCAGGAAGACCGGCCTAGGGCCCTTTGCTCAAGGTAAGCACTGGGAGACAGATAACCTCTTATTTCAGGCCTGATTCTTTACTGGAGTTTCAGTTTGGAGATTTCATCTAAAGAGAGAATATTGACATTTTGCTTTAATTTTCAGGACAGAGTGCAAAGGACCATCCCTAGAAGGCCCGTGATTTATTTAGAATATTTGTAAAAGTGAAACTTCTCCAGAAGATCTGAGTTACTCAGTTCTGTGGGTTGTTTGATCGTTTCATTGGCTGTCCTTCTTAATTCATTTTTCACTGGTTGGCACAGCTGGCCAGGATACGTGTCTGGCAGAACTTGTTCAGGTGAGATCAGCAGAAAAAAGGAAGGAGCTGGAAGCAGCTCATGAAACCCTGGGATCTTCACTTGACATTTATTTTCCTCTCACCCAACCTTCCTGTCCCAGGTACTGACACCAGAAGAATAATGTAAGTTAACTCAAACGTGGAGCTGCCACTGAAGAGAAAAAAGACTCGGAGAACTGTGCTGACAAAAGGTAGAAATGTTCTGAGGGCAAGGGCTGATTTCCAGCCAGAGGTGTCAGGGTCTACTTCAAGGAGAAGGTGGCCACTAATTTAAAATGCCCATTTCGGGGACTTCCCTGGTGGCACAATGGTTAAGAATCCACCTCCCAATGCAGGGGACACGGGTTCGAGCCCTGGTCCAGGAAGATACCACATGCCGTGGAGCAACTAAGCCCATGCGTCACAACTACTGAGCCTGAGTGCCACAACTACTGAAGCCGCGCACCTAGAGCTTGTGCTCCGCAACAAGAGAAGCCACTGCAGTGAGAAGCCTGTGTACCGCAATGAAGAGCAGCCCCCACTCGCTGCAACAAGAGAAAGCCCGTGCACAGCAACAAAGAGCCAATGCAGCCAAAAATAAATAAATAAATACATTTATTTTTTAAAAAGCCCATTTGGGAAGACTTAACATTGATTGAAGTTATTGGGGGCACCTTGACTGTCACATTTTATTTTTCAATTTTATTGAAGTATAGTTGATTTTACAATGTTTTGTTAATTTCCTTTGTACAGCAAAGTGACTCTGTTATACATATATATATACATATGTAAAACACTCAGTTTTATATATATAAAAAACTGTGTATGTATATATATATGCATACACATACACATTCTTTTTCATATTCTTTTCTATTATCGTTTGTCACAGAATACTGAATTTAGTTCTCTTTGCTATTTAGTATGACCTTGTTTTTTATCCTTGACTATCACATTTTAAATGTACATATCCTACTGAATGATTCCATCAAGTCCTATAGCAGCTCCCCTTGTAGGAATTACCATAAGGAAGCCCTCACACCAGAAGTGAAATGTATGTTTACCAATGATGAATTATGATCTATCCAAACAGTAGATTACTGTGTAGTTAGGAAGAAGAATGTACTACCTCTGTGTGTACTAATGTGAAGATATATCCATTATACTTTCCAGAGGAAGACATTGGACCTTTTGTGTCGATACCATTTTTATTAAAAAAAAAAAAGTTAATAACTTATCGTATAGAATATAGACAAGAATAGAGACTTAGAATATAGCTTAAGCGGCTAATAGTATTTATTTCAGGCGAGTGGGAAACTAGGAAAAAAAACCTCATGCTCTATATTATTATATTTCTATAACATGTATTTTATTTTTATTTATTGTTTTTGAATACTCTTTATATTTTATTTTATTTTATTAATTAATTTATTTTTTGCGGTACGCGGGCCTCTCACTGTTGGGGCCTCTCCCGTTGCGGAGCACAGGCTCCGGACGCGCAGGCTCAGTGGCCACGGCTCACGGGCCTAACCGCTCCGCGGCATGTGGGATCTTCCTGGACCGGGGCATGAACACGCGTCCCCTGCATAGGCAGGCGGACTCTCAACCCCTGCGCCACCAGGGAAGCACACGCTTTATATTTTAGAGCAGTTTTAGGTTCACAGCAAAACTGAGGAGAAAGTAGAGAGAATACTCTCCATATATGCTCTGACCATACAAGCACAACCCCTGCACTGTCAATATCCCCCCCCTAGAGTAGTATATACATTTGTTTTAATCGATGACCCTTCATTGGCATATCATCACTCAAAGCCCATGGTATATATACTAGGGTTGATTCTTGGTGGTGTACATTCTATGGATTTGGACAAATGTTTCATGGCATGTACCCACCCTTACAGTATCATACAAAATAGTTTCATTGCCCTAAAAATCCTCCATACTCTGCTTATTCATCCCCTTTTCTTCTCTAACCCCTGGCAACCACTGGTCTGTTTGTTTGTTTTTTTAAAATTTCTATTGGAGTATATTTAAAAAAATTTTAAATATCTTTATTGGAGCATAACTGCTTTACAATGTTGTGCCAGTTTCTGCTGTACAACAAAGTGAGTTAGCTGTATGTATACATATATCCCCATATGCCCTCCCTCTTGAGCCTCCCTCCCACCCTCCCTATCCCAACCCTCTAGGTCATCACAAAGCATTGAGCTGATCTCCCTGTGCTATGCAGCAGCTTCCCACTAGCTATCTATTTTACATTTGGTAGTGTATATATGTCAGTGTTACTCTCTCACTTTGTCCCATCTTCCCCTTCCCCTCTCCGTGTCCTCAAGTCCATTCTCTACGTCTGCATCTTTATTCCTGCCCTGCCACTAGGTTCATCAGTACCATTTTCTTAGATTCCATATATGTGCATTAGCATATGGTATTTGTTTTTCTCTTTCTGACTTACTTCACTGTGTATGACAGACTATAGGTCCCCCCACCTCATTACAAATAACTCAATTTTGTTCTTTCTAATGACTTAGTAGCATTCCATTGTATATATAAGCCACATCTGCTTTATCCATTCATCTGTCAGTGGACATTTAGGTCGCTTCCATGTCCTGGCTATTGTAAATAGTGCTGCAGTGAACAGTGTGGTACATGTATCTTTTTGGATTATGGTTTTCTCAGGGTATACGCCCAGTAGTGGGATTGCTGGGTCATATGGTAGTTCTATTTTTAGTTTTGTAAGGAACCTCCCTGTACTCTTCTCCATACTGGCTGTATCAGTTTACATTCCCACCAATAGTGCAGGAGGGTTCCCTTTTCTCCACACCCTCTCCAGCATTTACTGTTTGTAGATTTTTTGATGATGGCCATTCTGACCGGTGTGAGGTGATACCTCACTGTAGTTTTGATTTGCATTTCTCTAATGATTAGTGATGTTGAGCATCCTTTCATGTGCTTTTTCTCAATCTGTATGTTTACTTTGGAGAAATGTCTGTTTACGTCTTCTGCCCATTTTTGGATTGGGCTGTTTGTTTTTTTGATATTGAGCTACATGCACTACTTGTATATTTTGGACATTAATACTTTGTCAGTTGCTTCGTTTGCAAATATTTTCAACCATTGTGAGGGTTGTCTTTTTGATTTGTTTATGGTTTCCTTTGCTGTGCAAAAGCTTTTAAGTTTCATTACGTCCCATTTATTTATTTATTTTTAATATCCTTTACTCTAGGAGGTGGGGCAAAAAAGATCTTGCTGTGATTTATGTTGTAGAGTGTTCTGCCTATATTTTCCTCTAAGAGTTTTATAGTGTCAGGCCTTACATTTAGGTCTTTAATCCATTTTGAGTTTATTTTTGTGTATGGTGTTAGGAAGTGTTCTAATTTCATTCTTTTACATGTAGCTGTCTAGTTTTCTCACCACCACTTATTGAAGAGGCTGTCTTTTCTCCATTGTATATTCTTACCTCCTTTGTCAAAGATAAGGTGACCATATGTGCGTGGGTTTACCTCTGGGCTTTCTATCCTGTTCCATGATCTATACTTATGTTTTTGTGCCATTACCATACTGTCTTGATTACTGTAGCTTTGTAGTATAGTCTGAAGTCAGGGAGCCTGATTCCTCCAGCTCCATTTTTCTTTCTCAAGATTGCTTTGGCTATTCAGGGTCTTTTGTGTTTCCATACAAATTGTGAAATTTTTTGTTCTGTGAAAAATGGCTTTGGTAGTTTGATAGGGATTGCATTAAATCTGTAGATTGCTTTGGGTAGTAGAGTCATTTTCACAATGTTGATTCTTCCAATTCGAGAAAATGGTATATCTTTCCATCTGTTTGTATCATCTTTGATTTCTTTCATCAGTGTCTTATAGTTTTCTGCATACAGGTCTTTTGCTTCCTTAGGTAGGTTTATTCCTAGGTATTTTATTCTGTTTGTTGCAGTGGTAAATGGGAATGTTTCCTTAATTTCTCTTTCTGATTTATCAATGTTAGTGTATAGGAATACAAGGGATTTCTGTGCATGAATTTTGTATCCTTCTACTTTACCGAATTCAGTGATTGGCTCTAGTAGTTTCTGGTGGCGTCTTTAGGATTTTTCATGTATAATATCATGTCATCTGCAAACAGTGACAGTTTTACTTCTTCTTTTCTGATTTGGATTCCTTTTATTTCTTTTTCTTCTCTGATTGCTGTGGCTAAAACTTCCAAAACTATGTTGAACAACAGTGGTGAGAATGGGCACCCTTGTCTTGTTCCTGATCTTAGAGGAAATGGTTTCAGTTTTTTCCATTGAGAACGGTGTTGGCTGTGGTTTTGTCATACATGGCTTTTATTATGTTGAGGTAGGTTCCCTCTATGCCCACCTTCTGGAGAGTTTTTATCATAAGTGAGTGTTGAATTTTGTAAAAAGCTTTTTCTGCATCTATTGAGATGATCATATGGTTTTTGTCCTTCAATTTATTAATATGGTTTATCACATTGATTGAATTGCATATATTGAAGAATCCTTGCATTCCTGGGATAAACCCCACTTGGTCATGGTGTATGATCCTTTTAATATGCTGTTGGATTCTGTTCGCTAGTATTTTGTTGAGGATTTTTGCATCTATGTTCATCGGTGATATTGGCCTGTAATTTTTGTGTGTGTGTGTGTGTGACATCCTTGTCTGGTTTTGGTGTCAGGGTGATGTTGGCCTCATAGAATGAGTTTGGGAGTGTTCCTCCCTCTGCTATATTTTGGAGGAGTTTGAGAAGGACAGGTGTTAGCTCTTCTCTAAATGTTTGATAGAATTCGCCTGTGAAGCCATCTGGTCCTGGGCTTTTGTTTCTTGGAAGATTTTTAATCACAGTTTCAGTTTCAGTGCTTGTGATTTGTCTGTTCATGTTTTCTACTTCTTCCAGGTTTAGTCTTGGAAGGTTGTATTTTTCTAAGAGTCTGTCCATTTCTTTCAGGTTGTCCATTTTATTGGCATAGTAGTCTCTCATGATCCTTTGTATTTCTGCGGTGTCACTTGTTACTTCTCCTTTTTCATTTCTAACTCTGTTGATTTGAGTCTTCTCCCTTTTTTCCCTGATGAGTCTGGCTAATGTTTTATCAATTTTTTTTTATCTTCTCAAGGAAGCAGCTTTTAGTTTTTTTTTTAATCTTTGCTATTGTTTCCTTCATTTGTCTTTCATTTATTTCTGATCTGATCTTTGTGATTTCTTTCTTTCTGCTAAGTTTGGCTTTATTTTTGTTATTGTTGTTCTTTTTTCTCTAATTGCTTTAGGTGTAAGGTTAGGTTGGTTTTTTGAGATTTTTCTTGTTTCTTGAGGTAAGATTTTATTGCTATACACTTCTGTATTAGAACTGTTTTTGCTCCACCCCATAGGTTTCGGGTCATCATGTTTTCATTGTCATTTGTTTCTAGGTATTTTTTGATTTCCTCTTTGATTTCTTCAGTGATCTCTTGGTTATTTAACAGAGTATTGTTTAACCTCCTCGTGTTTTTATTTCTTACAGTTTTCTTCTGTAATTGATATCTAGTCTCATATAATTGTGGTTGGAAAAGATGCTTGATATGATTTCAGTTTTCTTAAATTTACCAAGGCTTGATTTGTGACCCAAGATGTGATCTATCCTGGAGAATGTTCCATGAACACTTGAAAGTGTATTCTGTTGTTTTTGGATGGAATGTCCTATAAATATCAATTAAGTCCATCTGGTCTAATGTGTCATTTAAAGCTTGTGTTTTGTTATTTATTTTCATTTTGGATGATCTATCAGTTAGTGTAAGTGTGGTGTTAAAGTCACCTACTATGATTGTGTTACTGTCGATTTCCCCTTTTATGGTTGTTAGCATTTGTCTTATGTATTGAGGTGTTCTTATGTTGGGTACATAGATATTTACAGTTGTTGTATCTTCTTCTTGGATTGATCCCTTGATCATTATATAGTGTCCTTCTTTGTCTCTTGTAATAGTCTTTATTTTAAAGTCTATTTTGTCTGACATCAGTATTGCTACTCCAGTTTTCTTTTAATTCCCATTTGTATGGAATATCTTTTTGCATCCCCTCACTTTCAGTTTGTATGTGTCCCTAGGTCTGAAGTGGGTCTCTTGTAGACAGCGTATATATGGGTCTTGTTTTTGTATCCATCAGCCAGTCTTTGCCTTTTGGTTGAATCATTTAATCCATTTACATTTAAGGTAATTATCAATATGTATATTCCTGTTCTCATTTTCTTAATTGTTTTGGGTTGGTTTTTGTAAGTCTTTTCCTTCTCTTGCGTTTCCTGCCGAGAGAATTTGTTTTAACATTTGTTGTAAGCTGGTTTGGTGGTGCTGAATTCTCTTAGCTTTTGCTTGTCTGTGAAGGTTTTAGCTTCTCTGTCAAATCTGAATGAGATTCTTGCTGGGTAGAGTAATCTTCATTGTGTGTTACTTGTTGCTTTTCCCTTGCTGCTTTTCATATTTTTTTGTTTGTGTTTAATATTTGTTAGTTTGATTAATATGTGTCTCGGTGTGTTTCTCCTTGAGTTTATCCTGTATGGGACTCTCTGCGCTTCCTGGACTTGATTTACTATTTCCTTTCCCATTTTGGGGAGGTTTTCGAGTATAATCACTTCAAATATTTTCTCAGACACTTTCTTTTTTTCTTCTTCTTCTGGGAAGCCTATGTTGTGCTTAATGTTGTCTCAGAGGTCTCTTAGACTGTCCTCCATTCTTTTTTCTTTATTCTGCTCTGTGTCAGTTATTTCCACCATTCTCTCCTCTAGCTCATTTATCCGTTCTTCTGCCTCAGTTATTCTGCTATTAATTCTTTCTAGAAGATTTTCAATTTCAGCTATTGTGTTGTTCATTACTGTTTTTTCTTTAGTTCTTGTAGGTCCTTGTTATATATTTCTTTTATTTTCTCTATTTTGTTTCCAAGATTTTTGATCATCTTTATTATCATTACTCTGAGTTCTTTTTCTGGTAGTGTGCCTACTTCCTGTTCATTTATTTGGTCCTGTGGGTTTTTATCTTGCTCCTTTGCCTGTAAGATATTTCTCTGTCTTCCCATTTTGTCTAATTTACAGTATTTGAGGTCTCCTTTCCCTAGGCTGCCAGGTTGTAGTTCTCTTACTTCTGTTCTCTGCCCCGGTGGTGAGGTTGTTCCAGTGGCTTGCGTAGGTTATTGGAGTGTAGTTGATTTACAGTGTTGTGTTAGGTTCAGGTGTACAGCAAAGTGAATCAGTTATACTGGGTGGGCCAAAAAGTGCCTTTGGTTTTTTAAGTAAAAATAAAAGACACATTTTTCACTTTCACCAAGACCTTTATTGGATAGTGTATTTACTCTTTTGTTCCACTACCTTCTACCTTTTTTCACTCAACTTCATAATTCCACCTTCCCAAAACGTTTTATCTTTTTGAGCAAAGAACTGTTCCAGGTGCATTTTACAGTCTTCCAGAATTTGAAATTATGTCCATTAGAGAGAGAATTTTGTAAAGACTGAAATAAATGGAAATCTGAAGGTGCAATGTCTGGTGAATATCCGGGATGAATCAGAACTTCCCCGCCAAGCTGTAACAGTTTTTGCCTGGCCATCAAAGAAACATGCAGTCTTGCATTATCCTGATGGAAGATTTTGTGTTTTCTTTTGACTAATTCTGGGCACTTTTCATTGAGTGCTGCCTTCAGTTGGTCTAATTGGGAGCAGTACTTGTTGAAATTAATCGTTTGGTTTTCCAGAAGAAGCTCATAATAGAGGACTGCCTTCCAGTCCCACCATATACACAACATCATGTTCTTTGGATGAAGACTGGCCTCTGGTGTGGTTGCTAGTGGTTCATTTTGCTTCCCCACAATCTCTTCCATTCCACATTATTGTACACTATCTACTTTTCATCGCCCTTCGCAATTTGTTTTTAAAACGGAATGTTCTCATTATGTTTCAGTAGAAAATCGCATGTGGAAGTATGGTCAAGACGGTTCTTTTTGCTTAACTTATGTGGAACCCAAACATCAAAGCAATTCACACAACCAAGCTGGTGCAAATGATTTTCAACGTTTGATTTGGATATTTTGAGCATGTCGCCTATCTCCCATGTAGTATAACATTGATTGTTCTCAATTATTGTTTCTGTTTGATCGCTATCAACTTCAACTGGTCTACCCGACTGTGGAGCACCATCCAGCGAGAAATCTCCAGCATGAAACTTTGCAAACCACTTTTGACACATTTGATCAGTCACAGCACCTTCTCCGTACACTGCACAAATCTTTTTGTGCGTTTCAGTTGCGTTTTTACTTTTCTTGAAATAATAAAGCATAATATGCCAAAAATGTTCCTTTTTTCTTCCATCTTCAATATTAAAATGGCTACACAAAAATTCACCAATTTTGATAAGTATTTTTTTAAATGCATGCTGATATGACAGCTGTCACATACAATCTAACAAAATTGTTTCGAATGAAGTTAAAGACAACTAAGTGCTAGTAGAGCCATCTTATGGGAAAAAACAAACAAACATTTTGGCCCACCCAATACATATACATATATCCACTCTTTTTTTTTTTAGATTATTTTCCCATATAGGCCATTACAGAGTAGTGAGTAGAGTTCCCTGTGCTATGCAGCAGGTTCTTATTAGTTATCTATTTTATATATAGTAGTGTGTATATGTCAATCCCAGTGTATCCCTCCCCCCCATCCCTTGGTAACCGTAAGTTTGTTTTCTACATCTGTGACTCTACTTCTGTTCTGTAGATAAGTTCATTTGTATCCTTTTTTTTAGATTCCATATATAAGTGATATCATATGATATCTTTGTCTGACTTACTTCACTCAATATGACAATCTGTAGGTCTATCCATGTTGCTGCAAATGGCATTATTTTGTTCTTTTATTTGGCTGGGTAATACTCTGTTGTATATATCCATCACATCTTATTTATCCATTCCTCTGTTGATGGATATTTAGGTTGCTTCCATGTCTTGGCTATTGTCGATAGTGCTGCAGTGAACATTGGGGTTCATGTATCTTTTCAAATTATGGTTTTCTCTGGGTGTATGCCCAGGAGTGGGATTGCTGGGTCATATGGTAGTTCTATTTGCAGTTTTTTAAGGAACCTCCATACTGTTCTCCATAGTGGCTGTATCAAGTTACATTCCCACCAGCAGCGCAAGAGGATTCCCTTTTCTCCACACCCTCCCCAGCGTTTATTGTTTGTAGATATTTTGATGATGGCCATTCTGACTGGTGTGAGGTGATCCTCATTGTAGTTTTGATTTGCATTTCTCTCATAATTAGTGATGTTGAACATCTTTTCATGTGCTTTTTGGCAATTTGTATGTCTTCTTTGGAGAAATGTCTATTTGGATCTTCTGCCCATTTTTTGATTTTTTTTTTATATTGCGCTGCATGATTTGTTAGTATATTTTGGAGATTAATCCCTTGTCAGTTGCTTTGTTTGCAAATATTTTCTCCCATTCTGAGGTTTGTCTTTTTGTTTTGTTTATGGTTTCCTTTGTTGTGCAAAGCTTTTAAGTTTAATTAGATCCCATTTGTTTATTTTTATTTTCATTACTCTAGGAGGTGGATTGAAAAAGATCTTGCTGAGATTTATGTCAAAGAGTGTTCTCCCTGTTGTCCTCTAAGAGTTTTATAGTGTCTGGCCTTACATGTAAGTCTTTAATCCATTTTTAGTTTATTTTTGTGTATGGTGTTAGGGAGTGTTCTAATTTCATTCTTTTACATGCAGCTGTCCAGTTTTCCCAGCACCATTTATTGAAGTGATTGTCTTTTCTCCATTGTATATTCTTGCCTCCTTTGTCATAGATTAGGTGACCTTAGGTGCATGGGTTTATCTCTGGACTTTCTATCCTATTCCATTGATCTATATTTCTGTTTTTGTGCCAAAACCATACTGTTCTAAAATAATTTTAAAATTTAAATTATATTTTCTAACTATAAAGATAGAAAATAATGATAAAAGTTTAAAAAAAATAAATTTATTTATTTTTGGCTGCTTTGGGTCTTTGTTGCTGTGTGCAGGCTTTCTCTAGTTGCAGTGAGCAGGGGCTACTCTTCATTGTGGTGCATGGGCTTCTCATTGTGGTGGCTTCTCTTGCTGTGGAGCACAGGCTGTAGGTGTGCAGGCTTCAGTAGTTGTGGTGGGTAAGCTTGGTGGTTGTGGCTTGCAGGCCCTAGAGCGCAGGCTCAGTAGTTGTGGCACATGGGCTTAGTTGCTCCGTGGCATGTGGGATCTTCCGGGACCAGGGCTCAAACCCGTGTCCCCTGCATTGGCAAGTGGATTCTTAACCACTGCACCACCAGGGAAGCCCTGATAAAGATTTTTTAAAGTACAGTTCAAGTTTGGTTTGTGTGGCAGGTTCTCTTTTCTCATTACTCAAGAGACTTAGTAAGCATGGAAATTCCAAAACACATAGGAAATGTATATTTCCCTTTCTTTTTTCTCTTTCTCTTTGCCTACTTCTTCTCGTCCTCACCTCACCTTCTAGAGCCCTCATTTCTGCCTCACCTACTTTCTCTCATGGACCTTCTTTGTCCCTTCCAACCTTCTTAAGCTCCCAGTATAGAACCCATCTGTTCTCATGTGATGCTGAGTTTGTTTTCCGTATCTTTCCCATATAAATGTGCCCATGCTGACCACTGAAGTTTCCAATATTTTCTCCAGCACAGTGGTTAACACATTGCTATATTTAAAATAGTTAACCAAAAAAGGACCTACTTTATAGCACAGGGAACTCTGCTCAATATTCTGTAATAAACTAATGGGAAAAGAATTTGAAAAATAATAGATACACGTATATGTATAACTGAATCACTTTGCTGTACACTGGAAACTAATACAACATTTTTAATCAGCTATACTCCAATATAAAATAAAAATTAAGAAAAAGAATAGGCCCTTATGGGTGAACAGAAAGGAAATAATGTCTGGCATATTCTGCTCTACAAATGCATCTACTTTGTGCCATTGGCCTCTATTTTTTTTCCTATCTGTAAAATGATAGAATTACATTAAATCATCTCTAAGGATCTTTCCCAAGCTAATATTCTACCATTACTTAAGAAAATATATTTACTACTTTAAGGTTGTTTGGCTTTGTGCTACTCTTATCTGCTAGAGAAGGGAAGGGTTTTTTTTTTTTTTTTATCACATTCCTTAAAAACATGCTGACAGACAGCACTGGAAATTCCAAGCTTTGACTTTGCCCCTACCTTATTTTGTTGCCTTGCTCCATTCACTTTACTTCCCTGGGTCTGTTTTCTCAGCCCAACAGTGGGAGTACCTGTCTGTCTGTATCCTCCTCATTATTAAGGAGATATTTTGGGATGAATGTGGATATTGACCTGGCTTTCATCTCAAGGGTGTGATAAGAATCAAATGGGCAGATGGATGTGTAAGTGCTTTTATCACTGTAGAGTGGTTTCTCAGCCTTGGTACTTTTGTCATTTGGGGCCAGATGGTTCTTTCTTGGAGGCTGTCCTGTGTATTGTAGGATATTCAGCAGCATCCTTAGCCTCTACTTACTGGATACTGGCAGTCCCTTCTCTCAAACTGAGACAGCTAAAAATGTTTCCAAATGTTGCCAGATGTCCCCTGGGGGACAAATACACCCTGATTTGAGAACCACTGGTGTATGTCATATATTGACTTCAAGCATTGTTGATTATATAACTACTTTGAGAGGAAGCAAATGAAAAGAAAAAGTCACATAAGTGGAATTCCAGAGAGTGCCAGAGATGACTCCAGTGAGGAATTCCAGAAGATAACGCACGAATGAAGATAGTGCCCAATACAGCATCATTTCTGTGCAATAATATTTCCTGTGGGAACAATCTGTACCCTAAGGAAAGATGGAGAGATTAATCTTGTTGAGAAACCCTCCCACAATTGCACAGGAGGGTAGGGGTTTATAGTTCTTGCCAACTTCTGGTTATAGATGGTGATGCAAGGGGGTCTCAAAGAAACATGAAGGACACAGCTCATTCTACAAGGTCAGAGACGTACAGGATTTCATGGATATTAGAAAGCATTTAGTCAGATCTCCCATTCAAGTGCTACACTGCTCTGTGGAGTATTCTTAATCCTACTAGCTATTTGGCCTTGAACAGCTTATTTACCCTTTCTGAGCATTTGTTTCCTCCCTTCCTTTTTGATTCCAGAAGAATGTCCAATTTGTTCAGTTCCTTAATAACATAATAACAGTTGCGAGCAAGATTAATCATTGTGTTACACAGGGTTCTACTGCACTTTATACGCATATTAGGCATATAGCGACCTACGTAGCAATATATCTTGTTATTGTCCCATTTTATAGTGAGGAAATTGAGGATGAAGAGAGGCTTTAAACCCAGCTCTCCCTGTCTCTAGAGCTCAGTCTCTTGCCTACCGCTACAAATATCACTGCTTCACAGCAAAAGACTTAACATACAACACAAAACCCTAGTTCACTGTTGGTTGTTCATTTCTCTCTGTCATCTGCCAGACTGTGAGGAACTTGAACAATCCCTAAACCTGCTCCCAGACTCCAAGGGCTCCAACATGTGCACTGTACTATCCTGCAGCCGCTATGCCTTAATCTTAAGGAATAAAGAGCTAATGGTTGAATTTCAAATACCAGGACCCAACTGGGCAGCCAGAGGGCATGTAAAGAGCCCAAATAAATCAGAAATGTCGGTCCTCCAGGCAGCAAGTGACCAAAAGCTATTCATAGATTTATAAACTAGGATTAAGTAGAAACTGAGAAATCATTTTTGCAGTGCCTTGGATTTTGAAATAAGAAAGCTCAGGAAAGTTAAGTACTTGTTTGTGCTCACACAGTGTGTTGGTAGCAAAACAGGATTGAGACTGGGCTCTGGGTCCCTGTCCTGTTTCCTGCCGTTATCAGTGGAATGCTGTGTAGGATGATGGATCAGAATGCAGCATCTGGGAAGCATGTTACTTGGGCTGAGAACTGAGATCAGAGCAAAGATGCTTAACTTTTTCTTTATCTGCATGTGGGAATCACAATAGTTCCTACCTCAAAAGGCTGTGGTGGGGATTGAATGAGATAAAGTGCAAAAAACCCTTAGCACAGTGCCTGTCACATGGTAAAGACTCAACAAATGTTAGTGATTATTATTTTTGAAGATTTTTAGGAGATTTCTAGCCCCATGTTTTTATGATTTTTCTCAGAATGCAATATATATTCACTTTTGAAATCTACATATAATACAATTTTTCCTTTTTTATTTTGCTTATAGTTCTTGGAGTTTTGGCAAAGCCATACAGTCTCGTAACCACCACTGTAATCAAGATACAAAACAGTTCCATCGCTCCAAGAAGTTGCCAATTTCTCCCTTTCTAGTCAACCCCTGCACCCACTCCTAGACCTGGCAAAAATGGATCTGTTTTCTGTTCCTATAATTGTGTCTTTTTCAGAATGTCATTTAACTGGAACCATATATTATGTAGTCTTTGCCTTCTTTCTCTTAGCATAATTCATGAGATTCATCCATGTTGTGTTATATCTCCATCTCTATATCATTGTTTCTTTTCTGTTTATTGCTGCGTAATATTCCATTGTGCAGATATACCACAGTTTGTTTTTCGATTCTATCCACTAGCTGAAGGACATTTGTGTGCTTGTAGTATGTATGGAGCAATTACGAATAAAGTTGCTATAAACATTTGTGTACAGGGTTTTAGGTAAATATAAGTTGTCATTTCTTTTGGGTAAATAAATGGGAGTGTGATTGCTGGGCCCTATGATAAATGTATGTTTTTGGGAGACTCAAACTGTTTTCCGAAGTAACTAACATTTTACATCCTAAAATATAAGGATTGCAATTTCTCCACTTTCTCCCCAGGACTTGGTATGACCAATCTTTTAACTTTTAGGCATTTATATAGGTGTGTCATGTTATTTCACTGTAGTTTGAATTTGAATTTCCCTCATGACAGATGTTGTTGATCATCTTTTCATGTGTTTATTTGCCATCAGTATATCTTTGCTAGAGTACTTTTTCAAATCTTTTGCTCATTTTTTTTAAACTGGGTGATTTCTTTACTTAGCATCAAGTTTGAGAATTCTTGACCTATCTTGGAGACAAGTCTTTTGTCAGATATGTGTTTTGCCAGTATTTTCTCCTAGCTGTGGTTTTTCATTCTTTGAACTGTGTCTTTTGTAAGGTAGAAGTTTTGAGTTTGATCATGTCCAACTCATTGATTTTTCTTTTATAGATCATGCTTTAGGTGTTGTGTTTAAGAAATCTTTGCTTTATCTAATATCACAGAGATTTTCTCATATGTGTCCTTTTAGAAGTTTTATAGTGTTAAGTTTAACATTTAGGTCTGTAATCCATGTTGAGTAAACATGGGGTGGAGGGTTTCTTTTGGCATATAAATGTATATTAATTTCATAATGCTAGTTACAGGTAAACAGTGGCTGCTGCTGTGGCTGACACATTGCACATCTGTATCCTAAGAATATTGATAACTTATATTAACATAATTATCCATCTGTCCATTCATAGTTCTTCCTTCAACAAATGAGTATCTACTATGTAATAGTTACTGTCTTAGGTAGAGATTGTCAACATTACTGACCATGAGGTTGAACAACACAGGTTCCTTAGAAAGGTCAGTTATGGAGGCGCACAAATTTATAATAATGATGCCAGGTGCCACAGTTATTTGTCAGCACGATGAGGAGTTAATTTCTTGGGTCTGAGAAGGGAGGAAACTTGAAACCTGACAAAGTCAATTGTCTTAATTTCATAGCTTACTTCAGATCCTGGGGACAAAATAATCAGGTTTTAATTGAGGCAAAACCATCTCCAGGGACTTAGAAAATGTCTTGTAAACAATTTTGCTAGTGGACCAAATACAGAAAATGTCTTGTAAACAATTTTGCTAGTGGACCAAATACCCAGAGTCAGAGAGAGTCCTAGGAAGAAATTGTTTGCCCATCTCACTTTTTCTCCCTTCTAAGTAACGCATTATGTTGTCTCTCTGTTTGAACATCTATAAATAGAACTTTCCCGCAGATAATTTAGAAAACCTACCTGAAATCTTCAGGCCTGTGTCACATCAATTTCTTTCCAAGTATGGAATAGTAAGAAGCACATGAGAATGAATCCACGGCCCATCTCTCAGTGGGCAAAACATATGGTACATGACTTTATTTCTCTTTAGCACAGTTCTCATATCTGCAAGAATAAAATATTGTACTTTTTAAAAATTTACTACTTTCTGGGGTTATCTTCACTGAACAGTGAAGAAATGAAGAAGGTGACTCTTTCTACAGTATAATGCTACTCATAAGGTGGGTGGGGTGCTTTCCATGGTATTAATTTATGCAATAACACCACACATGCAATGAGTAATTTCTATATGCCAGGCATTCTACTAGGCTTTGGAGCTACAGTAGTGAGTTCAAAACAAATATTATCCTTGCTTATGTGGAGCCTGCAGCTTAGTGGTGAGAATGAGACTAAAACAGATAATCACAGACATAAATGTATGATTACAAACTGTATTAAGTCCTAGGAAGTTGTATAATAAATTATCTATGCTGGAATGAGTCCCTAGGTCATCTGACATATACCCAGTAAATTTTATGGGTTGTCCTTTCTCTAAGTAATTCTGTGTTCCCTAGGAAAGACTTGTTTCTCAACTATTCTCAAAAGGGTCGGAAAATATAGTAAAGTAGCCTCAGTGAATGGTCTTGGGTATAACGTGAAAAATCAATGTCATTTTATTACCAAAATCATTAATTTAATATTTTAGAGATCAAACATAATTTGTTTTCATTTCTATATTAAGAATGAAAGAGCAGGAGTTAATTTGTGTTAAAGTCTTCTGGTGACTCAGGATCATCATCATGAACACTGATCTTTTCTTTTTTTATAGGAAAAATTATCTCCACATTAATTAAATTAGTTGAGCATAACATGGCATCTTCTAATATTTGAAGGAAATGGAATAGTCACATGGCAGATAAATATATTTAAGTATTTTAATGAGTTAAAGTTCAGTATAAAAGCACTTGGTATAACTCGAGCACACTACACAACATCCTCTATAAATTATACTTTTAAAGGAAAAAATAAACCATATTAATTCACCATTCACCAAGTACTGTCTCCAGGAGCGGGTACTGCTCTGGGCTTGCCTTCTCCAGGCTAGCTCTGGAGACCAGGAAGAACTTGGCAATTGAATCTAAATCTTTTTTTTTTTTTCTTCATTATACTCTTGTGTTCAGAGTTCCAGGCAAAACAATAAAAAATTATATTTGTTCTATCTTTTCATTCTAAGACATAGCCTAACAATTTAGTATACAAATTGAATTTTACCTACATTTCTTTTATTTTTTTTTTAATTTTTGAATTTTATTTTATTTTTTTATACAGCAGGTTCTTATTAGTCATCCATTTTATACACGTCAGTGTATACATGTCAATACCAATCTCCCAATTCATCACACCCACCCCCACCCCCTGCCGCTTTCCCCCCTTGGTGTCCCTACGTTTGTTCTCTACATCTTTGTCTCTATTTCTGCCCTGCAAACCGGTTCATCTGTACCATTTTTCTAGGTTCCACGTATATATGTTAATATACGATATTTGTTTTTCCCTTTCTGACTTACTTCACTCTGTGTGACAGTCTCTAGATCCATCCACGTCTCAAAAAATGACCCAATTTCATTCCTTGTTATGGCTGAGTAATATTCCATTGTATATATGTACCACACCTTTATCCATTCATCTGTCAATGGGCATTTAGGTTGCTTCCACGACCTGGCTATTGTAAATAGTGCTGCAATGAACATTGGGGTGCATGTGTCTTTTTGAATTATGGTTTTCTCTGGGTATATGCCCAGTAGTGGGATTGCTGGGTCATATGGTAATTCTATTTTTAGTTTTTTAAGGAACCTCCATACTGTTCTCCATAGTGGCTGTATCAATTTACATTCCCACCAATAGTACAGGAGGCTTCCCTTTTCTCCACACCCCCTCCAGCATTTGTTGTTTGTAGATCTTCTGATGATGGCCATTCTTACTGGTGTGAAGTGATACCTCATTGTAGTTTTGATTTTCATTTCTCTAATAATTAGTGATGTTGAGCAGCTTTTCATGTGCTTCTTGGCCATCTGTATGTCTTCATTGAAGAAATGTCTATTTAGGTCTTCTGCCCAGTTTTGGATTGGGTGGTTTGTTTTTTTTCATATTGAGCTACATGAGCTGTTTATATATTTTGGAGATTAATCCTTTGTTGATTCATTTGCAAATATTTTCTCCCATTCTGAGGGTTGTCTTTTCATCTCGTTTATGGTTTCCTTTGCTGTGCAAAAGCTTTTAAGTTTCATTAGATCCCATTTGTTTATTTTTGTTTTTATTTCCATTACTCCAGGAGGTGGATCAAAAAAGATCTTGCTGTGATTTACGTCAAAGAGTGTTCTTCGTATGTTTTCCTGTAAGAGTTTTATAGTCTCCGGTCTTACATTTAGGTCTCTAATCCATTTTGAGTTCATTTTTGTGTATGGTGTTAGGGAGTATTCTAATTTCATTCTTTTACATGTACCTATCCAGTTTTCCCAGCACCACTTATTGAAGAGACTGTCTTTTCTCTATTGTATATCATTGCCTCCTTTGTCATAGATTAGTTGAGCATAGGTGTGTGGGTTTATCTGTGGGCTTTCTATCCTGTTCCATTGATCTATGTTCCTGTTTTTGTGCCAGTACCATATTGTCTTGATTACTGTAGCTTTATAGTGTAGTCTGAAGTCGGGAGTGTGATTCCTCCAGCTCTGTTTTTTTCCCTCAAGACTGCTTTGGCTATTTGTGGTCTTTTGTGTCTCCATACAAATTTTAAGATTTTTTATTCTAGTTCTATAAAAAATGCCATTGGTAATTTGATAGGGATTGCATTGAATCTGTAGATTGCTTTGGGTAGTATAGTCATTTTCACAATATTGATTCTTCCAATCCAAGAATATGGTATATCTCTCCATCTATTTGTATCATTTTTAATTTCTTTCATCAGTGTCTTATAGTTTTCTGCATACAGGTCTTTTGTCTCCCTATGTAGGTTTATTCCTAGGTATTTTATTCTTTTTGTTGCAGTGGTAAGTGGGAGTGTTTCCTTAATTTCTCTTTCAGATTTTTCATCATTAGTATATAGGAATGCAAGAGATTTCTGTGCATTACTTTTGTATCCTGCAACTTTACCAAATTCATTGATTAGCTCTAGTAGTTTTCTGCTGGCATCTTTAGGATTCTCTATGTATAGTATCATGTCATCTGCAAACAGTGACAGTTTTACTTCTTCTTTTCCAATTTGTATTCCTTTTATCTTTTGTCCTTCTGATTGCCGTGGCTAGGACTTCCAAAACTATGTTGAATAATAGTGGCAAGAGTGGACATCCTTTTCTTGTTCCTGATCTTAGAGGAAATGGTTTCAGTTTTTCACCATTGAGAACGATGTTTGCTGTGGGTTTGTCATATATGGCCTTTATTATGTTGAGTTAGGTTCCCTCTATGCCCACTTTCTGGAGAGTTTTTTATCATAACTGGGTTTTGAATTTTGTCAAAAGCTTTTTCTGCATCTATTGAGATGGTCATATGGTTTTTCTCCTTCAGTTTGTTAATATGGTGTATCACATTGATTGATTCGCGTATATTGAAGAATACTTGCATCCCTGGCATAAATCCCACTTGATCATGGTGTATGATCCTTTTAACGTGTTGTTGGATTCTGTTTGCTAGTATTTTTTGAGGATTTTTGCATCTATGTTCATCAGTGATATTGGCCTGTAATTTTCTTTTTTTATAGTATCTCTGTCTGGTTTTGGTATCAGGGTGATGGTGGCCTCATAGAATGAGTATGGGAGTGTTCCTTCCTCTGCAATTTTTTGGAAGAGTTTCAGAATGATGTGTGTTAGCTCTTCTCTAAATGTTTGATAGAATTCACCTATGAGGCCACCTGGTCCTGGACTTCTGTTTGTTGGAAGATTTTTAATCACAGTTTCAGTTTCATTAGCTGAGATTTGTCTGTTCATATTTTCTATTTCATACTGGTTCAGTGTTGGAAGGTTATACCTTTCTAAGAATTTGTCCATTTCTTCCAGGTTGTCCATTTTATTGGCATAGAGTTGCTTGTAGTAGTCGCTGCATCCCATAGGTTTTGGATTGTCGTGTTTTCATTGTCATTTGTCTGTAGGTAGTTTTTGATTTCCTCTTTGATTTCTTCAGTGATCTCTTGGTTATTTAGTAGCATATTGTTTAGCCTCCATGTGTTTGTTTTTCATAACGTTTTTTTCCCTGTAATTTATTTCTAATCTCATAGCGTTGTGATCAGAAAAGATGATTGATATGATTTCAGTTTTCTTAAATTTACTGAGGCTTCATTTGTGACCCAAGATGTGATCTATCCTGGAGAATGTTCCATGTGCACTTGAGAAGAAAGTGTAATCTGCTGTTTTTGGATGGAATGTCCTATAAAATATCAATTAAATCTATCTGGTCTAGTGTGTCATTTAAAGCTTCTGTTTCCTTATTTATTTTCATTTTGGATGATCTGTCCATTGGTGGAAGTGAGGTGTTAAAGTCCCTCACTGTTATTGTGTTACTGTCGGTTTCCTCTTTTATAGCTGTTAGCAGTTGCCTTAAGTATCGAGGTGCTCCTATGTTGGGTGCATAAATATTTACAATTGTTATATCTTCTTCTTGGATTGATCCCTTGATCATTATGTAGTGTCCTTCCTTGTCTCTTGTAACATTCTTTATTTTAAAGTCTATTTTATCTGATACGAGTATTGCTACTCCAGCTTTATTTTATTTTCCATTTGCATGGAATATCTTTTTCCATCCCCTCACTTTCAGTCTGTATGTGTCCCTAGGTCTGGAGTGGGTCTCTTGTAGACAGCATATATATGGGTCTTGTTTTTGTATCCATTCAGCAAGCCTGTGTCTTTTGGTTGGAGCATTTAATGCATTCACCTTTAAGGTAATTATCAGTCTGTATGTTCCTATCACCATTTTCTTAATTGTTTTGGGTTTGGTTTTGTAGGTCCTTTTCTTCTGCTTGTGTTTCCCACTTAGAGGAGTTCCTTTAGCATTTGTTGTAGAGCCGGTTTGGTGGTGCTGAATTCTCTTAGCTTTTGCTTGTCTGTAAAGCTTCTGATTTCTCCATCGAATCTGAATGAGATCCTTGCTGGATAGAGTAATCTTGGTTTTAGGCTCTTCCCTTTCATCACTTTAAATATATCATGGCACTCCCTTCTGGCCTGTAGAGTTTCTGCTGAGAAATCAGCTGTTAACCTTATGGGAGTTCCCTGTATGTTATTTTTGTTTTTCCCTTGCTGCTTTGAATAATTCTTCTTTATCTTTAATTTTTGCCAATTTGATTACTGTGTGTCTGGTGTGTTTCTCCTTGGGTTTATCCTATATGGAGCTCTCTGTGCTTCCTGGACTTGGATGGCTATTTCCTTTCCCATGTTAGGGAAGTTTTCGACTATAATCTCTTCAAATATTTCCTCTGGTCCTTTCTCTCTCTCTCTTCTCCTTCTGGGACCCCTATAATGCGAATGTTGTTGCGTTTAATATTGTCCCAGAGGTCTCTTAGGCTGTCTTCATTTCTTTTCATTCTTTTTTCTTTATTCTGTTCCGCAATAGTGAATTCCACCATTTTGTCTTCCAGGTCACTTATCCGTTCTTCTGCCTCGGTTATTCTGCTATTGATTCCTTCTAGTGTAGTTTTCATTTCAGTTATTGTATTGTTCATCTCTGTTTGTTTGTTCTTTAATTCTTCTAGGTCTTTGTTAAACATTTCTTGCATCTTCTCAGTCTTTGTCTCCATTCTTTTTCTGAGGTCCTGGATCATCTTCCCTATCATTATTCTGAATTCTTTTTCTGGAAGGTTGCCTATCTCCACTTCATTTAGTTGTTTTTCTGGTGTTTTATCTTGTTCCTTCATCTGGTACATAGCTCTCTGCCTTTTCATCTTGTGTATCTTTCTGTGAATGTGGTTTTTGTTCCACAGGCTGCAGGATTGTAGTTCTTCTTGCTTCTGCTGTCTGCCCTCTCGTGAACACTGATCTTTTGCTCTGTAGGATTCATTGGGTAGGACGGACTATATGCCTGTACTCTGAATGTACCCTGACTTTACTTTTTTGAGTCCTTATATCTACTTGTATAATGTTGCTATTTTGTTCTCTTTTAGTCAGCTGTCATCCTTCCTATCCTCAGTGTGTTTGCTCCTCTAGCCCTTTTTTTTTCTTTTTCTTTTTTTTTTTTTGGCTTCATTGGGTCTTCTTTGCTGCACACAGGCTTTCTCTAGTTGCAGCGAGCAGGAGCTACTCTTCGTTGCGGTGCACGGACTTCTCATTGCAGTGGCTTCTCTTGTTTCTGAGCACGGGCTCTAGGTGTGCAGGCTTCATTAGTCGTGGCATGCAGGCTCAGTAGCTGTGGCACACGGGCTTAGTTGCTCCGCAGCATGTGGGATCTTCCCGGACCAGAGCTCGAACCCGTGTCCCTTGCATTGGCAGACGGATTCTTAACCACTGTGCCACCAGGGTATTCCTGCTCCTCTAGCCCTTTTCATTTCTATTTCTAATCTGCTGTGGTTTGGGAAACAGTATAATCACATTCATTAGAATTGTTTGTGAATGGAGAACAGTCTCTGAGGCAGATCAGAAACCCTCTTCCTTTAACAGAGTATATCAGCTTTATGCATGAAAAATTTTGTATTTTTGAACATGAGTTTTGGTTAGTAGTAATAGTTTCAGTCATCACAAAGGTGTCTTTCAATAGATGAAGTGATTGATATAAATCAGAGAGAATGGAAGCCAGTTCAAATATACTATATTTACATGGCGCTTTTCGCCTTTGAAAGTGCTGTTTTACCTTCTAGCGTACTTCATCTTCACTAAACCAGAGTAAGGAGAGATAAGACGGATATTATAAGGAAACTCATGTGCAGAGATTCGAAATGATTTATCTCAAGTCACTTGGTAAATTGTTGACACAATTATGGCTAGAACATAGATCACTGTACTCTCAGCCTGAAGATTTTAGAAGGGCAGAAAAAAATAAAGAGAATAGAACTCAAGAAGCAGGAGTTTTACCATTAACCCATTTTACTGGAGGAAATCTTAAGTGTTTGGGGAGCAAACCTAACTTCATTTTGGGCAAATATGAGTTTCTAGACATGCCTTGAATCACCTGTAAATGAACAGTGCTGACTTTCCTGGCCTCTTGGATATTTTAAAGATATTTAGGGCTTTAAATGGCCATTCAAGGGGATTTAAAATTTTGTTCTAAGTGTGATAGAAAGCTCAGACAGATTCCAATGGGGGGGTATATGTGAACTAATTTATGCTGCTATATGAAGGATAAAGTCTAGGGGGGCAAGGGTGGAGAGATGTTTTCCAAGGCGAGAAATGATGGTGATTTGTGCCAGGTTGTTAGCAGTGGAGATGATGAGAAATGGTGGGATTCAGGATGCATTTTGGAGGTATAATTGATGTAGCTTGCTAATGGATAGGTTTAGGGGAATGAAGATAAGAGAAGAACAAAGGATGACTCCTAGATTATTGACCTGAGAAATGGATGGACAGTTATATGTGGTGGGGAGCAAAATCTATAGTTCTGTTTTAGCCATGTTAAATTCAAGATGTCTACAACTTCTTTGTAAAAAACTTTTATTAAAGTATAGTTGATACACAATGTTGTGTTTAATTTCTGCTGTATAGCTAAGTGACTCAGTTATACATATATATGTTGTTTTCCATTTTCTTTTCCATTATGGTTTATCACAGGATATTGAATATAGTTCCCTGTGCTATATAGTAGGACTTTGTTGTTTATCCATCCTATATATAATAGTTTGCATCTGCTAACCCCAAACTCCTATATATCCATCCTATATATATCCATCCTATATATAATAGTTTGCATCTGCTAACCCCAAACTCCCAATCCTTCCCTTCCCAACCCCCTCCTCCCCCTTGGCAACCACAAGTGTGTTCTCTATGTCTGTGAATCTGTTCTCTATGTCTGTGAGTCTGTTTCCGTTTCATAGATATGTTCATTTGCATCATATTTTAGATTCTGCATATAAGTGATACCATATGGTATTTGTCTTTCTCTTTCTGACTTACCTTGCTTAGTATGATAATTTCTAGGTCCATCCATGTTGCTGCAAATGGCATGATTTCATTCTTTTTTATGGCTGAGTAGTATTCCATTATATATATATATATCACATCTTCTTTATTCATTCATCTGTTGATGGACATATAGGTTGTTTCTATATCTTGGCTATTGTAAATAGTGCTGCTATGAACATTGCAGTGCATGTATCTTTTTTAATTAGCGTTTTCTCTGAACATATGCCTAGGAGTGGGATTGCTGGATGATATGGTAATTCTATTTTTAGTTTTTTGAAGCTCCATACTGTTTTCCATAGTGGTTGCACCCATTTACATTCCCACCAACAGTGTAAGACGGTTCCCTTTTCTTCACACCCTCTCCAGCATTTATTATTTGTCTACAGCTTCTTCATGTGAATGTAGAGTAGGTTGTTAGATATTTAAGCCTGGATTACAAGGGAGTAGTCAGGACTGGAATTATAGATTTGGGTGTCTCAGAACGTTAGATAGTATTTAAAGTCGTGGTACTGGAAGAGATCACATAAGGAGTGAGAGTAGGGAGAGATAAAAAGAGGTCTGATAACAGAATCTTGGAGTACTGCAACATTTAGAAACATGGAAGAGAAGGAAGATTGACCAAAGGAGACTCAGAAAGAGCAGCAAGTGCATCTGGAAGAAAAGGATGAGCGTGTGGTATCCCAGAAGCCCAGGGAAGAAATTGTTTCAAATCAGATGGACTGTTGCTCCTCCCTGGTTGGAAGTAGAGGTACAGGCTGCACAGAAAGTCAAGGAGAGGGGATTTGGGGCTTTCTCCCCTTATATCCTTTGTCTTTTCATTCTCTGTGAACCTGTTGAGCTTAACAAAGCTGTTAAGGGTAAGCCCCCTCTGTGACCTTCACCTTTGAGGAAGGAGAACAGCATTTCTCAAGAAAGTCTTGTATAGACATGAACAGAAATAATTCAAAGTAGAAAGTAATGTGTCATTAAAGAGCTTCAGATAAATGTCTTGAGGGTTTTTGTGTTTTGTTTCTGATGGGAAAGTAGGGAAGTCTTCAGTGGTGGAGGTTATGCTCATGTGCACATACACACACACACACACACACACACACACACACACACACACAAGCAGAGTCTTGAACAGATGGAAATAGGCAAGAAAGTTATCTCAACCAGAAGGACTAACATAAGCAGGGCACAGAGGAGGAAACTTGTAGCCTCTGTGTGGAAGACCCCAATCATTTAATTCTGCTTGGCTCACAAATAGGTTGGTTGATTGATTCTGTGCTCCACCCACACCCAGGTCTCACGTAAGACACTCCATGCAATGATTCTTTGCCACAGATGAAAATGTAGATAAAGCCAGAAACTCAGAAGATTAGCTCTGGGTTTCTAGACTCCTCCACTAGCACTGTTCCCTCTCCAGTCTTTAATCCATCTCTGAAACTTCCCTGGTCTCCAAAGAGGAAGGATAGCAATGAGACTGTATTGAAGTCCTAAATCCCCAATGGCCCAGCTTAATCGAATGGACATATTTCATTAAACAAATGCCTCTGCCATCTACTCTACTCCAATTAGGAATGCATGAAGAACATATTTCTCAGTTATGTTGGAGAAGATGTCTGAGCTCAGAGGCCCTGGCCAACAGCCTTTCCTCAGGCAGTGCTCAGTGGGGAGACCTGCCTCCAGCTTGTAGTAGCCCTCATGTTTTTTTCATGTCCTCTCTCAACTCCACCACTCACTTTGCATTACTACATTCCCTTTTGGGTTAGAACTAATTGGATCCAACACCTGAAACAAACATGCTCCACCCTGGTTTAAAATCGTCATATTTATTTCAACCACTAACATTTTTTGAAATCTTTGTTATGGCCAAATGCTGGGCTAAGCATTTTGCGTGGCATTTTATCTAAACCTTAAAACTTCTCTGTTAAGTAAGTAGGATTCCCCATTTTATAGATGAGGAAATTGAGGCTTAGCAATCTTAAATCATTCAGCCAAGGTCCCACAGACAGTAAGTGATGGAGCTGGGATTTGAACATAGGCAGCCTGGCACCAGAGCACATGTTCTGACCCAATGTGCGTTACTAGAAGTACCACACACTGACAATGTGCAGAGTGTGAAGTGGGTGCTATTCTACCTTCAGGGCCTTCACAGTGAGATGTGGAAGAAATAAGGAAATTAATCAGGATGTGTGGAGACAAGGAAGTGCTAAGTATAGGTTGGGAATGGAAGAAGTGACCCCCAGGGTTCCAAGTCAAAACATTGGTAGAGTGTACTTGGGTATTTATAATCTATTCCAGAAATGTGGACTGCAAAGCAACCCACCACATCTGTTTACCCACCTGTGCCCTCAACTCCCAAACCTTCTTGTTATTTAACTAATCAACTGTGCTAATCCATATGCCTGGCTCATCGCATTAGGGCTGTGGAGGATGTAGGAGAAAAATCCCACAGCACAGTTGTGATTTTTCTTGTTCTGCAAATTCAGGCCCCATTTCAGATTCCTGTCTCATGCTGCCCACATGCTTCTCCCTGTCCCTAGGGCCTCATTGCACAGATAAGTTTTTACCAATCTTCGTCACTATCTCCAAGACTCCAGTCCTACCACCCTGCCTTCACTGTTGAAAGGTAGCTTATCCATCTCCTTCACAGGGAAAATAGAGGTCATCAAATGGTGACTTCTCTGGCTATCTGCACTTCTTGTTAACTTCTACCCCCAGCTCATTCCCTGCCATCTCAGTAGAATAATGACAAAATTAACAATTGTCATTTATTTAGCCCATTTTATAAATCAGACACTACAGATTGTCTACATGTATTAGCTTATTCAATCCTCCCAGACACCTTATGTGAGGGGAACTATTTTTAATCCTCATTTTATGGACAAGAAAAGTGAGTCTTAGAAAGGTAGGAAGCTGTTCCCCAGGATTATGTTCTTATAGCTTTTGCCTTCTCATGATATATGTTGTCCCTAAGAAACTGCATCATCTTATATGACATCAGTCACTATCTATATATACTCATGGCCAAATCTATATTTCCAGCCTAGAATTCTTTTTGAGCTTCTCTTTATTCAGTTGCCCAACAGATGTCCACTGGCATCTCAGAACTAAACTTGGCCTCCACTCCCATCATAACCCATCACCAGAATTGCTTGTTTTACTACATTTCCTGTGTCCATGCATAATACAACTATTAGAGGTTATAGTGAGACTAAGATAATAATATGATGATGCTTGCTTCTGTGGGAGAAGGAGAAACGTGTCTTCAATCAGCCACTAGTCCCCACAAGATCCTCAGAGGAGACTTACGCAAAACAACGGGAATAATCTGATTATTAGCTATGGTTTTGGACCCCACACCTGATATAGAACTGAAAGTGAATCAAGTTTGCCTTATGGAGGATTCATGTCTCCATTTGATGAATCTGAGTGGCCTTGAAACAAGGTAGGTTGAAAGATCTATTCTATTTATACCCCAGTGCCCAAGCTGAATCCCTCGTCTCATACGGCAAGCTATATACAGGTGTGTAGAAATTTGAACTCACTTGCCCTAAGCTTTTACAAGCTAGGTCCTAGATGCTCTAGAGACAGAGACTGAAAAAAAAACACGGCTGGACTTTCTCGTAGAAGAGCAGTCTCCAGTAGACGTGTCTTTCTCCAGGCTCTTGGGAAGAGAGGTTTAGCCAGACTCTAGCTGTATGGAATGAGATTGAAAGGGAAAGAGCCCGCTGGTCTAAATTGAAGCATAATATCTTTTTGAAAGCTTGCTCCCTGAGACTGGAGCACCATACAGTGTCCTGGAATTGAGCAGATCAGCGTTCCTCCTTTCTGTGGATGTAATATCCTATCCTTGACCTCAGCCCTAGAGAGGAGTAATGAGGGAGCTGATGTAAGGAATAGCAAGAAACTTTGAATTCCTTCTTTTCAAAGTCCTCCCTTTATTAGCTGTGTGAGCTGTTTTTTTCAGCCTCCCTGAGCCTCAGTTTCTTTGTCTGTAACATGGGGATAACAACTCTACCTGGCACATAATAAGCCATCAGTAAATGTGATGTATGGTGTGGGGGTAATGAGAAGCTTGAGGCACTGGTAGCAAGAGTGGCAGCTGCAGTCATGGTCACGGTGCTGGTAGAGGAGACCTAAGTGGCTGAAGTGGTGACAGTGGTGGTTTTTGTGGTGGTCGGTGATCATCTACTGGTTAGTCAGAATAGAGAACTGTCTGACTTTTCATCCTCCTTGTCACTTATCACATTTAATCCATCAACATCTATAGATTTTTATTTCATTAATTCATGTCAGGTCTTATAATGATGATCCTAGTTAGAACCCATGGTATCATTTCTTTTAGCCCAAGAAGTGACTTGACTTTCTCAGGACCACACAGTGAAGATCTAGTGCTGGTCTAGGTCCTCTTATTCCATGTTCTTTCCAATCTACTGGAGACAGTAGAGTAGAGTAGCTAAAAGTCAGGATGACTAGGTTCAATTGTGGCTTCCCTCCCCCACTAACTCTATTATCTGGGCAAATTACTTACCCTCTTTTACCTACCAGCAAAGTACACAATAACAGTAGTACCCACCACATAGGGTTGTTGGGAGGATTTAATGTGGTAATGGATTTAAAGTATGTATCAATTGCCTAGGGTTGTTTTAACAAAGGACCACAAACTGAGTAGCTTGAAACAAGGGAAATTTATTGTCTCACAATTCCGGAGGCTAGAAGTCCAAAATCAAAGTGTCGGCAGAGCCATGCTCTTTCTGATGGCTCTAGGGGAGAATCTTTTCTTGCCTCTTCTAACTCCCGGTGTTGCCAGCGATCTTTGATGTTCCTTGGCTTGTTGACGCATTACTCTAGTCACAAAGCTGTCTTCTCCCTGGGTGTCTTTACATCATCTTCCCTCCATGTGTGTGTCTGTCTCTGTGTCTGAATTCCCCCTTTTATGAGGACACCAGTGATACTGGATTATGGATCATTCTAACTACTCATTTTTAACTGGATTATCTCTGTAAAGACCCTATTTCCAAATAAGCTCACGTTCTGAGGTACTGAGAGTTAGGGCTTCAGTATATCTTTTTTGATGGGTGCATAATTCAACCAATAACAAAGAACTTTGCTCAGTCTTGGGTACAGAGTAAACGCTCACTAAATATTTTCCTTCTTCCTTCTTCCTCAACTCCTTAGCCTCTGCTGTCAAAGGAGAGCTCGGTGCTGAGGAAGAAGACTGATAGCTTTGCCTCGGCGATAGCTCATATTACACGTATACACATTCAGCTCTGGAGGCAGGTGGCCTCTGTGTTCTCAGAGAACATCATCGATATTGTGACACTCTGACATGTGTCAGCCACAGGGTTCTCCAGGGCTTCTTCTCTGGGGATTCTTGTGAAGCTGGAAAATTAGCCTCCAATCCTGGGCAGTCTGAATGATGGCCTGCCCAGAGGCGGAAGGGGGAGAGGGTCAGAGTGGCAGAGACCTCAGATTCTACCCCACCCACTTCCCTCATCTTAGAGGTGAAGAGACTGAAGCCCAGAGAGGGAGAGCCACTTCCCTCAGCTCACGCAGTAGATGTGGGGGGCAGGGCACAACCAGAGCCCTGGTCTCCTAATTTCCACGTGATGCCCTTTCAACCATATCCCTATCCCACTGTCCGCATTGTTGTTGTTGTTTTGCTGTTTACTTTGTACAAAGACGCTCTCTTTGAATTTCTCCACCTGTATAAAGGAAGAGTTGCTCTAGGCCAGCACTGTCTGATAGAAATACACCATACGCCTCATAGATAATTGTAAATTTCCTAATGGCTACATTAAAAAAAGTAAAAATCAACAAGTGAAAATAATTTTTAATAATTTTGTGTCACCCGTGTATCCAAAATATGGCTTCAACATGCAATCACTGTAGGAATGTTAATGAGATATTTTACAGTTTTCTTACTGAATCTTTGAGACCTCGTGTCTTAATTTCAACTCACCATATGTCAAGTACTCATCGGCCGCGAGTAGCCAGTGACTACAGTATTGGACAGTAGAGCTCGAGGGCAGTGGTTTCCAGCATTGGGCTGCCTGCCTGCTCGTGGTGAAACTGTTGGTATAAATTTATCATTTCTTCTTTCTGACGAAAGACTACCCTTAATTCGAGTTTATCTCCTTTCTCTCCTAACATTTTTGGTCAGAATGCACCTCCCTTTAAATTAAGTGATAGTAACACATAGGTGGAACATGTTTGGTTTTGTTTTGAAAATGTCCTTATTGAACAAAAGAAATTACTGGGAACACTAGATCAGACCCTCACTAAGAGAAAGCATATATGTATATGTGAGTGTGTGTGTATAGATGTGTATATATACGTGTATATCTATATGTGTATCTATAAAACGCTGGTCTGTGAAATTATCCTCAGTCTTGTAAGAGTCTTTCCTAATCTGATCTTCTGTAATTATCATTAAAAGTCAAACAGAAGTAAAATGTCTCTGTGTCTTAGGGATCGGGAAATGACAGCAAAAAGTACCAACAAAGAGCCACTTGTCTCTTTGGCTTTGTGGATGGTGGAGCATTTGGGCTTTGCATCACCGAGTTGGTTGTGAATGAAGGCTCTTAATAGGTCAAGCCATTGCACTGAATACTTTGTTTTCTCTGGCTTTAGGAAAGATAACGAAGGGGTACTTAGAGATTTCTTCTTCTGTATTCCTCAAGCACATGAGTTCTAGTGCCTTCTGAATCACTCTCCATGGAGTGCATTTGAGGTGGGCTCAGGCCCTGTTTCCTCCAGATGTTTCCACATGGGGTGGGCAACCTGATGGGAAGACATAGTCAAGAGTAGGGCCAATTTTTTTTTTACTGTTACCTACTGAGTCTTGCAAACTCTGTGCTCTGCCTGTCAATCACCCCTCCTTACACCTCCACTCTTCTCCACCCATAGAGATGATCTGTTTTCAGTTTCTCAGGTGTTCCACGCTTCTTCATGCTTCAGAGTCCTTGGATGTGTTTCTCCCTCTGCCTAGAAAGCTCTTTCCTTCCATCTTACCTTTCAGGGCTCAGCTTAAACATTACTTCCTCAAGGAAGCCATCCTTGACCCTCCAGACTTAGGTCCCCTGTTAGAGGCTCTCTTCACTCCTGTGCTTCACAGCATCTAGCCCAATTATATTTCAATTCTCATTTGTGTGATTGTCTGGTTGATGTCTGCCTCTTCCACTAGACTGTAAGCTCCAAGAGGGCAGGCACTGACTTGTTCAAAGCCATTTGCCTGTCACCTAACACCATACTTGATTCAATAGACACTCAGTCAATGTTGGTTGAATGTTCTGCCTGCCTACAGTATTTCTTTCTGGAGTAGTTTCTTCACGTACTGAGAAAGAGACAAGTCAAGCCCATTTGACCCTTTTTCCCACTGGACCAGTACAGGGTTCTGTGGCATGTGATCCCTTGGTATATGGAAGATCCAGAAGATTCTGTATACTTCCTTCTAGGCATACCTAGCAAAGACACTGAGTTTGCCATCAGCATTGCATTGAGAATCACGAGGTGTGTCCTGGTCACACCCCAGCTCCTCATTGGCTAAGAGATCTTGGGAAAGCCACTGAAATGTTAACTCAATCAGTCTCAGGTGATCCTTCCAGCTGGTGGCTTCAGCCTGAAATTGGTTTGTCAAAATCTGTCAAATGGTAGAGGGCTGGATCTGTGATCTCTGGAGGGCTCGTTCAGACTTTGGGCAATGGAGAAATCTTGTCAGAAACTGTGTTGCTTGTGACTCTGGGTTCTGAGAAACAGAAACTCGTCAGAGGAATAAAGGTTACCTATTTTTCATCCAGGGTCACCAGTGAGTCACTGACTCTGCCTAGAATAGAAATTGGCACAGGAGCAGGGTTCCGACCGTTTTTGAACATCACCCAGATATTTGTTAGACGGTGAATACTTTTTCTCTGTTTTAATGAATATGGATTATGAGTACTGAGGAAACAGGCCCAAACAGTTAGGGAAGAGGAGTCCAAACAAATTGAGACCCTGCCCTAGGAACACATGCCTGGGTCGCTTGTCCCTCGGCCTGAGGGATCATGCTGGAATGGAGAGAGCCCTGGACTGGGAGCCAGGAAGCCTGGGCTTCAGTTGTAGCACTAATGCCAACTATATTGGAGGTGTAAGCTTTCTGGATGCCGATCCCCTCTTCTGGAAAATGGAAAGAGCCAACTTTGACCCCCTCAGTGGAATGTGGTAAAGCTCCAATAAATATTGATTTAAAAGTATTTCATAAACATAAAGCCCTTTACAAACAGAAGAAGTCCCATTATTGATTTTGTTGCCAGTGAGGATATCCAGGCATAGATGTAGTCAATGTACGGTGAGAGCCCTCTGGGCTCAGTCATTCACTGTGAAGAGTGGGTCATTCACATCTCTGGGACTCAACTTTCCTATCCATGAAGTGGGACAAGCAACTCTTTCTCTGCCAGCTCACTGAGTTGCTATGAAGATGAAATAAGAACACTTACTATGTGTAAGGCCCTATTCTAAGCACTCATACCAACTCACCATATCCTCATCCTAGCCCAGTAGTACCCAAGGGTACTAGTATTTTCCCCAGTTCTGGAGAGGAGGAAACCGAAGCCTAGAGAAGTTAGGTAACTTGCCCAAGGATACAGAGCTAGTGACAGTGGGTGGTTTGGCTCCAGAACCAATTCCCTTAGCCATCAAGCACAATATATATAAAGTATAGTAGAAGCAAGAAAGAAGGCTATAGTTGGTTGTAACCTAGGGAGACCAAGGGAAGCTTTCTGGAGGAAATGATAGAAACTGGGAAGGGCATTCCAGGGAGATTGGAAGAGCTAGTGCCTGGGAAACCATGAGGCCCTCCATGATTGGGCCCCTGCCAACATTTATGACCTCCTCTCCTTTGCTTCTGCCTTGTTTATTACCCTGTTCTAGACACACTGTCCTTCCTGCCAGTCCCCAGACGTACCACGCCGCTCTTGCTTCAGGTCTTTTGTGTTAGCGCTTCCCTCTCTTAGGACTCTCTTCCTCAGTTCTTTGCATGGCCGCTTCCCTGACTCAGATGCCACCTCCTTAGAGAGGCCTCCTCTGACACCCACGTCAATGACAATTGTCTCCCCTTCCTCAGCTGGTAACTCACTCTTTTACTTCTCTTATTTTTTCTCTTTATACGTGGCACTACCTGAAAGAATATATTTATTAGTTCACTTTGTTTTAGGCTGCCTTTCCTGACTTGATTATAATATCCACAGGGCTGGGATCTTGTCTGTCTTGTTCACTGCTATGTCTTCAGCTCTTAGAGTAGTGTCTGGCACGTGGGGCTCACCAGGGAGTATTTGTAGAGTGAGTAAGGGTAGGGTGGGAAATAGGGTGTGTTGGGATAAGGTTGTTCCTGTGGGTAGGGGCCTTGTAATGAAAATCTTGAAATGACCATAGGCCCTTCTTATAACCCTTTTTCTAACAGGGGTTCTTTTCTTTCTAATTTTTATTTTATACTAGAATATAGTTGATTAACAATGTTGTGTTAGTTTCAGGTGTACAGCAAAGTGATTCGGTTATACATGTGTGTGTGTGTGTGTGTGTGTGTGTGTGTGTATATATATATATATTCTTTTTCAAATTCTTTTTGCATTTAGGTTATTACGGAACACTGAGCAGAGTTCCCTGTGCTATACAGTAGGTCCTTGTTGGTTATCTATTCTAAATATAACAGTGTGTACATGGCAATCCCAAACTCCCAGTCTATCCCTCCCCTGCCACCCTGCCACCACTGCTGACATTTAGTAGACAGGGATGCCATTTCTCCTATATTAAACAGAACAGTCCTGCCCTACACACCAAAAAAGGTCTCACCCAAAGTAACAATAGCACCCCCAAGTCCCCTTAAGAGACACAATGAGTATTTAATGAGAATGACCTTCAGGAGACTGGATAACAGCCCTACTCTAGCCTCAGCCTTTTAGCAAAAAGAAGAGCTTGACATGGAGTTTGGGTTTATTCATCTGTAAAGTATAGGTCTTTTCTTTGCCCCTGGGTTACCTGTGCTAATAGAGATTTCTCCTCTGTGCTTCATGAACTGTAGGATGCTTTGATTTTAGTTAGTTAGGGTCTCGTATTAGGCATCTCTTCACATGTATGAAACTTATTATTATACTATTTGCATGAAAAACATCTCAGGCATGATTTTATTTGAATCTGACAATTCCCCCTGTAAAGATAAAGGAAAAAAAACATGTATCTAGAGGTCTGTCTTCTTTCTTTTTCCCTCCCTCCCTCCCCCCTTCCTTCCTTCCTTCTTTCCTTCCTTCCTTCCTTCTTAACTTCCTTCCTTCCTTCCTTCCTTCCTCCCTCCCTCCCTCCCTCCCTCCCTCCCTTCCATTTATGCATCCATCCATCCATTCTAAACTTACCTATGAATTCTAGGGTAGGGACAGAATCTCTGTATTCCTGGGCCCCAACACAGTTCTGTCTATAGGAGGTCCACAGTGTGCTTATTTGATAAATGAATGAATGAATGAGCAAAAGAGTGAGCCAACAAATGGGTCTCTTCTGGTATCAGTTGCTCGTGGTGAAAAAGAGCAAATAGGACCAACTCCCTCAAGCCAAATGCTGTGTACCAGTCCTGTAACGGCCCTGCCCCTACCTCAGACAAGAACAAGTATGCTTCTCCGTGACCTGCCTTGTCCCAGGGTGGGCAGAAGTAAATTCTGCTGAGGGTTAAAGCTGGATTAATGGCCCGTGAACGGTTGCTTTCTCTCCTGGCTGAGCACAGTAAACATCGATGGTAATATAATGTTCTTTCTCGATGGGGGGAGAGTGAGGGAAACAAGAGAGGAGGAATTGACCTTTTAGCTCTGAAAGAAAAGAATATTGGAGAGACAATGTCCCATCAAAATACACACGCGCACAGGCTTACACTCACGTGCATAGACATGTTCATGCAGTTGGTAACATTTCTGGGATAATCTTCTCCTGGTCAAATATTTTTCACCTTTTCTGGGTTATGGAAATCCTTAGAAGGATCTAATTAAAAAACTCTGGACCTTTTCCCAGGAAAACACATATATACACATTCACATTAAGTTTGTCACATGATGTCATGGAACTCAGAGACCCACTGAAAAGTGTCCCTGCTTGTAGTAAGGAAGAGATACAGTCATTTATGTTTTGAATTTAATTTGCAGATGTATCTTGCTTGGCTTAAAGGCAATTTAAAATTTTATTAAGTTAGTTTCTCAAAGACAAAATCAGAAGTTTCCACCTAAAAATCCGGGGATCTGGCTTCTTTTAAAAAATTAAAATGTTTGGCACTCTTGGGCTCACATGGCAGCCATCATCTGGGTTGAGCTGTGCTTTTTTTTTTTTTTTTAACATGGAAAAGGCTCCTCAGTTGTCGACACTGCACCCCCCATTTTTAGACCTTTGAATTTTGCCTCTTACCCTCAGAGGGGTTAAGATCAAGAACCCCTGCCGCTCAAAGTTTCTTAGTTTGGGTTCTAGGAAGAGAGATCTCAAGGCAACCATGAGGTCTAGTATCCTTGGAGCCTGTCCTCAAAGCAAATGCCACATGCATCCCAGTACATAAAACTAATAAAGGAGAAGTTTCTCTGTTTAAATGGGGCCCATGGGCCTAATATCCCTGCCAGTTAGTTTGGGCTGCCCTAGCCTTGCTTCAGTGGCCATCACGGCACCCCTAGGGACGCTACATGGCAAATTTGAAAACTTCTTTGTATCCATCAGAACGCTTCAGTTGCATGTGACAGAAACCCAGCTTGAGCTCGCTTTAGCTGAAAAGACAATTTGTGGGTTTAGGTAACTCTGGGTATATGACCTCAGACAGGGCTGGATCCAGGAGCCCAGATGTTGTCATCAGGGATCTCCATCACTCTTTGCTTTTCTCTGAGTTGGTTTTATTCTCAGGAAGCCTCTTCCCACGTGGGAGACAGATGCCCACCAGGAAGACTGTATCATCTCTATAGCCAGTAATCCTGTTAGGAGAAAATCTTCTCCTTCCTAATAGTTCCAGCAGAGCCAGGGATATGGTTTCCTTGGACCATTTTGGGTCAGTGCTCATCCCTGAGTCAATCACCATGGCCAGGAAAATGGAACCAGCCTTGGCCAGGCCTTGATCATTTGTTCCAGGGATCATGGAGCTCCAGGGAATAAGGTCAGTGCCACATGAACCTCCTGGATGAGGACTAGGTAGGGCTGGCTCCCCAGAGGAATACTGGGGAGTCATTACCAAAAAGGGAGGCATAGACACTAGAGAGGCATAAGTAACAAAGGACTGCTTTACATTAATTTAACCCAACTTTTCTTTTCACTCATGAGGATGTGGAGACTCTATAAGGGGAAGGAACTTGCCTAAGGCCACAGACCTGGGGCATGGCAAAGCTGAAGCATAAACCCCGAACTTTTGCCTCTAATCCTGTGCTCCTTTTGTTTTAGGCTCTGGTCCTTCTTTATCATCTATTTTTCTGTGATCCTGGCAGATAGGTTGTGAGGGAACAGTAATCATACATGACAATAAATCAATCCTTGAATCATCACATTTCAGTGGTAAAAGGGGCCTAAGTGGGCTTATCATTTAAATGAGAAAATAGGCCAGGAGAGACTAACTGACTTGTACAAGGTCAACTGACAATTTATATAAGACTATCAAAGTGCCCTCGCATCTCTCATTTCATTTGACAGTAAGAACAATCCTGTGACACATGAAACTTGGGTGGTTTCTTCCAGGTGTTTTCTCATCAGTGAGATCACTTTGTTCCCACAACAGCTCTATAAAATGGGAGAGGATAAGAATTGTTTAACCAGGTTTATGAATACAGGCACAGGGTCAGAGAGGTTAAGGTACTTGCCTAAGGACCCACAGCGTGTAAGGCACAGAACCAGTTCTAGAATTCATCTGTCTGGCTCTGGATAGTTTTTTGGTGTCACACTTGAATCAAATAGTGAATTTAAACTGATGGACCTTCTACCTAAGTAAAAATCTAAAGCATTGTGACAGACTGATAACCATTAAGGTTTTCAAATCTTCCCATTGTTAAGTTATGTATTAGATTTGTCTTATACCACAGTTAAACACAGGGACAATAGAGCTTTAATTCACAAAAGTAAAATTTAAGTAACAGGATTTTGGGAAAACAATATAAACAGGGAAGATGAAACTAAAGTTAGAGAATTTTAGTTCTGGAAGGGATTGTAAAATAAAAGAACGAATAGCTCTCTTCCTTTTGGGTAGGGGAACTGAGGTTCAGAAAGTTGACATAATTTGCCTCAGATCCCATTTCTGGCCTATGGTAGAGACTGGGCAAGAATATAGGTCTCCCAACTTCCTGTCACCCTAAGGCCTTTCATCATGGTGACTGAGATGACCTTCTAAGTAATTCTGTAGTACTTTTGAGAGTGTGAGGCACAGCAGCCATGGGTGGTACTCAAAGTGAACTTTGGTGTCTTCGAGACACGAAATTAAGTAACATTGATTCAAACTCTGAGAAGGTAATTCTCTTTAATTCCCTTAAAACTCTTCTGATTGCATTCAAGGGAAAGTCTCTGTTGGATTCGAATCTGACGTTACCGCCTGTCTAGCACTTGCCAATTTCCCTTATTTAGGAGAGGGTGCAGGCCTCAGGCTCACAGCATATGAACAAGGCAAGAGTGCCTGGCCAGAATTTGTTAACACTGTTTTGTTTTCATTGTGTGTATTTGCACACATGACAAATCATATTCATTTTCAATTCACCTAATGATCTAACACTTTTAAAAATAAGTTCTTTTCAAAATTTATTTAAATAAACATGAGTTGATTTATTAAAAAATCTTATGCACGTCATAGTGCACATGATGGTAATAGGACACAGATAGGACAAAAATCAAGGCGTCAACGATTAGATGAAGTTGGAGAAACACTGCCGCAGGAACTAGGTCCAAGGCCATTGTGTGGAGCATGCTGAAAAGACCTCAGAGAAATGCAGATTCGACAACTAGTCCTGCCACCAAAGTTAGCTGTGTAACCTTGGGCTAGATACTCCATATCTCTGAGTCTCAGAGAGATAGAAATAACTAATAATACTTCCTTTGTGAGGCCGTTGTGATGATTAAGAAATACCTATAACAAGGACCAAGCGCCGTCCCCAGCGCTTGGCAGGTACTGAGGAAATGGTAGCTCTGAGGAGAGCTGAGTTTTTGATGCTTACAAATGAGAGAAGAGAAAAATGAAAGGACAGGGAGAGCAGTGAAGCATCAAGTGCAGCTTGACATTAACCTCTCTTCACCTTGCTTCTCCTGAAATGGCCAGGTAAGATCACAGCCGGTTAAGTACGTCTTTGCTCCAGGAGGTCTGTTTGTCACTTTCCAAAAACAGTAAACTATAGTTCCTGAGGCTACTTTATCGCTCAGAGACTGACTACAAGTTTGCTTGATGGCAAAGCAGCCTTCAGGGCACACTGGGAGGTGGATTCGTTTGTTATTCCTGCGTAGGAGGCCTTAGCTTCTGGGTTGTTAAAGAACAAACAAAAATATCCCTTAAAAAATAGGCTATGGTTTGGTGAAGCTTGAAATGTAATCCTTTGGTTTAGCCCTAAGAGAAAATCTTCATTAAGCTTTTCGAGGTTTGCCCTGATGGGCTGTGGTTTGTTCTGTGCGCTGTCGTTTGCTTGTTTGATTTCTTAAAATATTGTGTTCAAATATTATTTATCTTGATTACTGGGTTTTGGGCTCCTCCTTAAATGTTGCACCTGAGGCACATACCGTACCTAACACTAGTCCTAGCCCTGTTCCCTGGTCCACGGGGACCAATGGCACCCCTGCCGTAAGGAAGAGAGGCTATAATTGCACGGCCAGGTCCCTGGTAGGCCTACAGGTCAATATTAGCGAAAGGGATTTTTTTTTTTTTTTTTTGCTCAACATAAGCTGGACAACAATGAAATACTAGTTTGCTTTATGAAATGATGCTTGCCCTGCCATGGTAAAAGTAAAACCCAGATTACATGACTTCATGCAAGAAGGCTAAGAGGGGTGAGTGTTTATGCACTGAGTGGGAGGTTTGGATGGAAAACCTTCGCTTATAATTGCCTGAATTGAATCCATTCTTTCATTCAGCAAATATCATTTGGAGTGTCAGCGCTATGCTAGACACTGAATGTGAATGCAAATGTCAAGGGATCATGTGGCCATCCTCAGGAGTTCCCAGTTCTCAGCTGTGAATGTGGCAGGGATAGAGAAAGAACGCCAACAAAGTAGTTAGCATTCACTGAATGTCCAAGGCACTGGGGCTGGGTGCTCTACGTGTATTATTTTGTATTTTTATGTAAATAAAAGGTACATATAGTGAAATCCCCAAGTCTTATGTGTACAATTTGATAAGTTTTTGTCTGTCTATCTAGCTAGCTAGCTAGCTAGCTAGCTATCTAATCTCCAGTTAACCATGATCCCAATCAAGATACAGAGAGAGGACATTTGCATCACCCCAGTAAGTTCCTGTGTGCCCCACGCTAGTCGATCTCCATTCCCCTCAGAGGAAATCTCTGCTTTGCTCTCTAATATCATATATTCGTTTTGCCTATTCAAAGACTAAACATATGTGAAATTGTACAGTGTGTTAGAATTTGAGACTGCCTTCCTTAAATCAGCATGTTTTTGAGATTCATCCATATTATTGTAGGTTTTACTAGCTTGTTTCTTATTTCCAAGTAGTATATTCTATTGTATGAATGTAACCGTATTTTTTAAAAACTATTCACCTGTTGATAGTTGTTTCCAGTTTGGGGGTGTTACAAATAAAGTTGAACATTTTTTTGTATAAGTCTTTTGATTGATATGGGTTTTCTTTTCTGCTGGGTCATGAGGTAGGGATATATTTAACTTTCTAAGAAATTGCCAAACAGTTTTCCAAAGTGGTTGGACCATTTTATATTCCCACCCAACAATACATGAGAGTTCCGGCTGGTCCACATCTTTGCCAATATTTGGTGTTGTTGATATTTTTAATTTTAGCCATTCTAGTAGGTATGCAGTGGTATATAAGTGTGTTTTTCCTTTTTTAAAAAAAAATTATGTTTTAACTTTACATATAGTAAAATTGACTTTTTACTGGTGTATAACTGTGAGTTTTTTTTTTTTATAAACTTATTTATTTATTTATTTATTTTTGGCTGCGTTGGGTCTTCGTTTCTGTGCGTGGGCTTTCTCCAGTTGCTGTGAGCGGGGACCAGTCTTCATCGCAGTGCGCGGGCCTCTCACTGTCACAGCCTCTAACGTTGCGGAGCACAGGCTCCAGACGCGCAAGCTCAGTAGTTGTGGCTCACGGGCCTAGCCGCTCCGCGGCATGTGGGATCTTCCCGCACAGGGGCACGAACCTGTGTCCTCTGCACCGGCAGGCGGATTCTTAACCACTGCGCCACCAGGGAAGCCCCTAACTCTGTGAGTTTTAACTGTGTGTAGATTTGTGTAACTACCCCACTATCAGGATATCAAATAGTTCCACCACCTGAGAAACTTTCCTTGTGCTGCCCTATTACAGCCAAACCTTCTTCTTACTCCAGCCCTGGCAATCACTGATGTATTCTCTCTCCTTATAGTTTTGCCTTTTCCAGAACGTCGTATAAATGGAGTAACATATTTAATTTTTGAGACCACTTTTCTCACTTAGCAAAATACCTTTGAGAGTCATCCATATTGTTGCATCTATCAGGAGTTTTTCTTATTATGAATGAAGAGCTGCTATAAAGATTCTTGTAGAGGTTTTGTGTCTACATAAATTTTCATTTCTCTGGGGTAAATGTCTAAGTGAATTACTGGAGTCATATAGTAAGTATATGTGTATAATAAGTGTATGCTTAGCTTTATAAAAAACTGACAAATTCTGCTGCATAATGGTTGTACCATTTTGCACTCCTACCAGAAACCTTTGAGAATTGTAGTTGTTCTCTGTTGTGGGTACTCTTTTTCTTTTTTCCTTTTTATGGGGGCGGGGGTAGGAATGTCATGCTAATAGATGTGTAGTAGAATTGTATTGTAGTTTTAATTTGCATTTTTTCTAATGGCTAATGATGTTGAGTCTCTTTTCATGTGCTTAGTTGCCATCCATATGTCTTTGTCAAAACACCTATTTAAATCATTTGTCCAATTAAAAAAAAATGGCTCGTTCACTTTTATTGAGGCTTGAAGGCTCTTCATGTATTCTGGATACAAGTCCTCTGTCAGATATGTGTTTTGCAAATATTTCCTCTAGCCTGTGGGTTGTCTTTTCATTCTCTTAACAGTGTCCTTTGCAGGGCAGAAGTTTTGAATTTTGATGAAATCTAATTTATATTTTTTTTCTTGTATAAACCATGCTTTTCATGTTGTATCTAAGAAATCTTTTCCCAGCTCAAGTTGCAAAGAATTTTTTTCTATATTATAGTTTAAAATTTTAATCCATGATTCATCAATTATCTTTTAAATAAATTAGAAGATAAACATCTAGATTCATTTTTTATCCATGTATTTACCATTTTGGGGATTCTGTATTTCTAGAAATCTAAGGTTTCATTCAGTGTTATCTATCTTCACCCTGAAAAACTTCCTTTGCCACTTCTATGCACAGATCTACTAACAATTAATTCCCCAAACATTTATTTATCTGAAATTTAAAAAATTTTATCTTTAGTTTTAAAGGATATTTTCACTGGATATGGATTTATAGATTGACAATTTTACTTTCCTCAGAACTTTAAAGATGTCATTCCATTGGCTTCTGGTGTATCTAACCTCTGATGAAAAATTAGCCATCATGATATTTTTATCTCCTTTATGTAATGTGCCTTTTGTGTCTGGTTACTTTTAAGATTTTTCTTTTTATCTTTCACTTTTATCAGTTTGATTCTGACATGTGGTTTTCTTTATATTGATCCTGCTTGGGACTTGTAGTAATTTTTTTCATCTCTGATTTGATCTTTTTTCATAGTATTCGAGAAGTTTTCAGCCAGTATCTCTTCAAATATGTTTTCTTCATTTTTCTTTTATCTCCTTATGAGTCTCTAATTATACATGTTAGGCTGCTAGATGTTTTCCCACAGGTCATTGAGACTCTGTTCTTATTTTTCCCAGTCGTTTTCTCTCTGTTCTTAAAGTTGGATAATTTCTATTGATCTCCTTTCAACTTCACTAACCCCTTTGCCTTTGGTTTCCATTCTGCTGTTAATTCCATTAAATGAATATTTCATATCTAATATTGTCAGTGCTAGAATTATCACTTGGTTCTTTTTTGTAATTTAAATTTTTCTTTTGAGAATCCCCTCTCATTGTTCATTAACACCATTTTTTCCCTTTAAGTTTTGTAACCTATTTCTAATATTTACATTAAAGTCCTGGTCTGATAATTGCATCAGGGATATGCTGGGGGTCTATTTCTATTGCTTGCCTTTTCCCTTGACTATGGGTCACATTTTCCTCTTTCTTCTCACATATAATAAAGTTGGATATTGTGGATGATACATTGTATATTCTATATTTAAAATATTTTCCTTTATCAGGATTTGTTTTACCAGGCAGTTAAGTTACTGAATGATCATGTTAAACTTGTGAGCGATTAAAAAAATTTTTTTTATTGAAGTATAGTTGTTTTACAATGTTGTGTTAGTTTCAGGTGTACAGCACGGTGATTCTGTTCATACACACACACACACACACACACACACACACACACACACACATATATGTATATACACACATATATATATATATATTCTTTTTCGGATGTGAGGGGTTGATTTTATACATTTGTAGGGTATGTATGTTTCTGGTTTGCTCCTAATCCTGGAGAGAATCCCTTAATCCTGAGAAATTACCTTTACCCTGTGTTACAGGTTTTCTGGAGCATTAATGGAAAGCCCAAGTCATTTATCAAGCATTTCTAACATGGCATGGTTAAACCTGCAAGTTCTGTCTCCTCTGAAGTGAGCAGAAGCTGAAATATCACTTTAGGCATATTGCCTTCCACTGTTGATTTCTGCTTGAGTTCCTCACAAGTCCTATTCTGGAGCTGGCCAAATATTTGAGAGGTGTTTATATTCAGGTTTTGGTGCTTCCTCTTACATAAGTTCTTGCTTTCCTGGATTTTCTCCATCAATTTGTAGCCATTCTGGTATCACTGAAATCTTCAGACACCTTTAGCCAATGAGACTGCAGTTCTGCTTGACTATTAACCAGTCTGGACCGTGTAGACCAGAGAATGCCCTCAGGAAAAAAGCTAAATGAATATGGAACTTGTCCCATGTTGTTTTCTTCTTTCATGGATAGAGTACACTCCAATTTCTGCCTGCTTTTGATCACTCTCAGTACCTTAAAACATTTCATTTACAGTTATCATCAACTGTAACTGGGTTAGTGCAATACAAGCTACTCTGTTATTATTGGAATTAGAACTTCTTTTGACTCTATGAGTTATTATATTTTTTCTTATAATAGAATAATATTCTACTATTATTACATTACATATTTTGTTATATTAATATATTCCAGTTATTGTAACCAGGGTTTTCCTGATGAGCAAAATAAGGCTAAGAGAGATTAATTTACTTTCTTGAAGTTATCCAGCCTGCTAGTGGTACAGGGTATGACTTTTTTTTTTTTTTTTTTTTTTTGCGGTATGCGGCCCTCTCACTGTTGTGGCCTCTCCTGTTGCGGAGCACAGGCTCCGGACGCACAGACTCAGCGGCCATGGCTCACGGGCCCAGCGGCACGAACCCGTGTCCCCTGCATCGGCAGGTGGACTCTCAACCACTGCGCCACCAGGGAAGCCCCGGGGCCTGACTTTAAAACCTGTAATTTTACTTGTAAATCTAAAGTCCTTGGCATCATAGTAATTCAAGGTAAAGAATGAAAAAATCATGTGACCTCAGGGCAAAACTCAGCATGTTGGTGGTAGGCCCATCCTGTGTTTTTTCAGTCTATACAGTAGCCAAAGAGGGAAGTCACTGCAACGACCCAGGTATTTTACTTGTGTCAGTGTTGACAAAACATGTGCACAGCTTGCAGACCAGGTGTCTTCCTGACTTCACCCATTGGGCTGTGTTAAGTCATTGATCCTTCTGTCAGAGGTAGAACTGCTTACTAGGCAGATGAGGTAGCATTAGGTGACCCGTAGTTGGAATGCCATTATATAGTCATCTAACAGAAAAATAAGTCCTGGAAGAAAGGAAAAGACCTTGAAGATTGTTTAGCTAATGTAGTCAGTGTGGGCTGCCATAACAAAATACCATGGAGTGGTTGGTTTATCCTACAGAAATTTATTTTCTCACAGTTCTGGAGACTAGAAGTTTAAGATCAATATTTTAGCCAATTTGGTTTCTGATGAGGTCTCTTTTCCTGGCTTGCAGATGTTTGCCTTCTTGATACATCCTTATATGGCCTTCCCCTGATGCGTGCATGTCGAGGGAGAGCTCTGGTGTCCCTCCTTCTTTTATAAGGACACCAATCCCACTGGACCAGGGTCCCATCCTCATGACCCCATCTAATCCTAATTTACTTTCAAAGGCCCCATCTCCAAGTACCATCACGTTAGGGATTAAGACTTTTAACATATAAATTTGGAGGAAGACACAATTCAGTCCATAACAGCTAAACACTGGTCTCCAAGTAACATCTGAAATGACCAAGGTCACATAGTTAGAATAAGATCTGAGAGAGCTGCTCATTCATCCTACCTTGTTTTGTGCTTTCCCACTGGTGGGTAGTCATTTGGCTGAGTTTGTCAAGAAGGGCTCTTTTTTTCTTTACCTATTTGGTAGTCAGGAGGCTTCTGTAAGAATTGTGCTTCCTTATGAGCAAAATAAACAATTACCTACCTAGAATAATTTGGCTTGTCCCAACCAATCCTAAACTATCCTTGACTTTGTCACCTGAAACTTCTACCATGAAAGAAATTCCACTGGATAAATGCACAGCCTTTAATAGTGTAGAAAGCCTGGTTAGACGTAAGTCATTTAACATTTTAGTGTGAATTAGTTGATATAATCTTTTCTGATAAGAGAGCTTCTATGGATAAATGCTAATAGGAAAACCTTTCGGTTCATTCTGTCATCAGTTTGAATTTCAGTTTCCTCATCTGTCAAATGGGGATAATGATAGCATGGATAGGGGCATTAAAAATAGATTAGAAAGACCTATAAAATGGGAGAAAATATTTTCAAATCGTATATCTGATAAATGGTTAACGTCCAGAATATATAAAGGACTTCTACAGCTCAACAACAAAAAATAACCCAATTAAAAAAATGGGCAAAGGATTTGAATAGATATTTCTTTGAAGAAGATATATAAACGGTCCGTAAACACAGGAAAAGACGCTCAACATCATTAGGGAAATGAAAACCAAAACCACGATGAGAGAGCACATCATACCCATTAGGATGGCTATTATGAAACAAAACAAAACAAAAAACTAGAAACTCACATGTGTTGGTGAGGGTGTGGAGAAATTGGAACCCTCCTGCGTTGCTGGTGAAGAATGTAAAATGGTTCAGCTGCTCAGGAAACAGTTTAGTGGCTCCTGAAAAAATTACATAGAATTACCATGTGATCCAGTAATTTCACTTCTAGGTGAATACCCAAAAGGATTAAAAACAGATACTGGTACACCAATGTTCGTAGCAACATGATTCACAATAGCCAAAAGGTAGAAAAAACCCAAGTCTCCATCAACAGATAAATGGATATACAAAATGTGCATACAGTGGAATATTAGGCCATAAAAGGAATGAAATTCTGATACATACTACAACATGAGCTTTCTATCCTCCAGCCTTATAAACATTAAACACATTATGCTAAGCGAAATAGGATAGATATTGTAAGATTCTATTCCTATGAAGCACCTAGAATAGGCAAATTCATAAAGACAGAAAACAGATTAGAGATTACCAGGGCTGGGGGAGAGAAGAAGGGGGATTTATTGTTTGTTGGGTACAGAGTTTCTGGATGATGAAAAAGTTTTGTAAGTGGATAGTGGTGATGGTTGCACAACAATTGTGAATGCGTGCAATGTCACTGAATTGTATGCTTAAAGGTGGTTAAAATGGTAATTTTTAGTTTATATACATTTTACCACAATAAAAATATTTTTAAATGGATTGGATATGTTACGTTATTTGATATATTTATCAAATATATTTATATTTGATATAAATATTTGATCTGTACTTTGTCTAGGAGTGGTATATTAAAACTTTGTCTAGGAGTGGTATATTAAAACTTTGGATTCCCAGTTACAAGGTGAAATTATAAGAGGCCCAAGAAAGCAACACAGCATATCAGGGTAACCTAGCAGAGAGGGGGAGACCAGTAGTCAAACTCCATGTCATTGGTATATGCATTGAGTCTTGGTATCTAAGAGGGTGACATTATCAATAAACCAATAAAGGAGATACTTTTTGAGCTCCTACTCTATTCTAAACTCTGTTCTAGGCATTTCTGGGGGTTGTCTGTAGAAATCTACAGCATAATTCCTAATCTCAAGGATTTATAATCTGGTTGGGAACAGCAGCTTAATCACACATAAGACAACTGATGAGAAATGCAAGATTGGGTTGGGTGATTTAAAACTGTGAAGTACTAGAGTAGGGGAGATTTAGCAAAAGGGCTAGTGGTGTCTGGGAAGGCTCTGACCTTGAGTGGGGTCTCAGTTTGGGTTAATGTGTTGATGAGCCGGACATGTGCCAGATCTGCTGCATTATTGATGGATCTCCTCATGAATGCTGAGCGTTTCAGGGGCCTGATGTTCCAACAGAGGCTAAAGCATTTATCAAAGCTTGCCATGAAAGCCTGTACTAACTGGATTAGCTGCTAACATGGATTGAGGCTTTCAGTGGGATTAACCCCAACTGCAGTGAATTAGTTTCTCTTTTTTATCCTTTTCTTTCCTTTTCTTGTAACTTGGCTGTCTGGCAGAGCCAGGTAGGACAGTGGGTAAAATGCCCAGGTTTAATTTTCTGGAGTTAAAGAAATCTGGTGAAGGAATTTTTAAAGTGACCTTTGCCTGTTTTTTATACCCTGGGGGATTCAGTTCAGAGGTGAGGAAATCTTACCTCTCAGCCTCTCATCACAAGTTTCTCTATCTTTCAACCTCATAGGCTCAACTGCTGCTTTAGGATTTCTGAAAATGTGGGGAGGCCTGAGGCCAAAAAGACAACTCCAGATTATCCCAGTGTGGAAGCTGGAGAATTGGTGTTTGTGAGACTAGTTCAAGGTGGTTTAATCATTGAGCTCCTTTTCTAGAGAGTTTTCCAAGTTCTTGATGGTACTATCATGGCTTCATTGATGAAGAATTGTCCGGAAAACCTCATCTTCTTCTCTTGCCTTTTTCTCTTTATTCCTCTTGTTCTTGTTCCTTCCATGTTAATTGAGTATTGCTAAAAGAAAACTAAGTTCTGGGTATGCAAAAATGAATAAAAAGCTCATAATTGATCCTTAATAAATGTTTTCCACACTGAACTGAATATATAAGCGTGTTCCCTTGCTGTTGGGGGCCTCTGCCTGGCATTCAGGTCTGACCATAAAGTGGCTCCACTCACTCTTACATGCCTCTGAAGGATCCTCTCCTCCAGAGATGTCCATCTCACCTTTTAAACACAGTGTGTGCATTCCAAGCTTGATGTGCTGATTTGTCTACAAGGAATCCCTTTTCTCTATCCCTACGTCTTGACCCTTCAAATCCCGTTGCCTTCCTAGATAGTTTTTCACACATTACTCTAGATCCTATAGTTCTCTCCATCCTCTGCCTCCATCTTGTTCTCTGTGCTCCACTAATAATTAACGTGTACACAGCAGACTTTATCACCAACTCCTGGCAGATGCTACTAAACTAGAGAGTGTCTTCACGTGCATTTGTTTCTATCTGTTTCAATATCATTGGGAAACTTTATTGGCTTTTCTCCAAATCACCACACACCGAATGTTTGCTTTTGCAGCTTGTCAGGTCTTTATTGGGCACCTAATCCCAGTATTGCCTGGAGTGGTTTTCAGACGCTCTTCCTATAATTCCTCCAAATTCTCTCTTGGCGTAGATACTCAGTCTCAGCTCTGGCTTTGTCTGTGCCTGAGGGTTATGACTCGATCTGTGACTAAGGTCTAGAGTCAATTTATGTTTGGAGTTATATCATCACAGTAAATACCTATAAAATTGGAATTAATTGACTTTTCATCTGTGCGACATGGATATTTTGTTATTACCATAGCCCTATTGCCCAGCAGAGAGCCTGACATGTATTAGGCACTTTAATAGTTGTTGAATAAAGAATTAATGAATTGCTTCACTCTGTGGTCAGGATCAGAGCCCAGTATTGGTTGGGGTTAAGGCTAATTCTGTGCCCAAGTTTAGCTGGCAGTCTGTGACTAGTTTCAGGACAAAGTCTGGCTGTTTGTAGGTGAGGTCAGGTTTTACTCTTTGAGTGGGAGCAGGGCTCCGTTTGTGGTCATGCTCAGGGCTGAGTGGGAGGTCAGGGTTGGGAGTCAGTGTCCAGTCAAGGGAGACAGTAGGTAAACCGGTCCAAATGGGATCCAGTTTTTGATCTCAAGCTTACTGTCACTGAGTGTGAACCCCAGCGTTAACTATCCACTGGGAGTGGGAAGCAGATCTCCCAGAACTCACTACCTGATTTCAACCGAGAGCGGTAGACGGACTCTATGACATTTATATCCCCTACTGGCTGGACTTCAAAGATTGTTTTCAACTGAATTTTGAGTAAGGGTATCTTTTGCCTTCATTTATTGAAGGCTTCCCTTCATAGTTTGGAAATGAATAGTCTAATTTCAAGTTCTAGATTCAGGATTGCCCTACAGTGAAGTTTGGGCAGCGGTGGAGTTGTTGAATTATGATTTTAAACTGTTCAGTGGTCCCACATGCTCACTTGCTGTCTGTCCTAGTTAAGTGTCAATCCCTGACACCTCTGTTAGGGTGTCTCTCTGACTCTGCTGCTGTGTCTGTTTTGAGTTCCTCTGGCTGGCTGTCTTGCTGCCCATCTCCAGGTTTCTTTTGTCCTCTCCTGGTTTTTAGCAGTCACCTTGCTGGTTCTTGCTGAAGCAGCACTGCTCCCAGGTGATTAATAACTTGGAAGATGGCTCTGAATATGGTGATGGATTAATCCCAGTGGAGAAAGAATTACTTGGAGGCCAGACGGCTTGGAAAGGAAATGACTACTGGAAGCTCTTTATCTAGATCTGGGCAAAGTTTTTCCCCACCTAGGCCACTACTTGGATATACAGAACCTCCTGTTTCACTGCCAGAGCTTCTTATAGCACCTCAGTTTCCGATGTCCTGTTACTATTTCATTATGAAAACTTACCATTTTAGGGTCCTACACTCTGTTATCTCCTTTGAGCTAAAAGACTCAGATTTTGATCTTGGATTTGTTATATATCAGCTGTTATACTTTGCACAAGCCATTTAATTTTTAAGCCTCAGTTTACTCATCTGTAAAATGGAAAGAATAGTCTCTATGAGGATAAAAGGAGGTAATAAATTTGTCAGTTCTTTGTAAGTTGAAAAGTTTTGTGCAAAAGTAAGGATCAGTTTTATGGGTCTTCCTATATAATTTTTTTTCATCTTAGAAGAGGGGTTTCAATGTGATAACTTGGAATCATGAATAATATAGATATTGCAGTTATTAGGACAGGTCAGGGACATACATACGTGGTTGGAATGACGGGCATTTTTCAGGGATCTTTATTGGAAACTGATTTTGTGTAGATATTCACTCTTCTGATTGAAGTACACAGTTATTCACACACAAATAAAATGTAAACTTATACATGACAGAGGGAGTAATTTGAGGATAGAACATTTTACCTTTTCTTGTGAATTACCATGATTCTCAATGAGTCACATTTTATTTACTAGAACTTATATGTTATTATCATTAGTAACATGTGTCATTATTAATTAATGGAAGGAAATACAGATAACATTTTATTCTGCTCTGTCATTATTCTCTTTGGATCTAAGATGAGAAAGATGTTTTGCTCATGTTTATGGTTTCACCATCTTGGAGGAGAGGCCCATGACACTTATGAAGTCCTTCATGTTTGTCATCTATCATCTTGGTTGAGGGATCTTTCTTAGAAACCTCATTCAGCCAATGGTTTTGGAGCACCTGCAATATTGCCATTGGGGATCAGCTAGAACAAGATAGACAGGTACTCTGTCCTCATGAAGCTTAAGTCTGCCATTTTATTTGCTAGGTTCTGTTCTAAGCTCTATGAATGGAACGGTAAACAAGATATACAGGGCCCCTGTTCTCATGGAGACAGACAAGACACAAATAAAAATGTATTAGGTTACGTTCCATAAAGAGAATGAGACCGGGTGATTAAGCAGAGAGTGCCTAGTGGGAGACTGTAGATGGTTTGGTCAAGAAAGGCCACCTTTGAGGGTATGACCTTTAAGCTGAAGCTTAAATGACAAGAACGAGTATGCCATGCATAGATTTAGGGCAATGAAAAAACAAAAGAAGGTCGATGTAGCTGGTGCCTTATGGGCAAATGGAAGGGTAGGAGAAGATGAGATTGATGGTGAAAATTGTCTAGGACATTGTGTGTTGTCTATTCTTAGTGCATCAGAAATCCACTCACTTTAAGCAGTAAAGTGATATGTTTAATATGTTTTAAAAAGATCAGTAGCTTATTCTGGCTATTTGTGGACAATGGATTCTAGGACTGAAATGATAGCAAACTCGGGGAGACATACTAGGAGGTATTTCAGTAGTCCAGACAAGGGGCAATAGAGATTTGGACTGGGGTATTAATAGTGCAGATGGAGAGAAGAGGAAGAATTCAAGGTATGTGTCAGATGTAGAGGAAAATTGCATGTTGGAAGTAAGGGAAAAAAAGAGGAATTGTCATCACCATATTTTAATATGTTTACTCGTGTATCTCTTTTATACACTGTCAGCTCCTTGAGGTCAGAACCTGGTTCTTTCAATATCCCTTGCACGTAGCACAGTGTTTTGTATAATGGGTATATGCTGAATGAATGAGTAAATGCATGCATACATGTATACAAGAATACAAGTAGAAAAAAATTACCTTAAGTTATTCTTTTCCTATTTAAAATTTAAAAGTCCTATATTTGTATTTGATATGTATTTTTTGTTTACTTTTCCTCTTCATAACTGAGTTTTAATAACACCAGAGCAGCAAGATGATATTTATATTAAAGCCAGCTATCTCATGACTGTCCAGTAGTGATTAAACACCTCAAACAGTGGCAACCTTACTTAACCAAGGTAGAGATTCCGTGGACTTCATCTTCCATCTTTTACCTGGTTAAAGCCTCTTTTCTCCCAGCAGCTCTGCTTCTGGGCACAGGTCAGTTGTAGACTAAAATTGACTGCTCATTGAGAAATGAGGGCTAGGTAATTAAGACTGGAAATTCGAGCTGCAAGTGCTGTCAGACTTTCTGCAAGGACTTCTCAGCCTCAGGAGCTAGGCTCATTGAACAGGGACTGGTATGGATGGAGGAAGATTTAAATTGGAGCTGCTTTTCCATAGCCTTTGGAAAGCTGCTGATTCATCTTCTAAACCAGGCCAGATCAAAGGCAAAGACGAAGAAAAACTTTCTCAGGCATTTGCTCTAGGAGAGGAATGAGAGTTTGGCCTTCCACATAGAAATAAAGTGGATTGTAGGTTCTGTCATCTCATGGGGACTACAGAGACCCTACTGACTGCTGCGGCCCTGCCGGGAAGTTCGAAATGCCTATTTCTTCCTTGATTTAAAGCACTAGAGGTTCCCTTGCAGATGCTAATGTTATGATAAAGTTGGACTGGATGATCTATTGTCCATGTCAAAGCCGGTATTTTAGGATATTACAGTTCTTGATCTTTGAGTAGAAGTCCATGGAATTGTAGACATTTCTCCAAGTTAAAGCCAGGCACAGGCTAATAAATCCATTCCAAGTTCTTTCAATCCCAGCCATGGTTCTTCCACTATCATGGTCCTGAAACAATGGCTCCAGCCAGAGGAAGAAACCTGGTCGTCCTGAGATGTTAGAACTGATAGCACATTGGAGATCAGCTAAGTTTATTCTTTCCTTTTTTTTTTTTTTTTTTGTGGTACGCGGGCCTCTCACCGTTGTGGCCTCTCCCGTTGTGGAGCACAGGCTCCGGATGCGCAGGCTCAGCGGCCATGGCTCACGGGTCCAGCCGCTCCGCGGCATGTGGGATCTTCCCGGACCGGGGCACGAACCCGTGTCCCCTGCATCGACAGGCGGACTCTCAACCACTGTGCCACCAGGGAAGCCCTTATTCTTTCCTTTTTTTTAGAATTTTATTTTATTAAAAAACTTTTTATATGATTTTTAAAGGCTACTTTCCATTTACAGCTATTACAAAATATTGGCTATATTCCCCATGTTGTACAGTACATCCATGAGCCTATCTTCCCCCAGTAGTTTGTGCCTCCCACTTCCCCACCTCCCACCCCAATCTTTCCCCTCCCCCTCTCCCTACTGGTAACCACTAGTTTGTTCTCTACATCTGTGAGTCTGCTTCTTTTTTTTATATTTACTAGTTTGTTGTACTTTTTAGATTCCACATATAAGTGCTATCATACAGTATTTGTCTTTCTCTGTCTGACTTATTTTACTTCACATAATGCCCTCCACATCTGTTCATGTTGTTGTAAATGGCAAAATTTCACTCTTAGTATTCCATTGTATATATATGTACCACATCTTCTTTATCCATTCATCTGTTGATGGACACTTAGGTTGCTTCCTTCAATTGTAAATAATGCTGCTATGAGCAGAAAATTACCAGTAATGAAATTGAATCAGTAATTTTAAAATGCCCAGCAAACAAAAGTCCAGGGCCAGATGGCCTCACAGGTGAATTCTACCAAACATTCAGACAAGCATTAACATCTATCCTTCTGAAACTATTCCAACAAATTGCAGAGGAAGGAACACTTTCAAACTCATTCTATGAGGCCAGGATCACCCTGATACCAAAACCAGACAGATATATCACAAAAAAGTTGATTCTTTATGTGTCCATTCATTCCAGTATTCATTCACAAAGCATCTATCAAACACCTCAACTCTTCATATGGGAAAATTTAGGCCTAAAGAAAGAAAAAAGACTTGACTGAACTTACCCATTTGGTGGCAGGTCTGAGATGAGTTAGAAACTAGATATCTTATTCTTTCTCCCTTTCCTAACACTTACACTAAACAAAAAATGCCCTCTTGTTTAATTTACAATTTCATCATGATGTAACCACCTTCATAATTACAGAACAAGTTGTTGTCAACACTACATTAATGAAAAAGTAGCCATTTTCTAGTCCCCAATCACTGGCTGCATGGGAGCTTGGAGAATTGGAAATGAATCACCTTTATTTACATTTGGTGGGTTCAGAAACATCTGAGTAAGAAGCAGTTGAGACTCATGAATCTGGAGTTGGCCAATACAAATTGAGATGCGTTCCATGAACTGTAAAAGAGTTTGCTAAGGCAGTCACCATCGTATATCTAATTTCACGACTGTCCCTTCTCTAAAGACTTTTAGAGCAATTTCAAACTAAATGAGAAGAGAAGCCCAAATCAGGAAACTCAGAGACTTGCAGTTTTCTGTTACTTACTAAAACAAGTCTAAGTAAGTGTTGCCAGGTGCATACCCTCAGTTAATTTCATTGAAGCAACAGATGGGAATGATATAGATTTAACAAATAATTAAAAATATAAGTGCATGGTTCTAATTTGTGTGACAATGTTTGAAAAATTATTTTCTCTAAGGTTTCCTAAACATTTCCTCTGAATATGTTAAAATACATATTTGTTTGATAAAGGAGGCATTTTAGCTTAAGTTAAATTGAAGTCAGAATGATTCTGTTCCAACACTTACCACTATGTACCCCTAGGAAATTTTATCAATATTTTAGAGGCTTGGTTTTCTCAATAGTAAAATGAGCACAATAATATCAGTTTTGTAGGATTGTTGTAAGATTTTAGTCTGGCAAAACATGTTCAGTGTTTAGTGCAATGCCACTAACATAGGTGTGAAATAGTGCTCAGCGAATACTAGCATTACTATTGTATTTATTTATTAATATGAATATTAGACATTTCAAATATTGGCTTCCCACTTTTAAACTATCACAAATTTTATATTAGCAGAAGATAATAAAAACTAAATAAGAATACTGTCACTGTAAATATTGATACTGGTGAGCCTGTTGACCTTAGCAGACCCAAATCTGACTTTTTAAGGGAAGGACTGGATACTCATTCCTAACAAAGACTCCATGAACTTTGAATTATTTAAACTTTTTTTTTTTTTTGGCTGCGTTGGATCTTCACTGCTGCGCATGGGCTTTCTCTCCTTGTGGCTAGTAGGGGCTACTCTTTGGTGCAGTGCATGGGCTTCTCATTTTGGTGGCTTCTCTTGTTGCAGAACACAGGCTCTAGGTCCGTGGGCTTCAGTAGTTGCGGCACGCGGGCTCAGTCATTGTGGCTCACAGGCTCAAGAGAGCAGGCTCAGTAGTTGTGGGACACGGGCTTAGTTTTTCCACGCCATGTGGGATATTCCCAGGCCAGGGCTCGAACCCATGTCCCCTGCATTGGCAGGTGGATTCTTAACCACTGCACCACCAAGGAGGTCCCAACATTGAATTATTTAAAACCATCCACTTGAAAGGACACGAATCCTGCCCTGACATCTTAGGCCATTATTTTGATATATAGTTTCTTTCAAAGCTCTATCTCAGTATAATCTGGGTCCCAGCCAGGCTGCAGGCTAGTCATACTTTGGCTCTATTGACTTGCCAAGGGGAATTATTTATTTGGCACCAATAATATGCTCTGTACTGTATGGCACTTGGTGATAGTAATTGCTTTGGTTTATCTGGTATCTTTCCCCCAAGGAATTGAGAGGACTTTCAGATACACAGGGACGGGTAAGCTTCCCCATATTGCTCCTCCTAACTTATAGCCCTGGGCCTCTTACAAACCACTTTGGGATGATGATAATGTTGAGATGTATGTTGGAGAAAAGGACAGTGGTAATGGAGATGAAGAGGAATAGAGGAGGAGGAAGGAAGGAAAAAACTGAGAAGAGGAGCAGAGAAAAGACAAAATGAAAGAGTTCTAATTTCATTGCTGTAGGGAGCAAGAAACATCTTTGAGTAAATGTTACAGGGAACCTGCAGAGTAAGAGATCCCTCAAAACTATGCCACCCAGGCTTCCCTGCTGGTGCAGTGGTTGGGAGTCCGCCTGCCGATGCAGGGTACACGGGTTCATCCCCCGGTCCAGGAGGATCCCACATGCCGCGGAGCAGCTGGGCCCGTGAGCCATGGCCGCTGAGCCTGCGCATCCGGAGCCTGTGCTCCGCAACAGGAGAGGCCACAACGGTGAGAGGCCCGCGTACCGCAAAAAAAAAAAAAAAAAAAAATGTCACCCTTATTTCCTTTGGGAGTCAAATCCTCACCCTGGCACTCAAAGACAGCCATAGTTGAGTTCACCCAGCCTATATAACTTTCTCTCTTTTGTCCTCATTCTTTCCTCAATTAGACTCTCAGGGCTTAGAATTCCTCATCTTACAAGGAAAACATGAATTAAAATACATTCCAAAATAACCCATCATAATCTCTGATGACAAAGTCTCAGTATTAGAAGGGATGAAAGTGGGTGGCACCAGTTTTGTCACCTCCTCAAACAGTAATCCCTTCTCAAGTAAATGAGATAGTTGGTTGTCAGACTGCCTTTGTTATGAAAAGCTCCATATCTCACGGGATAAACCATCCCAGGGTTCAGAAGCTCTGGATGTTAAGAAAGGTCTTTCTTAGGTTGACTTGAAGCTTGTTTGTTTTCCACTAATGGCTAGTAATATGCAAGACTTGACAGCCATTGTTCTGTGTGCTTTATAAACATAATTTCCGAGCCTCCCAATAATTTTGAACGATAGATATTACTGTCCTCACTTCTTTAAATAGGAGAAACTAAGACTCAGGGGAGTAAATGGCTTGTCTAAGCTCGCATAGCATGTAAGTGCTAGAGCCATATTCAAAGCCAAGTTTATTTGATTCTGTAACCTATTCTCCTTCCACTTCTTAACTGATTGCATTTCCTTCCCTTTCTGCTATCAAACCTTACTTGCTTATAAGGTTACCTTAGATCCCAGTTCTTCTATGAAAGCTGTTTTTGAATACATCCTGAGGTGTTCAATTTTCTCTTATGAGCCATTATAGCAATTTAATTCTATAGAATTCTTATAGCAGTTACTCCATTAGATCATGCATCATGAAATCTCTTCTGCTGTGAACTTAAACTTTATTTAAATATTGTTTGATTCTTTAGAATCATGGAGTACCAGAAGTGAAAGTTACATAAGGGGTAATAAAAATGACAACAGTTTCTAGTTTTATGAGTATTTACTAGGAACCATGCATTACTCTAAGTGATTTACTTGCATTAATTCATTTAAACCTTGTGAAGTATGTACATATATTATTTCCATTTTATAAATGAAGAAATGGAAATGCCAAGAAATTTGTTAATTTTCCCATGCTTAATATCTACAGGTTCAGTCAGTTAACTTTGAAACGGAAAGTTATTTTTCTAAAAAGCTTATGTGTCAACAAAACCTGATGTGATTTGAACTGATTTTGTGGTAAAACCTGACATGATCTGACATCAGACTACTCATTAGTTATTTATGTCACTTAATGTTAATATTCATATGTTTTGCTGCAGAAATATTTATGTGTTTAATTATTGAGTACTACTCCAGACCTTCTTGGTATAGCGGTATGTTGTGTAATATTTTATATGACTTTCCTAACTCCGTCTTCTCAGCCACCATATTTGGAAACACACGTGGCCCTAAAGGCTTTTGCAGAAAGGATTTAGATCTGTACTGAGTGGTAAAAGAACCATGTTTTAAGTCAGGCTATTAGATACCAGAGCCTGGATCCATAATAATGATTCCAGCTTTTTAAAAAAAATTTTTTTATTGAACTCTAGTTGATTTACAATATCGTGTAAGTTTCAGGTATACAGCTAAGTGATTCAGTTATATACATATATGTATAACCTTTTCAGATTCTTTTCCCTTAGAGGTTATTACATAATATTAGGTATAGTTCCCTGTGCTATACAGTAGGTCCTTGTTGGTTATCTATTTTATATATCGTAGTGTGTTAATCTCAGTCTCCTAATATACCCCTCTCCCCACCCCACCCCTTTCCTCTTTGGTAACCATAAGTTTGTCTTCTATGTCTGTGAGTCCTTTTCTGTTTTGTAAATAAGTTTATATGTATCATTTTTTAGATTCCACATATAAGTGATATCATATGATATTCATCTTTCTCTGCTGACTTACTTCACAGTATGTTAAGTGAAGTAAGCGTCCATGTTGCTGCAAATGGCATTATTTCATTCTTTTTTATGGCTGAGTAATATTCCATTGTATACATGTACCACATATTCTTTATCCATTCGTCTGTTGATGAACATTTAGGTTGCTTCCATGTCTTGGCTGTTGTAAATAGTGCTGCTGTTAAAATTGGGGTGCGTGTATCTTTTCGAATTATGGTTTTCTCCGGATATATGCCCAGGAGTGGGATTGCTGGATCATATGGTAGTTCTATTTTTAGTTTTTTAAGGAACCTCCATACTGTTCTCCATAGTGCCTGCACCAGTTTACATTCCCACCAACAGTGTAGGAGGGTTCCTTTTCCTCTACACCCTCTCCAGCATTTATTATTTGTAGACTTTTTGATGATGAATGCCAACTTTTCTAATACTTCCATGCAAAATATAAGAAAACCAAAAGTCAGGGAAGAACAATGACTTGACCAATGTTGTACAAATGGTAAAATACATGTTTTTCATATATTAGCAACCTTTCAAACAGGACACTTTTCATATTGACCCTTAACTAAACTCTTGGCTCTTTGAGGAGAGAGGCAGTACCTGAGATGCAGGCATTTCCCTCCTGGGCCCACCATGGCACAGTGGTTAAGAGAACCCAAGATTTGTGGTCACAGGGACCTGTGTCTAAATTGTACCTCCATCACCTAATGGTCAATACGTAGCTATGGGTCATCTCTGTAAGCAAAAAGAAAATGAAGACAACACTAAGGGGATGAAAGGGAATGATGGATATAGAATCTGGTACAGAACAAAGGTTAGACAACTGGAAAATTTTCTTCTTAATGGATTTTTGATGATTGAGTTTAACCTAATAGGCTTTGGTATCCCCTTTGCTTGTCTGTCACAGTGTTAGAAACAACCTCTGTGCTACAGCCTCTGGGCCTCACCTTTATCATACAGTAGGAAGGACAAGTCCTTCTGAGAACTCCTTGTTTTGTTGCCAGCCAGCCACTCATGACCCTAATTCAGTGAGGCAAACGTGGAAGTGAAAATGATTTATCTTCCATTCTCAAAAGCATGATGTTTGGAACTTGACTTGAGAAACATAATTTTTGAGCTGTATAAATTGAGAAAAATCTTCACAGAAAAAGCATTCATAGTTATTTTATAGAGAATGAATATTCAGGCATTGATGAACTCTGTCACCATCCAGTTATTTTCAAAAAAGGAATGATATTCACATGTGCTAATCCTCCCCCAACTTTTTAAGTAGGCCATATCAAGAGTGATTTACACTGAACGTCAGCTGGTCTTTTGTTTTCCATTAGATAAAATATACTAGGTATAAACCAAGGATTTGGCTTAACCAAAATGGTGAACACCAGCTAGAAGACTGTCTGCAGTAGAATCACCATGGAAGCTTTTTAAACTATAGATTCTTCGTCACTCCCCCAGAGATTCTGTATTCAGTAGTTCTACTAGGACCTAGGCATTTATATTTTATGTTCCCAAGTGGGTTTTTTTTGGCTGCACTGAGTGAGGGCTTTCTCTCTATTTGCAGTGAGCGGGGGCTACTCTTCGTTGCAGTGCACAGGCTTCTCATTGCGGGGGCTTCTCGTTGCAGAGCATGCGCTCTAGATGCGCGGGCTTCAGTAGTTGTGGCACGTGGGATCAGTAGTTGTGGCTCACGGGTTCTAGAGTGCAGGCTCAGTAGTTGTGGTGCACAGGCTTAGTTGCTCCACGGCATGTGAGATCTTCCCAGACCAGGGCTTGAACCCATGTCCCCTGCATTGGCAGGCAGATTCTTAGCCATTGCATCCCTAGGGAAGTCCCAGTTCCCAAGTGGTTTTGATATGTAATCAGGTTCCCAAACGACTTCTCTAAGCAAAACACTGGTTTAGGAATGGAAGCTCAGTTATTATTTAGCTTATTAATTTGTTATAGGGACTCATTCAAGTCTTTTGCCAGCACTAATTCCCAGGTTTCTCATTTGTGAAATGGGAGGTTAGTTAACTTATCTCTAAGTTGTTTCTGGTGCCGATGTTTTACGACTTTATTTCTGAGAGTATAGTAATTGCAGTATACGGCTCTAGACAGCTTAGAACGATAGTTTGTTGTTGTTATTGTTGATATCGTTTGCCAAGATAGGCATTGTTCTGTAACACAAGACATAACAAACTGTGGGTATTGATACCAACAGAACAGCAGTCCAGAGAACCTTTTAATGATAAATTGTGGGGAAATTCCCTGGCGGTCCAGTGGTTCGGACTCCGTGCTTCCCTTACCAGGGGGCCCGGGTTCAATCCCTGGTCAGGGAACTAAGATCCCACAATCCGCGTGGCACGGCCAAAAAAATATATAGACATATTGTGGTAAAAACACGTAACGTGAGATCCACCTCTTAACAAGTTTTAGACTGAATGCTACAGCAGATGTCTGAACTTTTCCCTGCACGACTGAAACTATATACCCACGGAACAGCAAGTCCCCATCTCCCCCTGCTCCCAGCCCCTGGGAACCACCATTCTACGTTCTGCTCTGATGAGTATGACTGCTTTACACACCTCATATAAATGAAATCACGCAGTATATGTTCTTCTGACTGGATTATTTCCCTCAGCATAACATCCTCAGGGTCCATCCATGTTGTAGCACGTAGAAGGATTTCCTCCCTTCTTATGGCTGAATAGTATACCGTCATATGTATGTACCACATTTTCTCTATCCACTCATCTGTTGATGGATATTTACGTTGTTTTCACATCTTGGCTATTGTGAATAATGCTGCAGTAAACACAGGAGATCAATCAAAATCCTGATTTCAATTCTTTTGGATAAATATTCACAAGTGGTATTGCTGGATCATATGGTAGCTCTGTTTTTCATTTTTTGAGGAAGATCCACACTGTTTTCCATAGTGGCTGTACTATTTTACATTCCCACCAACAGTGTACCAGGGTTCCAATTTCTCCATATCCTTACCAACAATGGTTATTTATTTATTGTCTTTTTGTAATAGCCATTCTAACAGGTATGCAGTGATACCTTATTGTGGTTTTGACTTGCATTTCCCTGATGATGAGTGATGTTGAGCACTTTTTCACGTGCCTGGTGGCCATTTGTATATTTTCCTTAGAGAAATATCTATTAATTTCCTTTGCAAATTTTTAATTGGGTTATTTTGGGTAATTATTTTTAATTGGGTTTTTCACTAGTAAGTTGTAGGAGTTCCTCCTGTATTTCAGATATTAATCCCTTTTTGGGATATGATTTGCACATATTTTCTCCCATTCCATTGGCTGCCTTTGAGGGATCCATGATTTCAATGCAAGAAAACTTAGATTTTTTTCTTCATTCTTTCTTTAAAACCTAATGGGTAGTAGTCAAGCCCTTAACTTCTCTTCACTCAGTTTCCATATCTGCCAAAAGGGATAATAACAGCATTCTTAAATTAATTCTTTATCTTGTGAGCACCAGATGACTTAATGTTTATTAAGATGGTTTGCATCATACACTTAAATTATTGTCATTTTACATAACATTATCAAAATACAACTCACATGTAGTATGTGTTTATAGAAAGCTAGTTTCTCTTAGATTTGTCCATAACAAGAGTCATAGAGATCTTTTTGCAGTCTCTATTAGGTGGTAAGGAATGTGGTTGTATGTGACTTTTGAAATGCCTGGTCATCCATCTCTCCAGCTATTCATCTATGTATCCAACTCCAGTTAAGAGTATTTATCTTCTCATAATTATTTCATTCATAATAATTATAATGATATTTAAAATAATTACTATAATATTGTAATACCTTACATGTACATGGTGCTTTACAGTTTACAAAGCACTTTGCTCTGCATACCAGAGCAGTCCTGAGAGGCAATTGTTTTTCCCTGTTACATGGCTCTCTACTGAAGGTGGTCCATTTAAGCAAAATTTTAGCTGTATTCTTGCTAATGAGAAACAGAGATGGCTGTCTTAAATAATTGTTTATCCCTTTAACACATTGTTCACATAACTTGTATCCTCATGTTAATATCATCAAGCTAGTTAGAGGAAGTGGCTTATTACTTAGCAGGTACCCAAGGCCCAGAGAAAGTCCATGACTTGACTAAAATCAAATAGAAATTTAACCACAAGGGAAGCTCTCTAGTCTGCGTTTCCTGATTCGGTCCAGACTCTGAACGCCTGTATACCTGATGAACCCCAGTATTCTCATCACAACAGCATCCCCGTTTGCCTCATCCCAGGGAGCTACCATCATTGGCTCCATGCCACCTCCTTCTCTGCAGTGCCTCAGATGAAAAAAAAAAACATGTCACTCTTCTCCATGTCCTAACCCCATTCTGTCACTCCTGCCTGTATGCTGGTGAAATTTACTTTTGGCTTGGGGAAGAAGATTTGCAAATCGCCAACTCAGAGAAGGTCCTGTTGGGGGGTTGGAGTGATGCAGTGACCAAGTTCCAGGGGGAGAAGCTGTTCTTTGGAGACGGCTGTCTCCTCTGTGGTCTCTGTACTGAGAAAGGTCACTCTGTTTCCTGTATCAGTTTTCCTAAATTTATTTTGTAATGCAATATATATAAACATATTATTTATATCTACTCCCAGGTGCAAGAACCATAGTGTAATGAGGAGACATTGGAATTCATGAGTACAGCCTTACCATTTTACAGACGGGCAAACTGAGGCCTAATGAGTCTGAAGGATCTTGCCCAGTAAAATTGTCATGCACATGATACAGTGGCAGAGCCAGCTCAGAACTCAGGGAAGCCTTGCCTGACTCTGCATAGAAAAAGTACAGCCACCAAACATTTCCAAATCAACTCATATGTCTCCTTTATAGCACTTGTAAAAATTAAAACTACATAATTATTTATTTATTCTGTTTACTGTCTTCCTCCTCCACTAGGATGGGAGCTCCTCGGGGGAGGAACTGGGTTTGTCTTGATCGCTGTCCTATCCTCAGTGTCTCGCAGGATGCCTAGCACACAGAGAGTTCTTAATAAATATGTGTTGAGTGAGTGAACAAATAGATGAATATATTAATGATAAATTAATAAACAAGCTAGGAATAGAGGCTGAGTTTTAAGATTCCGGGGTAGTAGTCCTGTGGAGCAAACTGTTCCTCCATATTTTATATCTTGTAACATATTTTATATTTAATGACGGCATGAATGCATTTTTCATTCATTTTGTGTACAAAGGCAAAATGTCCCCTTGCTTTTAGGATGACAAATACAAAGTGATGTAAAATTATATAGTATATTGAGGACTGGAACAGGACCAAGGATTGGTTCAAAGCTGGTGACAGGATCTGATGGCACAGCTGACTGACCCAGGGAGCCTAGTTGTTCCAAGGATTTTGTTTCCTATATTGCATCCCACCCCATCCTGTCTTCACCTTCCATCCCTTACTGACCTCTTCATCTCACTCCTCACCCACCCATTACAGACCCTTGCCCAGTTTTCCACGTAAAGGACAGGGAAAGCTGATTCCCAGAGCTTGGCTATACTTTGTCACTGGGGGTTGCCTGGGTGTAAGAGCTAATGTTTGCCCAGATGCTCGAGTCAGATGGATCCTTTTTAGGGCATACACTCAAGTCTCTCCCCTTCCTTCCGCCCTCACCCCCAGACGTTTGTGATCAAAGGCAGCCACATGTACTGGTGACACTATTCTCCTGTTTTGGTCACTCCTGGGTCACCAGGTTGAGTGCTGGAGGATCATCCTGCTGCATTATTTAGTCTAGGTAGGCTTCCTGGAGCAGAAGGCCTTCAAGGTGTTTGGATAGCTTGTGAAGGATTGTCTGTCCATTGGCCAAAGTTTATCTTTTCATCTTCTTGCCTGAATCATGGGCCAATAAATTCCTGTGTCTGGTTTTGATTCTTGCTTCTCTGAACCATGTGACAGCACTAGCCCTTACCTCAGAGGGTATTGTCTTAAACACTGAGGTTTGAAAATTAGTTAATATCAGTCTGACATGATGTCCTATTTCTGATTTAAGTGTGCTTCCAGTTAGAGAAGTAGCCGATCAAGAAGGGAATTTAGGCTTCACCTTCCTTGGGATATTGAAGAGCAAACTGAGTTCCAGAAGAGAAAAATGACTTTTCCAAGTCCCCACAGCAAGTTCCTCTCCAGTTATTCCAGTTTGTGATTTTTAAAGCTAGCCATTGTTAGTCACAAATAGACATTTGAGAAGGTGGATAAGAATCACCTAGGAAGCTTGCTAAACATGTTCTCTTTCAGTTGGTCTGTAGTAGGGCCCAGGAATATACACTTCAAACTCCTTTCCCATGTTCTGTTGTCTGAGGACTACACTTGCCCTGGTGTGGACCCTGAGGACACCCTGAGTGGTAAAGTAGGTGCAGCCAGGCAGAAAAATGACTATTGAGATGGCCCAAGATGATTAAACAGAGATAGACAAAAAGAGGTTGGAGAAGGTAATGGTAGTGGTGATAGAGGTGGAGGAGGATGAATTAGTGGTACATCTTAAACAGGGTCTTTTGATAGCAAGCAACAGAAATCAGCTCAAGCAGCCTATATAATTTTTCTAGAGCTGCCATAATAAAATACCACAGAGTGGGGGCTTAATCAATGGAAATTTATTTTTCATAGTTCTGGTGTCTGGAAGTCCAAGTCCAAGGTGTCAGCACAGTTGATTTCATTCTAAGACCTCCCTCCTTGGCTTGCAGATGGCTGCCTTCTCGCTTTGTTCTCCATGGTCCTTCCTCTGTGTGCACACATCCCTTGTGTCTCTTTGTATATCTAAATTTCCTCTTGTTAAAAGGACACCAGTCAGATTGGATTAGGGTCCCTCCAATGGCTTCATTTAATTGCCTCTTTAAAGTCCTTATCTCCAAATACAGTTACATTCTGAAGTACTGGGGTTAGAGCTCCAACATGTGAATTTTGAGGGGACATAATTCAGCCCATAACACTGTCCTAGGCTCACAGAGTTGATAGGGTGCTGAGAGACCAGGCTTAGTAATGGGTAAATCCAAGTGGTCTAAGTGGAGAGGATGAGGTAAGTGGTCCTGGGGATGAGAGAATAATTTAGCCTGGAAAAACCTAATGTTTTTATACTCTTCATTTCCCCTTCCTGGGGGTTATAGGCATACTTTCAGTCTTGCTGTGTTTCCATGAGATGAGATAGAGTTAAGTTGTAAGGCTTCATCCAAGTTCAAAAATATCAACCGTGCAGATACATGTTGAAGACATGATTTAGCATAGTGAATGAAAGATCATGACTGTTACTTAACTTTCTCTGAGGCAGCCATGAATAGAATATAAGGGTGTACACTGAGAAATCTAGATTTAAGTTCCTGCTTCCACTTTTTGATGGAGACGCAGATAAATAGAATACTGACAGTAGAAAACAACCAAAAGTTTAAAACTGATAATGCGACAACAGATGCTCAAACGTACCAACTATATACCAGGCACCGTTTTAAGAGCTTTACATATATTAACTAATCTTTACAGCAACTTTATGAGATAAGCGTTGCTATTATATTCATTGTCCAGATAAGAAAAGTTGGTACAAAGAGTAATTTTCCCAGAATCACCCTGTGAGTCACAGAGCTGGAAGTTGAACTCAGGCAGTCTGACTCTAGAGTTCTGTACTATGCTGTCTCTCAATGAAGAGTGCAGAAAATTGGAGATTTTTCTAGAACAATCGGTTTTCAGATGTACTTTAAATTACCGTAAGGAAACGTGTTTATTCTGTATGAAGCATCAGGACAGATCTAGAATCAGTGGCTGGGGAGATACATTGTCAAGCAGTTTCTAACTCAACTGTATAAAGAAATTTGAAATAGTTCAATAAGGATTGGGCTACTGTAGCAGATAGAGTTGATGGCCTATACCTAATAGACATTTTCCCTTTTTCTTTGCTTATAAAACTATTCTTTGTTCCAGAGGGCAGTGGGTCCAACTCCAACTGCATTATTCACAATTGGTCCAGGCCAACTGTGTCAATCCTCTACCCCTTTGCCAATGACTGGTTTAGGGATGGGCATGTGATCATGTTCTGACCAATGAGATGCTAGGGAGCTCTTAGGAGACTTGGAAAGGTTTTCTACAATAGTTATTAAAAGGGAGAGATATATGAGGAGAAAGCGTTTGGTGTGTACCACTTTTCTTCTTGTTTTAATAGTATCAGATGAGAGAAAGAAAATTGAGCCAGTGAAGAAAACCATCACTGATTTCCTATGAAATGGAAAGAGCCTTGGAACTTGGTGACTCTTTTGAGCAACCAAGCAACCCTGGTGCCACTTCCCTTCGGACTTCTTGTTAAGTGAGATGTCAAAACTTTGTATGGTTAAATATGCTGTTACTGTGGCTCGAATCATCCTGATACAGCTGCCTTAGAAGATAATGAATTCAATCCTTGGAGGTATATAAGCAGAACCTGGAGGGCCACTTACCAGGAATGTAATAGCAGGGGCTCAGGCTTTAGATAGGGTTTTACTGGAGAATAATTAAGGTCACTTCTAGTCCCAATAGTCTGTGATTGTCTTCATGCCCCTGTACAACCCTGGCGCAATCACTCTGTGTGACTCCCTATGTCTGTGTGTATTGAGTCAGGCTGGCAGCCACGGTTGACATTCTCTATGAGTCACTTGTAGTGTCAGGCCCTTGTAAAAAGGCAGAGGCTGTGATGTCACAGTTCCTCCAGTGACACAGCATCAGGGGACAGCCAGAAATAGACATGTGGAAGCCCTTGCCACCGGCGCTCTCTCGTACTCTGACACAAGTCACATTTAGCTCAGAAGTCAGGCTTCTGGAGAAATGGTGAACCAAAATAGACAGGATGTCTAGTCACTCTCCTAGAATTCCCCATCTGCTCTGACAAAGTTCTGGGGACAGCCAAGGTGAAACTCGCCAAGCAGAACATTGAGACAGTGACAGAGATTTAGCTGGGCTTTGGTTCCCCATCACGGTGGGCCCCTCAGAAAAGAAGGCACTGAGAAAACCTCTAGAGTCAGCTTTGTCCTCAATGCATTCTTGAGATCTAAGGTTGGGAAATGTTGGAGACTATGGTGTGCTTCATCTCTTATGTCCTGGTGCTGCAGGCTGCTGGTTGCTGCTGAATGTAGCAGCCAAACCCTTTACAGCCATACCAGCCACCTGATGGGGAAGCCAGAGACCTCTGGCACTTCTGCTTAGAAACAATTTTTACATAATATCGATTATCATAGCAGCAGATAATGTTTGTTGGGATTTTAGGGGATCAGCAGAAAATATCTATCTTTTTCCCTAAATCTAAGCCAGTTCAGCAATGGATGTAAGAATCAGGAACATGGTTATCAAAGTGTCAACTCTGTTACTGATGAAAGTTAGGTTGGAGCATTTGGCTGGGGGATGAGGAAACAATGGATGTCCTAATACTGCATCTCAGAAAAGAACATTCTCAGACCAGGAGAGCATGTCCAATCACAGGCATCCCCTTAGAGAGTGGGAATCTCCTTTGATGAACCTAATGCATGGCTGAGAGCAGACCCCAAAGTACCCTTCCAAATGCACACTCGGATAAATCTCCTCTCCCTTGGGAAGTGTGAGTAAAAGTGGGAAGAGAGTCCAGGAATGTTGGTGTAGCTGAAGTCCCTGCACATGGAAATATGATGAGTGAGAAATAAGTGTTTTCCCAACCATACTGGCTGAGTCCTCAATATTTGCTAGATACTGTGCCAGGTACCTGCATAGACTATACAGTTTAATTCTCTTTTTAACCTTCTGAGGAAAGTGCTAGTATTATCTTCATCCCACAAATGGAGAAACCGAGAAACTGAGGCCCAGGAAGATCAAGACCTTTGCTGAGGTGGCACACCCAGTATGTGGTGAGAGGGGATCAGGATGGAGCCGTGTATGAGGCCAGAACCCACCGTGCAGGCACCATGCCGCACCTCCTTGTCATGACTGCGCACTCTGGTTGGGGTACCATGAGGAGATGGGGGAACACAGGGTTCATGATCGGGAGACTTGGGCTCTGACCCAAGTTCGGCCGTGTCTTAGCCTCACAGCTGTGGTGTCCTCACCTGCAAAATAGGGATTGTGATGCCTTTTCTGAGAAGCTCAGGAAGTCTCTATGAGGGTCAAGTGAGATCATGGGTATTAAAGTGTTTGGTAACTGGCAGGCCCCAGGCACACATGTGCATCTGGGAGTGGGAGAGCTCTGAGTTCCATCCCTGCCTCCCCTAAGAACTTTCCCAATGATGTGGTCCAGCCTCTTGATTTGCAATACCTCAGTTTCGCCACGTGTAAAATGAGCACACTAGTCCTTGACTTAACTAACCTCTCAGAGGTGTTGCGATAACTCAAAGGGGGTAAGGCTAAGACAGTGCTTTCTTAGTGCACTATTGATATTCAGGAATATGATGAGGACTATTATCTTCTGTGAGATGTGTTGAGGACAGTGACTATTTTTGGTGATAAAATGATTTTTTTATACTTTCATAGACTCACTTATCTGAAGAATTTAAAGGTTGGTAAATTTAGCTTTGCATCTCAGCAATTTTATTATACAAAATAAAATACTAAAAGAAAAATCTTTATCTAATTCAAATGATTCAACTCAGAAACATAAGCAAGTATTAGCTTTGTCGTCAGCCTTATGTGCTAAGGGGCCACAGGGCATAAAATAAAGATCCAAACATGCATCTAGCGCCTACTGTGTGTCTATTATGATTCTAGATACTTTAAATATATTCACTTATTTAATGTCCACAATAACCCAGTGAACAGGCATATTATTATCTCCGTTTTGTAGGTGGGGAGTAGGGGAAACAGAGGCTCAGAGAGGTTAAGTGACATGCCCAGAATCTCACAGAGCATAAGCAGCAGATTCAGGGTTTGAACCCAAGCAGCGCAGCTTCAGAATCTATTGTCTTAACCATTAGAGCAGGACTTGAGAAGCATAGTTAGCCCCTGCCTTCAAACAGCTTGCAGAACAGTTTACGAACCAGTTGAGAGGCAAGAATTACATAGGTAATAAATAAATTAGAAAGCCATACAAGGCACCGCTGTGTTGAACTACGTGCCAAATGATGCTGTCTGAACTACAGGATTAAAAGATTCAGAGTAGAGCAAGGTCACGGAAGTGATACGGGAGAAGTGGTACCTGACCTGGGCCTTTTAGGGCAGTAGGATTTGAATAGGTAGGTAAAACGATAAGGCCATCCATGTGGTACTTGGCCCAGCCTAATGGACCTCTTAATTGAGAAAGCATTGGCTGAAAAAATACCACTAAGGAAATGTATCATACAAAGAAGACGGCTCTAGGAATCAACAGAGGACAATATTCCAGACCACTTACTAATCGTATGACAATTTGTGCTTCAGTGTCTTTGTCCGTAAAATGCAGATAGCAGTTCCAACTTCGCCTTCCTTCCACAGTCAGACTCATTTTGAAAATAACAAAGTACTGTATACATATGCAGTGAAGTAATATTTTTAAAATAATTTATATTTTTAGATAATTTAAATTTTTATCTTTTTTCTTCCCAATTACAGGGGCTTTACCCTAGTTGACTGAGGAGTCTTTTGCCTAGAAAAAGGAAGGGCAAGATTAGGAATGCCAGAGGAGGGATACACACCAAAATGAACATCCATAAAACCAGGCTGTAGTTTACTTGAGAGGGGGTTGCCTAAATTCTTGTAGCTGCCTGTTTGGCATGTATCAAGACCAGGCTTTATCTAAGGGATGTCTGCCCCTGAAGGCCAGGTAGAAGAGCCTGTCCCTTTCTGGCTTCAAAGCTAGTAGGAAACAGAAGGAGAGAGAAGGGAGTGGAAGAGCAGAGCAAAGAGACATGGTCCTAATTTTCTCATCCCTGTGTTGGCTTTGGCACAGGAAGCCAGAGGTTCATTAGAGAAATTGGGGCGACATTGACTGAGATTTGCTTCTTCACCAGCCTAGGGCACAAGATGGACCTGCCAGTCCTGTGTGGTATAGGTTGGTCCCAAGAATACTTGACAGTGTGTTTGGGGATCTTGCCAGTGTGAGTTATGGTGGTAGGGGCAAGCTGGTCCTGCAGTGAAGACTGAGGGTAGACCCGCTAGGTGGGGAGAGTGGACTTACAGCCAAACCTCAAAGTCTCTGCTTCTAGCAGTAGGTGGGGTGAAGCCCAGGTGGCCAGGGGCCCCCAGTCTGTTTTCTGATTGAAGAAAAAGAGAAAACAAGAAGCAGTGTCCTGCCAGCTTCCCTTTCTGCCATGTGGGGCAGAGGGGCAAGTGGATATCAGTTGGACAAGAGATGTGATTTCTGGACCACAGTGGGCAGGAGACCATCCTTCTACCTATATATCACCATGAACAATTGTTAACCACAACTGTAGACTTCTCCCTCTCTCCATGTTTTCCTTATACACAGAATTCCTCTTGCTGGAGAAGCAGGGAGAGGCTGTTTGAAAGATTAAAACATTTTTATTCTAAGGAGACTGATACTACCTAAAGTGACCATTTAGACAATAAGAGCAGACAGGTTTTAAACTAGATTGATCATTTAGTTCATTTTTCTGCTAACTGTCAGGTGAGGGTTATAGACAAATGAAAGTTCACTTACAAGCAAGATATCCAAGTTGAAGTGGGAACAAAATTGTGTGATTCAATTATGTATAATGGTATTGTTTTTAAACATTTCTGACTGAAAGTAACCCATCTAAATATTGAATTTTTAAATATTAAGCAACGTTAACCTTTGGCTGAAACAAGATAATATTTGTAAAATTTCCTGGCACATATTAAGTGCTAGGTGAATATTAATTGTTTTCATGTTGTTTGGGGTCAAGGTCAGGAAATAGAACCACTGTGTTCTTTGTATCACAGCTCTTTTAGAGCCTGAACGCTGGGCAAGATGGACCCAGAATAGCATCACTGGTTTTCCTTTGTGTGATGATGTGAGGAAGTGTGGTCCAGAGGAGAGATTCCCAAACCTGGTCCTGCATTAGAATCATCTGAGCTGCTTATTTAAAAATATAGATAATTTCTCCTCTGGTTCCCCTTGTGATTATGATTCAGTATTTCTGGGGAGGTGCCAAGGCATCTTTTAAACACCGTTAGAAATCTGTTCGGATGGCATTGTAAGTACCAAGGGGCACTGTGGTACATCTTCAGTTATTTTTTTCCTTCTTTGATTGTTGTTGACTCTCACAGACTCACGTATGGGTAGACTAGAGAACGTCTGGTTTGTTTTTTTAGTTTTGTCTGTGTCTAACCAGCTCAGCTTCTGTCAATTCCCTAAATTCCAAAACAAAATAAACGTAAGGAATGATGAGATTTTTTTGTTGGCCAGGTCAGAGAAAATGGCATCTCCCCTTTACTTCAGAACACAGTCTCCATGCCAAGAGCAAAGATTAGGTGTGAGGGGAAATCCTTAACTGGAAAGAACCATTTTCTTGTTGTTCTCTCCTTTTTTCCTCCCTGTTTTCATGTCCCAGAGGTCCATTGTTCCTATCAACTCTCAAAGAGGATTTTTATTGCAGCCCAAATTGCTTAGCAAGCAAGGTGCATTCTAGAATTCCTATAAGAAAGTCTTCTTTCTTTAGAGTCCTAGCACTTTCTCCCACTTCTGCCACCAGTTTTAGGGTGCCATTGCCTTACTGTGGCCTCCCCAGCACTTTCTGAGTCATTATTTTCGGTTGGCCACGTGACCAAAACTGGTGCCCTGGCTGAAGCTGGCAAATGGCCATTGTGCTGAACATAATCGTTCCAGTAAAACATGGCTGATTAGCAAATAAATCTCCATACGCCTTTCTATTCTAATTTTGCTGTTAGAATTCTGGCCCCTCTCAGAGGTCACGCTAACCTGGTTAAGGCTCTAGGAGAAAATACTGTCGTTCCAGCTCATTGCATTTGCATGAAAATGTGTTTTCCTTCAGCTGACATGCTAACCAGCAACTCGTCATCTGCAACTTCTCGCAAAATCTGAACTGCAGGGCACCATCCGTTATTTAAGCTGGAATCGGGGTAGCTCAGCGAAAATATATGATGGGCAGCAAGACATGAAAGCCCTTAAAGTTCTAGCTCTGTGCACTTCACTCTGGATAAAGTAGAAAGATTTTGATGTAAAGAAGATTACTGCATAGTAAAGGATGCTAACTGCTTGGGTCCTTCCACTGTCGCCTCCTGTAGAGATGATATGGTATTGTGAGAGCATGAATGTCAGAGTCAGACTTCCTCGTTGAGATTCCTGTTCTACTACGAGCAAAGTTTGGGGATTTGGGCAGGTTACTTAGCTTTTTTGTGCCACAGTGTATATTTCTATAAAACAGGAGTGTTAATAAAATAGTACATATCTCACTGGGTTACCATGAGGCTTAAATGAGATCATTGCTGTAGAGTGATATGTTACATATGCTCAATCGATGTTAGCTATTATTATTATTTTACTATTAGTATTACGTATGCTCAGTCGATGTTAGCGACTTATTTATTTATTTTAACATCTTTATTGGAGTGTAATTGCTTTAAAGTGGTGTCTTAGTTTCTGCTTTATAACAAAGAGAATCACCTATACATATACATATATCCCCATATCTCCTCCCTCTTGCATACTCCTATCACCCTCCCTGTCCCACCCCTATCCCACCCCTCAGCTCGGTCACAAAACACCGAGCTGATCTCCCTGTGCTATGTGGCTGCTTCCCACTAGCTATCTATTTTACATTTGGTAGTGTATATATGCCCATGCCACTCTCTCACTTCGTCCCAGCTTACCCTTCCCCCTCCCCGTGTCTTCAAGTCCATTCTCTACATCTGTGTCTTTATTCCTGTCCTGCCCCTAGGTTCTTCAGAACCTTTTTTTTTTTCTATAAGATTCCATAGCATATGATATTTGTATTTCTCTTTCTGACTTACTTCACTCTGTATGACAGTCTCTAGGTCCATCCGCCTGACTACAGATAACTCAATTTCGTTTCTTTTTATGGCTGAGTAGTATTCCATTGTATGTATGTGCCACATCTTCTTTATCCATTCATCTGTCGATAGACACTTAGGTTGCTTCCATGTCCTGGCTATTGTAAATAGAGCTGCAATGAACATTGTGGTACATGACTCTTTTTGAATTATGGTTTTCTCAGGATATATGCCCAGTAGTGGGATTGCTGGGTCGTAAGGTAGTTCTATTTTTAGTTTCTTAAGGAACCTCCATACTGTTCTCCATAGTGGCTGTATCTATTTACATTCGCACCAACAGTGCAAGAGGGTTCCCTTTTCTCCACACCCTCTCTAGCATTTATTGCTTGTAGATATTTTGGTGATGGCCATTCCGACTGGTGTGAGGTGAGATACCTCATTATAGTTTGATTTGCATTTCTCTAATGATTAGTGATGTTGGGTATTCTTTCATGTGTTTGTTGGCATTCTGTATATCTTCTTTGGAGAAGTGGCTATTTAGGTCTTCTGCCCATTTTTGGATTGGGTTGTTTGTTTTTTTGATACTGAGTTGCATGAGCTGTTTGTAAATTTTGGGGGTTAATCCTTTGTCATTTGCTTTATTTGCAAATTATTTTTTCCCATTCTGAGGGTTGTCTTTTCATCTTGCTTATGGTTTCCTTTGATGTGCAAAAGATTTTAAGTTTCATTAGGTCTCATTTGTTTTTGCTTTTATTTTCATTTCTCTAGGAGGTGGGTCAAAAAGGATCTTGCTGTGATTTATGTCATAGAGTGTTCTGCCTATGTTTTCCTCTAAGACTTTTATAGTGTCTGGCGTTACATTTGGGTCTTTGATGCATTTTGAGCTTATTTTTGTGTATGGTGTTAGGGAGTGTTCTAATTTCATTCTTTTACATGTAGCTGTCCAGTTTTCCCAGCAACACTAATTGAAGAGGCTGTCTTTTCTCCATTGTATATTCTTGCCTCCTTTATCAAAAATAAGGTGACCATATGTGCATGGGTTTACCTCTGGGCTTTCTATCCTGTTCCATTGATCTATATTTCTGTTTTTGTGCCAGTACCATACTCTCTTGATTACTGTAGCTATGTAGTATGATCTGAAGTCAGGGAGGCTGATTCCTCCAGCTCCATTTTTCTTTCTCAAGATTGCTTTGGCTATTTGGGGTCTTTTGTGTTTCCATACAAATTGTGAAACGTTTTGTTCTACTTCTGTGAAAAATGCCATTGATAGTTTGATAGGGATGGCATTGAATCTGTAGATTGCTTTGGGTAGTATAGTCTTTTTCAAAACGTTGATACTTCCAATCCAAGAACATGGTATATCTCTCCATCCATTTGTATCATCTTTAATTTCTTTCATCAGTGTCTTATAGATTTCTGCATACAGGTCTTTTGTCTCCTTAGGTAGGTTTATTCCTAGGTATTTTATTTTTGTTGCAATGGTAAATGGGAGTGTTTCTTTAATTTCTATTTCAGATTTTTCATCATTAGTGTATAGGAATGCAAGAGATTTCTGTGCATTAATTTTGTATCCTGCTACTTTACCTAATTCATTGATTAGCTCTAGTAGTTTTCTGGTAGAGTCTTTAGGATTCTCTATGTATAGTATCATGTCATCTGCAAACAGTGACAGTTTTACTTCTTCTTTTCTGATTTGGATTCCTTTTATTTCTTTTTCTTCTCTGATTACTGTGGCTAAAACTTCCAAAACTTTGTGGAATAATAAGAGTGGACAACATTGCTTGTTCCTGGTCTTAGAGGAAATGATTTAAGTTTTTCACTATTAAGAATGATGTTGGGACTTCCCTGGTGGCGCAGTGGTTGGGGGCCTTCCTGCCGATGCAGGGGACATGGGATCGTGCCCCGGCCTGGGAGGATCCCACATGCCGCGGAGCAGCTGGCCCCATGAGCCATGGCCGCTGAGCCTGCGTGTCTGGAGCCTGTGCTCCGCAATAGGAGAGGCCACAACAGTGAGAGGCCCGTGTACCACATTAAAAAAAAAAAAAAAAAAGAATGATGTTGGCTATGGGTTTGTCATATATGGCCTGGGCTTTATTATGTTGAGGTAAGTTGCCTCTATGCCTACTTTCTGGAGAGTTTTTATCATAAATGGATGTTGAATTTTGTCAAAAGCTTTTTCTGCATCTATTGAGATGATCATATGGTTTCTCTCCTTCAATTTGTTAATATGGTGTATCACATTGATTGATTTGCATATATTGAAGAATCCTTCCTGGGATAAACCCTACTTGATCACGGTGTATGATCCTTTTAATGTGCTGTTGGATTCTGTTTACTAGTATTATTGTTGAGGAATTTTGCATCTAAGTTCATCAGTGATATTGGTCTGTAGTTTTCTTTTTTTGTGCCATCTTTGTCTGGTTTTGGTGTCAGGGTTATGGTGGCCTCATAGAATGAGTTTGGGAGTGTTCCTCCCTCTGCTGTATTTTGGAAGAGTTTTGAGAAGGATAGGAGTTGGCTCTTCTCTAAATGTTTGATAGCATTCGCCTGTGAAGCCATCTGGTCCTGGGCTTTTGTTTGTTGTAAGATTTTTAATCACAGTCTCAATTTCAATGTTTATGATTGGTCTGTTTATATTTTCTATGTCTTCCTGGTTCAGTCTCAGAAGGTTGTGCTCTTCTAAGAATTTGTCCATTTCTTCCAGGTTGTCCATTTCATTGGCATATAGTTGCTTGTAGTAATCTCTCATGATCCATTGTATTTCTGCAGTGTCAGTTGGTACTTCTGCTTTTTCATTTCTAATTCTATTCATCTGAATCTTCTCCCTTTTTTTCTTGAAGAGTCTTGCTAATGGTTTATCAATTTTGTTTATCTTTTAAAAGAACCAGCTTTTAGTTTTATTGATCTTTGCTATTGTTTCCTTCATTTCTTTCTCTTTTTTTTGAGGTTTTGAATTTTATTTTGTTTATTTTTTTATACAGCAGGTTCTGATTAATTATCCATTTTACACATAGTAGTGTATATATGTCAATCCTAATCTCCTAGTTATCACCCTCCCCCTCGCCACTTTCCCCCCTTGGTGTCCCTACGTTTGTTCTCTACATCTGTTTCTCATTTGTGCCCTGCAAACCAGTTCATCTGTACCAATTTTCTAGGTTCCACATATATGTGTTAATACACGATATTTGTTTTTCTCTTTCTGACTTACTTCACTCTGACAGTCTCTAGATCCATCCATGTCTCTACAAATGACCCAGTTTCATTCCTTTTCATGGCTGAGTAATATTCCATTGTATATATGTACCACATCTTCTTTATCCATTCGTCTGTCGATGGGCATCTAGGTTGCTTCCATGACCTGGCTATTGTAAATAGTGCTGCAGTGAACATTGGGTGCATGTGTCTTTTTGAATTATGGTCTGCTCTGGGTATATACCCAGTAGTGAGATTGCTGGGTCATAAGGTAATTCTATTTTTAGTTTTTTAAAGAACCTCCATACTGTTCTCCATAGTGGCTGTAACAATTTACATTCCTTCCAACAGTGCAAGACGGCTCCCTTTTCTCCACACCATCTGCAACACTTGTTGTTTGTAGATTTTCTGATGATGCCCATTCTAACTGGTGTGAGGTGATACCTCATTCTAGTTTTGATTTGCATTTCTCTAGTTATTAGTGGTGTTGAGCATTCTTTCATGTGTTTGTTGACAATCTGTATATCTACTTTGGAGAAATGACTATTTAGGTCTTCTGCCCATTTTTTGATTGGGTTGTTTGTTTTTTTAATATTGAGCTGAATGAGCTCTTTATATATTTTGGAGATTAATCCTTTGTCATTTGCTTCATTTGCAAATATTTTCTCCCATTCTGAGGGTTGTCTTTCATCTTGTTTATGGTTTCCTTTGCTTTGCAAAGCTTCTGAGTTTCATTAGGTCACATTTGTTTATTTTTGTTTTTATTTCCATTACTCTAGGAGGTGGATTAAAAAAGATCTTGCTGTGATTTATGTCAAAGAGTGTTCTGCCTATGTTTTTCTCTGAGAGTTTTATAGTGTCCAGTCTTACATTTAGGTCTCTAATTTATTTTGAGCTTATTTTTCTGTATGGTGTTAGGGAGTGTTCTAATTTCTTTCTTTTACATGTACCTGTCCAGTTTTCCCAGCACCACTTATTGAAGAGGCTGTCCTTTCTCCACTGTACATTCCTGCCTCCTTTATCAAAGATAAGGTGACCATATGTGCGTGGGTCTATCTCTGGGCTTTCTATCCTGTTCCATTGATCTATATTCCTGTTTTTGTGCCAGTACCATATTGTAACTTTGTAGTATACTCTGAAGTCGGGAAGTCTGATTCCTCCAGCTCCATTTTTTTTCCCCTCAGGACTGCTTTGGTTATTCGGGGTATTTTCTGTCTTCATACAGATTTTAAGATTTTTTGTTCTAGTTCTGTAAAAAATGCCATTGGTAATTTGATAGGGATTGCATTGAATCTGTAGATTGCTTTGGGCAGTATAGTCATTTTCACAATACTGATTCTTCCAATCCAAGAACATGGTATATCTCTCCATCTGTTTGTATCATCTTTAATTTCTTTCATCAGTGTCTTATAGTTTTCTGCATGCAGGTCTTTTGTTTCCCTAGGTAGGTTTATTCCTAGGTATTTTATTCTGTTTTTGCAATGGTAAATGGGGGTGTTTCCTTAATTTCTCTTTCAGATTTTTCATCACTAGTATATAGGAATGCAAGAGATTTCTGTGCATTAATTTTGTATCCTGCAACTTTACCAAATTCATTGATTAGCTCTACTAGTTTTCTGTTGGCATCTTTAGGATTCTCTGTGTATAGTATCATGTCAGCTGCAAACAGTGACAGTTTTATTTCTTCTTTTCCAATTTGTAATCCTTTTATTTCTTTTTCTTCTCTAATTGCCATGGCGAGGACTTCCAAAACTATGTTGAATAATAGTGGCGAGAGTGGACAACATTGTCTTGTTCCTGGTCTTAGAGGAAATGATTTCAGTTTTTCACCATTGAGATATTTGCTGCGGGTTTGTCATATATGTCCTTTATTATGTTGAGTTAGGTTCTTCATTTATTTCTGATCTGATCTTTATGATCTCTTTCCTTCTGCTTACTTTGGGTTTTTTTTTTCTTCTTTCCCTAATTGTTTTAGTTGTAAGTTTAGGCTGTTTATTTGAGATGTTTGTTGTTTCTTGAGGTAGGATTGTATTGCTATAAACTTCCCTATTAGAACTGCTTTTGCTTCATCCCATAGGTTTTGGGTTATCGTGTTTTCATTATCATTTGCTTCTAGGTATGTTTTGATTTCCACTTTGATTTCTTCGGTGATCTCTTGGTTATTTAGTAGCATATTGTTTATTCTCCATGTGCTTGTATTTTTTACAGACTGTTTCCTGTAATTGATACCTAGTCTCACAACGTTGTGATCGGAAAAGATACTTGATATGATTTCAATTTTCTTAAATTTACTAAGGCTTGATTTGTGACCCAAATTATGATCTATCCTGGAGAATGTTCCATGAGCACTTGAGAAGAAAGTGTATTCTGTTGTATTTGGATGGAATGTCCTATAAATATCAATTAAGTCCATCTTGTGTAATGTGTCATTTAAACTTGTGTTTACTTAATGTATTTTCATTTTGGATGACCTGTCCATTGGTGAAAGTGGGGTGTTGAAGTCCCCTAGTATGATTGTGTTACTGTCGATTTCCTCTTTTATGGCTGTTAGCATTTGCCTTATGTATTGAGGTGCTCCTATGTTGGGTGCATAAATATTTACAATTGTTATATCTTCTTCTTCGATGGATCCCTTGATCATTATGTAGTGTCCTTCTTTTTCTCTTGTAATAGTCTTTATTTTAAAGTCTATTTTGTCTGATATAAGAATTGCTACTCCAGCTTTGTTTTGACTTCCATTTGCATGCAATATCTTTCTCCATCCTCTCACTTTCAGTCTGTATGTGTCCCTCAGTCTGAAGTGGGTCTCTTGTAGACAGCATATATATGGGTCTTGTTTTTGTATCCATTCATCCAGTCTGTGTCTTTTGGTTGGGGCATTTAATTCATTTACATTAAGGTAATTATCCATATGTATGTTCCTATTACCATTTTCTTCATTGTTTTGGGCTTAGTGTTGTAGGTCTTTTCCTTCTATTGTGTTTCCTTCCTAGAGAAGTTCCTTTAGCACTTGTTGTAAAGCTCATTTGGTGGTGCTGAATTCTCTTAGCTTTTGCTTGTTTGTGAAGGTTTTAATTTCTCCATCGAATCTGAATGAGATTCTTTCTGGGTAGAGTAATCTTGGTTGTAGTTTTTTTCCCTTTCATCACTTTAAATATGTCCTGCCAGTCCCTCTGGCTTGCAGAATTTCTGCTGAAGGATCAGCTGTTAACCTTATGGGGATTCCCTTGTATGTTATTTGTTGTTTTTCCCTTGCTGCTTTTAATATTTTTTCTTTGTATTTAGTTTTTGATAGTTTGATTAATATGTCTTGGCATGTTTCTCCTTGGATCTATCCTTTATGGAACTCTCTTTGCTTCCTGGACTTGATTGACTCTTTCCTTTTCTGTATTAGGGAAGTTTGGAACTATAACCTCTTCAAGTATTTTCTCAGTCCCTTTATTTTTCTCTTCTTTTTCTGGGACCCCTATAATTCGAATGTTCGTGCATTTAGTGTTGTCCCAGAATTCCTTAAAACTGTCTTCAGTTCTTTCCATTCTTTTTTCTTTATTTTTCTCTGCAGTAGTTACTTCCCCTATTTTATCTTCCAGGTCACTTATTCGTTCTTCTGCCTCAGTTATTCTGCTATTGATTCCTTCTAGAGAATTTTTAATTTCATTTATTGTGTTGTTCATCACTGTTTGTTTGCTCTTTAGTTCTTCTAGGTCCTTGTTAAACACTTTTTGTATTTTGTCCATTCTATTTTCAAGATTTTGGATCATCTTTACTGTCATTACTCTGAATTCTTTTTCAGATAGACTGCCTATTTCCTCTTCATTTGTTAGGTCTGGTGGGTTTTTATCTTGCTCCTTCATCTGCTGTGTGTTTTTCTGTCTTCTCATTTTGCTTAACTTACTGTGTTTGGGGTCTCCTTTTCGCAGGCTGCAGGTTTGTATTATTGGGTGTCTGCCCCCAGTGGCTACGGTTGGTTCAGTGGGTTGTGTAGGCTTCCTGGTGGAGGGGAATAGTGCCTGTGTTCTGGTGGATGAGGCTGGATCTTGTCTTTCTGGTGGGCAGGACAGTGTCCGGTGGTGTGTTTTGGGGTGTCTGTGACCTTATTATGATTTTAGGCAGCCTCTCTGCTAATGGGTGGGTTTTTGTTCCTGTCTTGCTAGTTGTTTGGCATAGGAGGTCCAGCACTGTAGCTTGCCAGTCATTGAGTAGAGCTGGGTCTTAGCGTTGAGATGGAGATCTCTGGGAGAGCTTTCGCCATTTGATATTACATGTAGCCTTGAGGCCTCTGGTGGACCAATGTGCTGAACTCAGCTCTCCCACCTCGGCACAGGCCTCACACCCGGCCGGAGCACCAAGACCCTGTCAGCCACACGGCTGTCCGGCTGTGTCATAGAGTCCCAGGAGGTACTCCTTGCCCCCTACGGTGATGCTGATGTGAAGTGGCATGAGGCTGGGACGATGTGGCCCCCAGCTGCCCAGTCCTTTCTCCCAAGTCCTGTAGCCACGTTTCCCCCTTGAGGCTTGGGGCAGTAGGGAAGGCGGCTGTAGGAAGGTCAAGGAGGTCGGCCCTGGGTGCCAAGGGGGTCACGACTTTTATTAGTAACTATAACACACGTACAGAACGGTTAATCCCTCATGTGTCTCACTGATAAAATTTTTTTTTTTTTTTTTTGCGGTACACGGGCCTCTCATTGTTGTGGCCTCTCCTGTTGCGGAGCACAAGCTCTGGACGCGCAGGCTCACCTCAGCAGCCATGGCTCACGGGCTCAGCTGCTATGCGGCATGTGAGATCCTCCCGGACCGGGGCACAAACCCGTGTCCCTTGCATCGGCAGGCGGACTCTCAACCACTGCGCCACCAGGGAAGCCCTGATATAATTCTTAAAGACCTATTTGAGAAAAGATATCCAGGTGCTGAGACTACAACAGTAAATGAGAAGGGATGGTTTCTCCCTCTGCAAAGATTATATTCCAGAGAGACAGCCTGGAAGTTAAGTTACGAATCACTGCAGGTTCAAGAAGAGGGTGGAAGATCATTTCGCAAGAATGTTATAAAGTTGTTTTTATTGATTGGGAGGTTATAAATTGCTTAGAACAATACCTGATACCATATACTAAGCCTGTAATAGTTTTATTTATATTATTGTTGTTATATTAATGTAATTTCCATCTGTACTTACTTGTAGTATCTTGTTCAAACTTTATGACAACCTTGTGAGAGGTTGTCTCACAAGGTACTATGATTACAGTATGTTACTGATGAGGAAATCAAGGCTTAGATAGGTTAAGTAACTTAATGTCACATAGCCTTTATGTGACAGAACAACAATTTAAACCGGCTACATTGGCTCTTTTGGAATTCTTGTTTGCTTATTTGTCATAACCTGTGTCTCTCAAAGCAATTGCAGAGGTTTAAAAAGTCTGTTTTCCATCTTTTGACTTGTACATTCTAAATCATTCTCTTCTTTTATGGGGAGAACTGTCAAATACTTAGTGATGCATAGTGAGCTTTTGAAGGTCCTTGGCTCTAACAAGTTTCAGTGGACTGAATATTTGTGTCCCCCTCAAGTTCATATGTTGCATTCTTAACCTTTAATGTGATGGTGTTTGGAGGTGTAGAGCCTCATGATTAAGTCATGATGGTGGAGCCCTAATGAATGAAGTTTGTGCCCTTATGAAAGAGACCCCAGAGCACTCCCTTTCCCCTTCTGCTATGTGAGGTTACAGTGAGAAGACAGCCATCTCTGAACCAGGATGTTATTTTCATCAGAGACTGAGTTTGGTGGTGCCTTGATTCTGGCCTTCCCAGCCTCCAGAACTGTGAGAGTTAAATGTTTGTTGCTTAAGCAACCCAGTTTATGGATTTTTGTTATAGCAGCTTGAACAGACTGAGACACAGATCTTTGTAGGGAAGGGGACCACAACATTTGGTCCCTAGGGATTCCCTATGGTTTGAGCTCTCACTCATTATTACATGACCTTGAGAGTTATCTACCTCACTTCCAGACTTCAGGCAAGACTGTGTCTAATCCTTCCTCAAGAAAACATCTAATTTTAAAAAATTCTTGCTGACAAGGGGAATCTATACTCTCCGTTTATGAACTTTAAATAAACTTGGACTAAAAAAAAATCAGAGTTGGAAGAAACTGTAAAGATCATTTAAACCACCTCCTCCAATTTGTACTTGAGGTGGAGACCCAGGGAAGGAACGGGAATTGCCCAAGTTTAACTACTGTACAGCATGGTGGCTGAGCATGTGGACTCTGGAGCCAGATGGCCTGGGTTTGACTTCCAGCTCTACTGCCTCCTAGCTGTGAAACCTCTTTGTAAAATGGTGGTAATAATAGTACATACTTCAAAAGGTTGTTGTGAGATTAAGTGAGTTACTATATGTCAAGCTCTTGGAACAGAGGCTGGCTGGCAATAAACTATACATAAGTATTTACTATTCTTGTTGTTGACAGAACTAGGATTTGGGTCCACATTGCTTAACTCCCTGCTTAGTGCACTTTTTATTTTCTTAAACTTTCTCTGTCATGATCTTCTTTGCATCTAGCTGAGGTTCACCTTACTTTAGTTTGACCCCTGCCCACTGTTCTGTTCTTAGTCTGGATATATTTTTAGTCCTTATGGATACTACCTTCACAAATTAGATCATGGGACTCTGAGGTCATATAGACCTAGGACTGAATTCCAACTTTACCACATATAGTTAGCCTCCTGTACCTCTTATTTTTCATTCGTAGACTGGGGTTAAAGAACAGTACCTACCAAAGCTTCTGCACGACAAAGGAAACTATAAAATGAAAAGGCAACCTACAGAAGGGGAGAAGATGTTTGCAAACCATGTATTGGATATTATCTAAAATATGTAAGAAACTCCTACAACTCAATAGCAAACACACACACACACACACACACACACACACACACACACACACATGCACAAAGAATCGAATTTTAAAATGAGCAAAGGAACTGAATAGACATTTCTCCAAAGAAGACATACACATGGCCAACAGGAACCTGAACAGATGCTCAAAATCAGTAATCATAAGGGAAATGCAAATCAAAACAACAATGAAATCTCACCTCACACCTGTTAGGATGGCTATTATACATATATATATACATATATACATATATATACATATATATATATATATATACACATACACACACATATATACCTAATGTAGATATGTTGGCAAGGATATAGAGAAAAGGGGACACTTGTACACTGTTGGTGGAAATGTAAATTAGTATAGACACAATTTACGACAAATTTGGAAAACATGATGGAGGTTCCTCAAAAAATTAAAAAAAGAAGTACTATATGATCCAGCAATTCCTTTTCTGGGTATATCCCCAAAGGAAATGATATCCCTTGAGGAGCTATCTGTGTTTGCATGTCCATCACAGCATTAGTCATAATAGTCAGGATGTGAAAGCAATGTAAATGTCCATATACAGATGAATGGATTTCTTAAATGTAGTATATACATAAAATGGAATATTGTTTAGCCTTAAAAAAATGGAAATCTTGCCTTTTGCGACAATATGGATGAACCTTGAGGACATCACGTTACGTGAAATAAGCCAGTCACAGAAGTACTAATACTACAGGATGCCACTTACGTGATGAATGTAAAATAGTCAAACTCATAGAGGCAGGGAGTAGAATGGTGGTTGCCAGGGGCTGGGGGAGATGGAAATGGGGATGTCTTAGTTATAGGGTACAAAGTTTCAGTTGATGTATAAGTACTGGAGACCTACTCTACAGCATAGTACCTGCCTTAGTCTGTTCGGGATTCTATAACAAAATACCACAGACTGGTTAGCTTATAAGCAACAGAAGTTTGTTGCTTATAGTTCTGGGAGCGAGAAGTCTGAGATCAGGGTGCCAGCATGGTCAAGTAAGGGGCTTTTTCCAGGTTGCAGACTTCTCATTGTATCCTCACATGTTAGAAGTGACTAGGGATCTCTGTGGTATCTATTTTTACAAGAGCACTAATCCCATTCATGAGAGCTGTACCCTTATGACCTAATTACCTCCCAAAGGTCCCACCTACTAATACCATCACTTTTGGGAGTTAGGAGTTCACCATATGAATTTTTGGGGGGACACATTCAGGTCATCACTGTTCCTATAGCTAATGATACTGTATTGTACACTTAATATTTTGCTAAGAGGGTAGATCATATGTTAAGCATTTTTATCACAAAAAATAATGACTTATGATTAAGAGGGCAGGAGGAAACTTTTGGAGTTGAAATATTTAAGGCATAGATTGTGGTGATGATTTCACAGGTGTTGTACTTATCTCCAAATACGTCAAGTTATATACATTAAATATGTACAGCTTTTTGTATGTCAATCGTATCTCAATAAAGTGGTTAAAAGAAAACTCTTATTAGGCTTGCTGATAGGATTAACTGAGCAACTATTCGTAAAAGCACTTAGCAGAAGCCTGATGCTTGTTAAGTGCTTAATACATGGCAGTACATTATTATTACTATTGTTACAGCTCCTTGTGGAACAAATCATAGGAGTATTTCCAAGTCATAGGAGTATTTTCCTCATGCAGATTATCTGAATGGGCTGAATCATCAGTGAAAAGAGAGAATGAACAGCTCAAAAATAGGACACCTGAGAGAATGGAGCCAATATGACACTTGGGTGAGTTAAACTTAAAAGCCTCAAGCATCAGACCTTGGACCAGATGATTCAGAATTTTCTGAGGATGTTAAAATATGGATTACTGGGGTCCCATCCCATATTTATTGAATCAGAATATCCTTCAGGAAGTAGGTCCCAGGAATATGTATGTTTTAAAGCTCCTTAGGTATACTTTATGGACTGCCAGATTTGGTAACCATATGACTAGGCTGCCACGTACACGGAGTGACTTACAGCAAGCCAAAAGATTGTCTTATATTATGATTTGTTTCTCTCATGAGCTTCCATTTATACATCCATTCCTCCACTTGTTCACCTATCCATCAGCCAAACATGTGTTAGTGCCCAGGGTTTGCCTTATGACCTGCTACTGCTGTTGTTGATGCAAAGATTAATGATCAATGCTCTTAAAGAGTTGATAGTCTAAGAGATTAGATAAATTAAGTATAAATAATATATGATGAGCTATAAAGTGCTATAGGAGTTCACAAAATGAACACTTACTCCAGGTTGTGGTGGAAGAATCAGGAGAGCTTTCATTGTATTCAAGGGAGTCCTCTCCCCTGGGGTTCCTTCTTGGATTCAAGCTTCCCCTGCTCCTATCTGTTTGCAAGACTATGGTTTCTATAGCTTTCTGACTTACTCTTCACATATTAGATTCGAGTTACATGGTTGCTTACGTGCTTTATTTATGTGCTGAGGCCCAAAGTGAAGGCTGCATCTTAATCACCATCTTTTCCCCCAACCTCCTAGCTAGGTGCCTGGCTCTGGTTGAATACCTGCAGGAAGTGCTCAGTAAATATTGAAGAAGCTGGGTTGTTGTAATGCATATGCAAAGAGAGGAAGCAATAGGAGCATGCCTGAAGAGTCAGGCCTGGGGCCAGATCATGGAGCACCTGGAATTTGAGTCAGGTTTGGGGTTTAGTTTTTAAGGCAAGACCATTTTGGAAGTTACATCCATTGCCTATAAGAAAGGCAGAAAGGGCAAGAACTAAGGCAGTGTATCTCAAAGTGTGGCAAAGTACACAGATGATTTTAGATATAAACTGTGATGAATTACATTGAATTATGTAGTGAGGCTCTTCCCTTTTCAGTTCCATTTCGACTCATCTGATTACTTCAAGGAGACATTCTCAATTGGGTGCTAGTATTTTAACACCTCTCTAAAACTTTCTAATCTACCCTTTGAACAAAGAGAAAACATACTTCGGCTCAGAGCCTTGGCAAGTGTATTAGTTATCTATTGTTATTTAATATGTATGCAGCAAACATTCAAAAAACAAAAAATCCCTCTGTGTCTTTCAACAATAAACCTTTATTTAACTTGAGAGTCAGCCATTAAGGCCAGTGGTTCCTTTGGTCTTGGACTGGATTTGCTCTCAAGTTTTGCATCTAGAATCTCAGCTGACTCTCGCCTGGGGCAACTGGGCTGTACTTCATGCATTTCTCACTGAAATTAGGCTAGCCTGGCCACATTCTCACTGCAGAGGAGTGATCCCAGTCACACAAGAGCTTTCATGCCTCTGTATGTGTCAAATCTGCTAACACACTCTTGGCCAGAGCAAGTTCTATGGCTGAATGTAGAATCAAGGAATGGAGAAATGGACTCGCCTATTTAGTGAGAAAACTGAAAGTCAAATGGTAAAGAGGCATGGATACGGGAAGGGGTGAAAGAATCATTAATGGTCTCAGTATATCTAGCATAACAGGCAAGATTGTCTTGCTAGAATTTTGTAGCATGTTTTTCATTGTCATTTTTTTCAGCTTTATTGAGGTATAATTGACAAATAAAATTCTGAGATATTTAAAGGGCCCATTGCAGTGATTTGATATATATATACATTGTGAAAGGATTCAGTTTATCTAGTTAACTATCACATCCATCATTTTACATATTTGTCTTTTTTTTTTCTATTTCTTGTGAGAACATTAAGTTCTATTCTCTTAGCAAACTTTAATTATATAATATAGGGTTATATTCACCAGGGTATACATTAGATCCTCAGAATTTAATCATCTTTTTAAAAACAATTGAAGTCTAGCTGATTTACAGTATTGTATTAGTTTCAGGTGTGCAACATAGTGATTCAGTATTTTTATAGATTATACTCCATTTAAAGTTACTACAAAATAATGGCCATATTTCCCTATGCTGTACAATATATCCTTGTTGCTTACCTATTTTATACATAGTAGTCTGTATCTCTTAATCACATACTCCTACCTTTCCCCTCCCCACTGGTAACCACTAGTTTGTTTTCTATATCTGTGAGTCTGTTTCTGTTTTGTTATAAATATTTATTTGTTTTATTTTTTAGATTCCATATATAAGTGATAACATAGAGTATTCTTCTTCCTGTGTCTGACCTTGTTTCACTAAGCTTAATACTCATCCACATTGTTGCAAATGTCAGAATTTCATTCTTTTTTATGGATGAGTAATATTCCATTGTGTATATACTACAAATTCTTTATCCATTCATCTGTTGATGGGCACCTAGGTTGCTTCTATATCTTAGCTATTATAAATAATGCTACTATGAACATTGGGGTGCATGTATATATTTGAATTTGTGTTTTCATTTTCTTTGGATATATACCCAGGAGTGGAATTGCTGGATCATAAGGTAGTTCTATTTTTAGTTTTTTGAGGAACCTCCTTACTAATTTCCACAGTGGCTGCACCAATGTACATTACTACCAACAGTGCACCAGGGTTCCCTTTGCTCCACATTCTCTCCAGTATTTGTTATTTATGGTCTCTTTGATGATAGCCATTCTTAAATATGTGAGGTTTGTGGTTTTGATTTGCATTTCTCTGATGGCTAGCCATATTGAGCATCTTTTCATGTGCCTATTGGCCATCTGTATGTCATTTTTGAAAAATGTCTATTCAGGTCTTCTGCCCATGTTTTAATTGTTTTTTTTTTTAATTTTGATATTGAGTTGTATGAGCTATTTATATATTTTGGGCATTAACCCCTATTGGTCATATTATGTGCAAATATTTTCTCCTATTCAGTATGTTGTCTTTTCATTTTGTTGATGGTTTCCCTTACTGTGCAAAAGCTTAGTTGGATTAGGTCCCATTTGTTTGTTTGTTTATTACTGGGGTATAGTTACTTTACAATGTTGTGTTAATTTCTGCTGTACAATGAAGTGAATCAGCTATATGCATACATATATCCCCTCCCTCTTGGACCTCCCTCCCACCCCCCCCATCCCAGCCATTTGTTTATTTTTGCTTTTATTTCTTTTGTCTTAGGAGACAGATCCAAAAAATACTGCTATGACTTATGTCAGTGTTCTGCCTATGTCTTTTCTAAGAGTTTTAAGTTTCAGACCTTACATTTAAGTCTTTAATCCATTTTGAATTTATTTTTGAATATGGTATGAGAAAATGTTCAAATTTCATTCTTTTATGTGTAGCTGTCCAGTTTTCACAGCACTACTTGTTGAAGGGACTGTCTTTTCTCTACTGTATATTCTTGCCTCCTTTATTGTAGATTAATTGACCATAAGTGCATAGGTTTTTTTCTGGGCTCTGTATTCTGTTCCCTTGATCTATGTGCCTGTTTTTGTGCCAGTACCGTGCTGTTTCTATTACTATGGCTTTGTGGTATTGTCTGAAGTCAGGCAGTGTGATATCTCCACTTTTACTTGCTTTTTCTCAAGATAGTTTTGGCAGTTCAGGGTCTTTTGTAGTTCCATATAAATTCTAGGATTATTTGTTCTAGTTCTATGAAAATTGTCCTGGGTATTTTGATAGGGATTACATTAAATCTGTAGATTGCTTTAGGTAGTATGGACATTTTGTCTGTTTGTTTGTGGTTTTTTGCAGTACGCGGGCCTCTCACTGTTGTGGCCTCTCCCGTTGCGGAGCACAGGCTCCAGACGCGCAGGCCCAGCGGCCACGGGTCACGGGCCCAGCCGCTCCGCGGCACGTGGGATCCTCCCGGACCGGGACACAAACCCACATCCCCTGCATCGGCAGGCGGACTCTCAAGCACTGCGCCACCAGGGAAGCCCGGTTGTATGGACATTTTAATGATTATTAATTCTTCTATTCCAAACCCACAGCTAACATCATTACTCAACAGTGAAAAGCTGAAAGCTTTTCCTCTAAAATCAGGAACAAGACAAGGATGCGCACTCTCACCATTTCTACTTAACATAGTATTGAAAGTCGTAGCTACAGCAGTCAGACAAGATAAATACATAAAAGACATCCAAATCAGAAGGGAGGAATTAAAAATGTCAATATTTGCAGATGACATAATACTATATATATAGAAATCCCTAAAGTCTCCACCAGAAAACTATTGGAACTGACAAATGAACTCAGGAAATTTGCAGGACACACTCTTAATATATAGAAATCTGTTGCTTTCCTATACACTGATAATGAACTATCAGAAAGAGAAAGCATGAAAACAATCCTGTTTACAATTGTATCAAAAATAATAAAATACCTGGGAATAAACTTAATCAAGGAGGTGAAAGACCTATGCTCTGATAACTATAAAACATTGATGAAAGAATTTGAATAATAAAAAATAAAAGAAATGGAAAGATATCATTATTATTATTATTTTTGTGGTACGCGGGCCTCTCACTGTTGTGGCCTCTCCCGTTGCGGAGCACAGGCTCTGGACGCGCAGGCTCAGCGGCCATGGCTCACGGGCCCAGCCGCTCCGCGGCATGTGGGATCTTCCCGGACCGGGGCACGAACCCGCATCCCCTGCATCGGCAGGCAGACTCTCAACCACTGCGCCACCAGGGAAGCCCTCATTATTATTTTTTTAAACTATCTTTTTGTGGGGAGTGTTATAAGTTTTCACTTATGGTAGTAATAAAAAGTTTTCTTTTAAAACAAATTTATTTGAGACAAATGTAAGCGGGTGTAAAGAAAAAGTATTTTTAAAAAGTAGCCCATGTGGTACACAGGTATGGCAAAAATGATCAGACAAAGAAAATGACAGGTTTGGAAAACTCTGAACCAGGATGATCGCAACTGGGACTCTGAACAAGGAATGTATGGAAGACGTGTTGCAGACTCGGCAAAATAAGCTTAATAACCACGTAGGTTCAGTTGTGTTCGGTTAAATGAACATATATTAAGTGTCAACAGCCTGCCTGACACAGTGGCAGGAGCCAGAGATACAAAGATGTGAAAAACTAGAAGGCCTTGTCCTAAAACAGTTTATAACCAAGTGGGTGAGAGACGCATAGCAGATAACTTGGATCTACCATGGTAAATTCTATATTTAGTGGACGTGTCCTGGGTACCTACAGAAAGGGCACTAAGCTTAGGCTGGGGAGTGGGCATTGGGGAAGGGTGACCAGCAAGTTCCCTGGAGAAGGCTCTGGAAGAACGAATACAGGTTTCTTGGTAAGATGAATGAGCAAAGGCGTGAAGAATGTGAAATATTCTTTGGGAAAGTTCATTCTTATTGAAGTCTGATGTTTGGGGCAGGAGAAGAGACTGAGGAATTGAGGGCAGCCAGCTAGTAGACAGCTCTGTTTGCTACCCTAGACAGCTTAGAATTTACTCTGTTATGGACAACAGGGAGTCAGTGATGGTTCTCAAGCAGGGAAAAGACATATATAGATGTATGTATTTATATTTATAATATATGTATTATAATATATTTTATAAATAAATATATTAAATCACATTATACATATATAATATAGATTTATAATACACAAAACACATTTTTTTCTTTTTTACAAAAATTCCTGCCAGGTGGTTTTGCCACTTTTGTTTTGTAAACCTCCAGTGACCAAGTCCTCATTATCCTACAGTTGAGCCTGCTATAGTCCTGATTATAACCAGATAAAAAAGATAGACTTTGGGACACAAAATCGGAAATCAGGACCATGCAGTAATCCAGGTGAGGGACACAAAGGGGCTGAAATGAGTAGGGAGAGTCCAGATGTAAAGAGAGAAGAGAACTCTTGGGTTAATGCTAACTGCTGTAAAAATGTGAATTGTGGTTGTGATTGCTTTAGAGCCCAAACTTATTGCATAAACAACTCCCAAACCACATAAATACCTATTTTTTCTTATAATTGGACAAAGCAATGCTGACACCCAGTGGCTGGTTCAGATTGCCTGCAGCTCCCAGAGAGAGGATCCCAAGGGACAGAGATAGCCGTCAGCTTGCCTGACCTGGCCCTCAGAGCATCCCAGAATCCTTCGCTGAAAGGGCAAGTCTAAATTCAGCTAGAAACGGCTGGCCATGTGATATGTTTGGCGCCACACAAGGATAGTTCCTTGTGAGTTTAATGCAGACAAAAGAGCTAAATTCAACCTGCCGCTGAGAACAGCATCGTATCAAAGTCAGCCCCTTCTAAAGCAGAGGCAAAGCAATTACCCTCAGGGTTCCCAGGAGAGCTCCTATCCAAAGCACCAATAAGAAAATGGAATATTTAAAGGTCAGTGTTACAGTCAAATCAACACTCTGCATGGCTGTATTCCAGACTCCTTGCTTTGGATAGAAGCCACTCAACCCCTATTCCAACAGAGTCAGAATGTGTTAGAGCCACAAGAAACTTGACAGATCAGGTGGTAAAACAGGTCCAGGGAGGGGATGTGAGTTTCCCAATGTCTCAGAGCAAACTAATGGCAGACTGCATGGGTTATACAGCAAATATTTATTATAGTTCTGGTGGCTGGAGTATCCAAGATCATGGTGCTGGCAGTGTCTGGGGAAGGTTTACTTCCTGGTTCATTAGGTGGCCCTCTTCTCACTGTGTCCTTACATGGTGGAAAGGGGTGAGGGAGCTCTTTGGGGTTTCTTTTATAAGGATGACAATCCCATTCGTGAGGTCTCCACCCTCATGACGTAATCACCCCCAAAGGCTCCACCTCCTAAGACCATCACATAGAGGGTTAGGATTTCAACAAATGAATTTTTTTTGCAGGATGTTCAGCCCACAGCAAAGGCCAAAACTTGTTACCGTCTGTATGTTGTTGATGCCCGTCATCTACTTGATATCACTATTTGAACATCCCAGAGTGAGAATGTTCAAAGCCAAACTCAAGATCTTCTACCCATAAATTTGGTTTTCCTATAGTGTCTGCTATCTTAGTAAATGACACTACCATCTACTGCACAAACCAGAAACAGGGGAGTTATCCTTGACTCCTTTTTCCTTATTCCTCTAATTCAAGCATCAGGCTTGAATATATCACTTCCCAGATATCCTTTATATTAATCTACTTCTTAATGTCCTCCGCACCCTTGCTCTTCCCCCTTCCTGCTTTTTTTTCACTATAGCACTTATCACCATCTGACACATGTTTTACTTGTTTGTTTATTGTCTCTCGCCTCCCTACCAGAATGTCAGCTTCCATGTCTGCCCTGGTTTATATCCTCCTACCCCATCCTCAAATATACTCTATTATATTATACCCTATTCTTAGCTCTTATCAGCATCTGAAATTATATTTATTTGTTTAATTATGAGACTAGGAACCTCATTTATCTTGTACTTGGTTGTTGACTGTTTTAGCAAGAAAATGTTACTGAGTCAAAAGAACAAAACTTGGGTCTGCTTGCCTGCATGGAGCAAAGCCAGTCTACTGACACTGGCTTGTGGTGAAGGAAAGTACAATGTTTATTGCAGGGCACCAAGCAAGGAGTCTAGGGAGCTAGTGCTTAAAAGGCCCAGACTCCCAAAGGCTTTCAGGGAAAGGTTTTTTTTGTTTTTTGTTTGTTTGTTTGTTTTTAAATTTATTTATTTGTTTATGGCTGTGTTGGGTCTGAGTTTCTGTGCGAGGGCTTTCTCTAGTTGCGGCAAGCGGGGGCCACTCTTCATCGCGGTGCGAGGGCCTCTCACTATCGCGGCCTCTCTTGTTGCAGAGCACAGGCTCCAGACGCGCAGGCTCAGCAGTTGTGGCTCACGGGCCTAGTTGCTCCGTGGCATGTGGGACCCTCCCAGACCAGGGCTCGAACCCGTGTCCCCTGCATTAGCAGGCAGATTCTCAACCACTGCGCCACCAGGGAAGCCCCAGGGAAAGGTTTTTAAAGACAGGGTGAGGGAGAGGTTTGCAGGGTGCTTGATCAGCTTGTGAATATTCTTCTGATTGGTTGGTGGTGAGTTAATCAGGAGTTAACACCATCAACCTTCTGGTTCTAACTGGTCTGGGGTCTACATGCTTACAGACAGCAGACAGTTAACTTCTTCCACCTGGTAGAGGTTTCAGTATCTGCAAAACAGCTCGAAGGACATGGCTCAGAATATTCGTTAAACTTTTTTTTTTAATTGAAGTATAGTTGATTTACACTGTTATGTTAATTTCTGCTGTACAGCAAAGTCACTCAGTTATACATATATATGCATTCTTTTTTATATTCTTTTCCATTATGGTTTATCTCAGGATATTGAATAGAGTTCCCTGTGCTATACAGTAGGACCTTGTTGTTTATCCATCCTATATATAATAGTTTGCATCTACTAACCCCAAACTCCCACTCCATCCCTCCCCACCCACCACAACTGCAAATCTGTTCTCTACGTCTGTGAGTCCATTTCTGTTTCGTAGATAAGTTAATTTGTGTCATATTTTGGATTCCACATATAAGTGATATCATGTGGTATTTGTCTTTCTCTTTCTGACTTCCTTTAGTAGGATAATCTCTAAAACCTTCATTTTAACATCAAAAACATACTGTATATTAAGTGGATAATGCACATTAAATGATACATTTCTATGGCTCTTAGTTATTTTATTTTTAGCTAATGTAAATGGTTTTATTAGACATGACACATGAAGACTAAATTGGATTTCATTCCTCTGTTTTTTTTTTGAGGGACACAGTTAAAAAAAATTTTTATTGGAGTATAGTTGATTTATTCAGTACAGTGTTGTGCTACTTTCTGCTGTACAGCAAAGTGAATCAGTTATCCATATACATATATCCACTCTTTTTTAGATTCTTTTCCCATATATTAGCTGTAGCCCTTGAGGAGGAACTGAAGGTCCTTGACTTTGTTTAATGGTTAAACTATTATTATTTTGTCTTGCTTGACTGTTTTCCTTTCTTTCTGTATTCTCTCACTTCTCTGATTAAGTTTACTTTTGGAACTCGGGGAAGGCCTAGGAGGCTCAAGATTTTGTACAGGCAGGAGGCAGGCAGAGGACATTGTGTGGGCGGTAGGGGTGTGGTCCCTGTTCTGGGAAGGCCCCATAGGATCCTGCTCGGTTACAAAAAAGAACTTCATCTGTTTGGTTCACTACTGTATCTCCAGTCTTAGACCAGTGCCCAGTACCAAGCAGGTGCTTGGTCCATGCTTGTTGAATGAGTGAACATGCACATATATGTGCATCTGATGGGCCAGTAGTTCTTGGGGGTGGTGGTATCTAGTAGAGGATGAGTAGGGTTAGCAACTGCCTAGTTATTGCCTAAAACTCAACTACCTGTGTCTGGTCATTTCAGTGGTTTATAACTATGGAAGCAAATGTTACTGATCTGACAAAGGACTCAAAAAGACAGGCTGGTCTAATGGAGAAAAAAAAACCCTTATTTTAAACCTGGTTTCTGAAAGGGAGGTAGGACACCTGGAAGACACAGTCTCAGGCTAACCCTGTCTGCTGCTTTTATTTTCTGCTACTTTCTATTACAGCCAACACCTGCAAGGAAGATGGTTTGTTACTGGTTCATGCCACAGTTTAGCTGGTCCTTGACTGAGTCCACTTATTTACCTAAAAAAATGAGCTGCTCTATTCAAGGTGCTGTGGGGAGACAGATGGAAGGTCTCCTGCTTCCACTGTAGTTCAAGCCCTGACCCCACCTTTGCATTCTTCAAGTAGGAGTCAGAATGCTCTTACCCTCTCCCTCTCTCCTTCTCTCCCTCCCTCACTGGCTTAATACGTAAAGTTTATTTTTACTCCATAACAACCCAACATTAGTGTTCCTGGCCAGCACGAGGACGCCTTTGAGATTATCTAGAGACCCAGACACCTTCCGTCCTGTAACTCTGACCTCTTTTAGGGCCTCGGGGACTTCTGCAAAGGGGGAAAGAATGGGGAGGATCGTGCATGGGAAGCTTTTGTGAGGCAAGTGCACGATCTCTTTAAAATACAAGTTGTCTGGGATCTTACCCTGCCTACAACCTTCAGTGTCTTCCCACTTGCCATAGCATAAATTCCAGACTTCTCACTATGGCCCACAAGGCCTTACATCTTTGATCTCATTTTCCCTTTGTTTTTCCCTCCTCACTCACTCTGCTCCAAGACACACAGCCTTTTTTTCTTGTATCTTAACATACCAAGCTTTGATCTGTCTCAAGTTCTCTGAGTTTGTTATCCTCTCTGCCTGAATGCCCCAACTCAGCATGGCTGCCTTCTCCCCTTGATTTAGTAGAACTCAGCAGAACTCAGCTCAGAGAGGCCCTCTCTACCTGCCCTAATTAACGCCCTGTACCCCTTCCTCAAAGATACTCTATTTTATTGCATTCATTATTTTCTTCATAGCTCTTATCAGCCTCTGAAAATTACATGTATCTGTTTATTCATGAGAGTAAGGGTCTCTGTTGTATGTGATTGTCCATTTCTGTAGTTCAGAAGAGTATCTGGCACCTGGTAAGTGCTTAGGACTGAGTACTGAGTACTTACCCTGTGGCAAACACTCCTTGAACCACTGCATAACATTTAATTCTCACAACAACTCCATAAAGTCCCTACTATTACAATCCCTATTTCATAGAAGAAACTGAAACCCAGAGAGGTTAAGTAACTTGTCTAGGGTCACACAAGTAATAAATTAAAAAGCTGGAATTCTGATTCTATGACCTTGACCACTGTATTGTATCACCCCCACTCAGAATCCTAGTTTTGGAACAGAATTTGGTGTCATCGGATCACTTCACCACCATCAAATGCATAGATATGCTCCATGACATTCCTTCTGAGGTTTCCTAACTTTTGTTGAGCATTCTGGGGCAGAGAACCCAGTTCATTATGGAATGTTAATTTCCCCTTCATATTGAGATATATCTGCCTCCCTATCACTTCTCCCCCAAAGTTCAAATTCTACCTTCTCCGCCCTCCGTGCCCTAGGGAAGCCCATCACCAGTGACAAGGTCTTCCTCTTGACACTCCTCTCCTACCAGGTGAATAGTGCCAGCGTCACCATGGACATGGTTTATCTTCCTTACCTTGCAAGGAAGTGCAAATATCTGTCCAGGCTATATACAGGTGAACCCCTTCTTTGTTCCTGTACCTCTTTTGGGACGCTCTGGACCAGCCATGAGTTAGTGGAGTTTCTAAACCCATCACATCTGATTTCTCTGAATCTTGTCTCACAGCCAGGATGGCACAAAGGCAGTTCCTCTCCAGGACTGTGGGAGCTGTTATCTGCTACTCCTTGGATGATGTTATTAGCATTACAGCTCCCGTTTGTTCCTCCTTCACAGACTGAAATCACTAGTGTGGGAGAGGCTGATAAAGAAACTGGCTTATATATGCCTTTCCTTTCACGGCTGATATGCTTGTCCCTTGCCGGTTTTTTGCAGAATAATGGAATTGTGAAGAGAGGAGAAAAGTTATCATTGGGTTAGGGAGTATGGAGCAGCATTGTGAGGGACTGTGTGGGGGTTACTGATTCAGGGGCTGGAGGTGGGCAGCGTTTGCAGACAGAATAAAACATTTGCCCAAAGAAGGCCACATCAGTTAGAGGTAAGACTAGCTGACCTGTGAACAAATACCGGTTTTACTTATTTGTTGTATGATTCAGGAAAGTTACTTTACCTCTCTGAGCCCCTTTAAAATAGAGGAGCAATGCTTAGCTGACACAGCTGGCATGAGGTTTAATTATGCTTTTCTCTTTTGTGTGACACGGGTCCTCCAGTGCATTAATTCAGATCAGTTGGACTCAACTAAGGTTTCTTTTGTTTGTTAAAAGTCTGTGTTTGTGGGATGTAAATCTCTGTCCCAGGCATCTGGCTAAACCCACCTGTGAAATAAGATGGTACTTTAGAGAGGTAGAAAAATTTTTAGTAATGACAGTTGAATATGCCTAGTGCTTTACAGTTTTGCAAAATGCTTCACCATATGCTAATTCATATGACAACCCTATGAGGTAAGGATGCCAATTTTACATTTTATAGATGAGGAAACTAGGACACAGAGAGGCTCTTTAACTTGCCCCAAATCACAGTTATTGAGTGAGTGGTCACTATTTGAGCCCAGAAGAACTGGACCAGGACCGTGCCTTGAACTTAGGTCTTCTGACTTTAAACTCTGTTCTGGCTTTCCTTCATTGAACTGAGAGTCCTTTGCTGGACTTGTAGAAATCAACCTTGTATTACCTATCTCTGTATCTTCCATGTTAGTGCCTGGCGCACAGAAAGGCACCAAGCAGGCATTTATAGAATTTTTAAAGTTTTAAGCAACTGAGGATAATAAATGGATTTTGCAGGAATGGGGTTTAATGAGCCCAGTGTATTAAATAAGACAACTTACAAATGAGGCCCTACGCACCCACCCCAGAACTTGCAAAGATTATTCATAACCCCATTTCTTAGCTTATTTGTGTCTTGGACTGGAACATTGGAGACTTTTACCATGAGGACGATTGTGGGGGAAAAGTAGCTAGTCCAAAGAACCTGTGTTTTTATAACTGAAAAAAGAGAAATGCTTAGGGGAGCAGCATGTAGTACTGGCAAAGGCGTAGGTGTGGGGATCAGTTTCTGGTTCAAGCCACGTGGATCTTTATGGATTCTATACCTTTATGCGTCTACCCATGACTCCAAGGCAACCAGCCTACCCCTTACCCTGCATGACTAGCACTAGTAACAACAGACTTCCAATCACCCCCTTTGTTTATTATCTTTCCTGACTTATCTCTTTTTACCTTTCTAGCACTTTGCCTCCTTACCTGTTCCGAGCTGCCACAGCTCCTGACCTCTTGCCTCATCTCCCATTCATGGCCTCCTCCTTGGGCCTGGCCCTTGGCACTACTTCTCTGGTTTTGACTTCTGGCTTCCCTGGTCAATTAGGATGAATTCTGGGTTTTTTTGTTTGCTTGTCTGTTTTGTTTTGTTTTGTTTTCTTTCCAACTGCCCTGAGAAACATACACTCTCACGAGAGTGATTCCCTTCAGTTAGTCTCATTTCTTCAAATTGGAATTGACCCTATGGAATCTTTTATTTCTAATGTGTAATGATACTGTTCATTCATTCCTGTATTTATTCATTTCATCTTAGTCTGGTTGGGCTGCTATAATAAAGCACCATAGACTGGGTGGTTAATAAACAATGGAAATTTATTTCTCACAGTTCTAGAAGTTTGACACCTGAGATCAGAGTGCCCCCAGGGTCACGTTCTGGTGAGGATACTTTTTTGGGTGGCAGACTACTGTCTTCTCGCTGTAACCTCACATGATGAAAGTGGGCAAGGGAGATTTCTTTGGCCTCCTTTATAAGGCCACTAATCCCACCCCAAAGGCTCCACACTCCTAATACCATCACCTTCGGGGTTAGGATTTCAACGTATAAATTTTGGGAGGACACAGACGTTCAGTCTATGGGACCTTCATTTAATCGACCAATATATGTTAAGTATTACCTACTTGCAAGGCACACCAATGCTGGAGTACCATGTGGCCTGGACACAGTCCTTGCCCCATGGAGCCTAGCACCTAGAAGGGGATGTGGTGTAGCATGGTGGTTAAGAGAATGTGGGCAGATCTGGGTTCTAAACATGGCTCTGCTACTTGCTAGACGTGTAACTTTTGTTATCTTTGTCAAGGTACTTAACCTCTCTGAGCCTGTTTCTCCATTTGTGAATGGGGATATCACCTTGTAGAATTATCGTGCTATTAAGTGAAATAATCTGTGTCAGATGCTTATTCCAGTGCCTAACACATATTCAGTGCTCAATCAACATTAGCTATTGTTTTTATTAGTGAGGGACAGATAAGTAAAAGATGATTAGAATATGGTGTGATCAATGCTGTGACAGGGAAAGCATAGGAGACCCGTATCAAGGTTTCAAAAGGCTTTCTAGAGAAGGTGACACCCAATTAATACCTTAAGAGAGAGCATGAATAGTGAGCTTAAGCAAATATGGAGCACTCCAGGGGGAAGAAACTTCACGTGCAAAAGCCCGGAAGAGAGAAACAGCACACAACCTCAGGTAGCTTAGTATGGAGAGAGAAAGATTTTGAGAATGAGTGGGGAGAGATGAGGGTGGTGCCCTGCTTACTTTCTTTAGCTTGACTCTGTTCTTCCTCCTGCCCCTTCCCAGGCGATGGCCTCATCTCTTTACCCTACTTTTCCTCTTTGCACAGCTGTGATTTGCTAGGGGCAAAAGATGCCCGAGAGAAAGTTGCTTCTCCTTGGTGACTTACTTACAGAATCGCTGATGCAGGTACCCCATGGAAAACTTGGAGCCATATTCTATTTCAAGACATTCAGCCTTACACAGCAGATCCAGCTGCTGCGGTTTGCTCATTACCCATTAAGGGGACATTTGCATGGAAAGAAATGATTCTCTTCACCTTGTTTCCCAGGCAGATCTGTCCTGCAGAGAGTAGGTTAGGAGAGTGAGCAAGAGGCCACTGAGAGGTGCTTCCAATGGGCCCCTGGTAGAAACACAGAAAGTGAGGCTGGGAGGCTCTTGTGCCTCATTTCTACTTTCCTGTGACACAGAAAACTGTGAAAATTCCAAACCTAGGTTCCAGGAATGGTGGGGTGTAGGGAATGGGTGCAACTGGTAAGAAGAGAATGATAGTGATGTTGACAGTGGGAGAGTATTTGCAAAGCCGTTAAAATTTGCCTCTCTGATCTGCTATCAATGTCGCTCAAGTGGCATGTCTCCCTCTACTCCTCCTTTATGCACCCATGGCAGACGTTACTAGCAGAAGGCAGCACTTTTCTTTTAAGCCCAGATAGGGCCTCAGAATCCTCCTAAACGTGTGCCTTAGAGATCCACTGTTGAGTGTGTGGAGTTGGCACTTGTAATGAAACATGTTAACTGAGCTTTTGCTTCTCTTTTGACTTGCGGGAAAAGTCAAACCCATCAAATAAAGCATTTTATCCAAGATAAATCTGCACATTAATGGCAGAGATTAGGTTACAGTCTTGTGCTCCTGACCCAAACCCCCTAAAGAACTTGCTCTCTTTAAAAAGCATCACAAAGGCCAGTTAACAATTCTTCTTTCCAAAAAGATGCCATTATCATGCTGTTCTCCTGCTCAGCATCCTTCAGTAGCTCCCCATTGCCTATAGAATAAGGTATAAACAACTTAGCAAAGCATTCCAAGTTTTCCATGTCCTGAGCCCACCTTTAGTTGTAATGGATTCCTGCCCCACCGTTCATACTTGCCCATCAGTTCGTCTACCTGTATCCTCCAAGTTTGGGTCAAGTCTTTCAGCTTTTCTGAAACCAGCCGATTTTAATCCTATTGATCTTGTTCCCCTGAACAACTCTAACATTTATGGTTCAAGCCACATCACTTATTGGAGTTCTAGAGCTTTTAATGGTTGAAAAATGACATCTGGACCATATTGCTCTAGATCCTAACTGCCCTGGAGCACAAGAAAAGGGCAAGCTCCACCTAAGGGCTGACCTTTTAATTTATGTTAACCCTTTCCACCTGCAAGCAACAGCCCAGCTTGGGTCCCAGGGTTGGACCAATCTGATGAAAGTCCTACTGGCTTGAGGTGGAGTGAGAAGGGAGTAATTAGTCAGCAGGGGTCCACTGTTCCCTAGAGGCCTTCATTTAGTACATGTTGTCTCTTTTTTTTCCCCCCATGTTCTTTTTTTTCAGCCTATTTGTAGGGCAGTATCTCATTAATTAGTTAATTAATTAATTATTTATCAAGCACCTTCTATTTGTCAGGCACTATTTTTGGGGGCGGGATTTGGGAATACAAAAGTAAGACAAAGTCCCTCATCTCATGGAGCTTATATTCAGATAGGGGAGACAGACAAGACACAAGTAATACATAAATAATGCCTTTCTTGTCTAGCACATTCTAGGGGAGCATAATATGTACTCAATAAACCCTAGTTACTTTGGCTTACTTATTTAGATTTGTGTCTTCTTGGTGTGTGCTCATTTATTCAAGTATATTGGTTGAATGTTGACATAGTCAAGTATCTTTTTTTTTTTTTTTTTTTTTTTGGTGGTACGCGGTCCTGTCACTGTTGTGGCCTCTCCCATTGCGGAGCACAGGCTCCGGACGCGCAGGCTCAGTAGCCCTGGCTCACGGGCCCAGCCGCTCCGCGGCATGTGGGATCTTCCCGGACCGGGGCACAAACCCATATCCCCTGCATCGGCAGGCGGACTCTCAACCACTGCGCCACCAGGGAAGCCCAAGTATCTTTTTAATTGCAGTCAACCAAGATGGTCCAGAAGCATGGAATGTAGAATTATGTAGCCTAGAGTCAGTCCTATATTTCTAACTACAGCTACATTTAGAGTACTCTTCTCCATGCTGGACACCACATTGGCAGTCTACAGAGGGTCTGACAGAGGGTAACTAGGTTGGTATGAGGTCTTGGCATCGTGTTACCTAGAAAACCTTTGAAGGAAGTGGAACTGTTTTGGAGAATAGTCTAGGATTTTGGTTGGAAGGTGGGCAATGGTGGTTAATTATTTGTTGTAAACCCTTGAAGAGCTAATATATGCCAAATTTGAATATGAATATGAATAAATTTTTTTTTCTGTGTGGCTCAGAGGATAAAACCAGTACCAATGAAAATACCAGGAGGCAGTTCTAGGTTCAATTTAAGTTGTTCCCAAATGGGTTACACATACAACTCCAGTCTTGTGTAGAAGGAAGCTCCCTGACCCTAGAGAAGTTCAAGCAGAAGTCATAAGAGTTTATGGGGGGGCATTCAAACATTAAGAAGATGTTTGTACTAGGCTATCTCCGATAGCTGTGTTAACTTTATATCTAATAGTGAGTTGTTATAGGGACCACTATTCTGTTTTATGGGCTAGAAAGAATTTTCATGTAAAGTATCGATTTGACCTTCACAAAGGACTGTGCTAGTATAATGGTTAGTACTCTAAATTGAGATCTTCACAAAGAAAAGATCTGCGCCATCCCCATTTTACTGATGGGCAAACAGACCTCAGGAGTCTCGTCATCCCTGGCCAAGCTGAGAAACTATGGTATGTGGCTTTTGACCCCACAAATAGTTCTCTTCCTCCAGAGTTTAACCATGCTTGTTGATTCATCTTACAAATCGGAAATGACAGGATAGTGGTTTATAGCTACTTTGTTCCCTGTATATCCCTGATTTTCTTTTTTGAGAGAGCCACTGTTGCGTCATCTCTGATTTTCTATTTCAGTACCTATATGTTTCTTGCTGCTTTTGACTTTTCCTTTCCACATTTGAACATATATGTATATGCATATGTATATGTGTATGTGTGTGCATGTTTCCCCTCTACAAGTTACGAGGCAAGTGAGCTGGTTGATCTCAGAGGTAGTTCCTAAGAGGCTAAAGGTTATGGAATTATTTACATGTGATGCCTGGAGAATTTCCTCTTTGTGGTTTTTTTCTAAGCTGTACCTTCTTTATCTATTCAATTCCAATTCATCCTTCAAGGTCCAGCCTAAATCTCACCCTTTCCTAGAAGCCTGCTATAACCTCAGATCATGAAGTTTTCTGCCTTATTTGACCACTGGTAGCATTTAATATATATTCCATTCATTTTGTCTTATATAATTTCTCTTTTAAAATTGCCTAACATTGGTAACTTACCTGTTCCTGCTTAGACTATGAAATCCTCAATTGTACATTTTCCCCTTCCTTTGTATACCGCAAATCTCTTGCCACAATGTTGGGCACCACAACATCTGATGACTTTGAATTCACCTCTATGGGCTTCAGTCTTCTCATTGATGATATGTTAAAACATATTTTCCATTTACCCTTAAGAAAGCAGAGGGAGCAGAGGAAGCTTTGGCTCTGGGACGCAAAGATCTTAGAAACTTGGCTCTGCCTCTTTCTAGAAATATGACCTTGGGGAATGTTCTTCACCGCTCCAAGCCTTACCTGTAAAGTGGGAATCATGACAGTACCTACCTTCAGAGGACATCATGAAGGTTACATCAAGAAATGAGTGCAATTTTTGCACATGGTGCCTGGCACATTGTTAATGTACAATGAATGTTAGCAGTTATTGTAAGTGTTATTATTCTTACCACAGGATTTGTCAAATAAAATGACCTGGATTTGTTTAAATGATCTGGTGTGCAGACTCTAGGGATATATAACTAGTAAATCAAGGGCCCTGTTTTAGGTATGTGTACATTTGTATGCTTGTACTTATTTATTTATACCTAGCCTTGTCCTACAAAAGGGCATAAGGCAGCTTATCCACATGCATAGAACATAGCAAAGTAAAGTAAGATTTAAAATAAGAAAAACAATGCAAAAGGAAAACCAGGGAAGAGAAAAGCAAAACTTGGAAATGAGGATAGCATATAAAATATATGCCATGAAATATTTTACCCCTGATGGAGGTGAGCTATAAACCTGCTCTTAAGTTTCTGAGAAGCAAAGAGTAAAATGAGATGAGTTAGTTACCCAGTTTACAGTGCACAGAAGTTAAAAACAGTCAAACTGCTTATGAAAAGTGTTAGATTTTTCCTTGTGGGATTGGAGAAGATTCTTTCGTGGTTCCAAGAGAGCTGGGCAACGTAATGTGCGACATCCTGTGGTGATTTTAAAATATGCCCACAAGCTTTTTGAGATTCCTCTCTTCCATAGAGGGGGGTTCTAGTCCTCCCCTTATTAATTGTGAGCCTTCTGACATTAGGACAAAAAAGGCATTGTGACTTTCTCCTTCTCTCCCCCCACCAACCAGGATCCCTCACTCTAGGGGAAGCCAGCTGCCATGTGGTGAGGATGCTCATGCAGCCCTGTGGAGGGGTCCTTGTGATGAGTGACTGAGGCCTCCTGCCAACTGCCATGTGAGTGAGCTGTCTTGGAAGCAGATGCTTCAGCTTCAGTTAGGCCTTCATGTGTCTACAGCTCTGCCTGATAACTACAATCCTATGAGAGGCCCTGAGCCAGAGCCACACAGCTAAGCTGCTTCCAGATTCCCTACCCTCTGAAACTGGTGAGAGACTACATATTTGTTGTTTCAGGCTGCTAAATTTTGGGATGTTTTGTGACACAGCAATAGATAACTAATACAATTCTCAATACCTCTTCACAGTGATCACAGTGAGGAATTTCAAGTAGTTGTTTCTTGTGGTGACCCACAGTTTATGATGAGTGCAAGTTGTGTGCAAAGCAGTCAGGGGTCAGGCAGACATAGAAAAGACTCTGAGAGCTTACAATTTTGTAGGAGGATACAGACGTACATATCATCAAGTGTAATGTGAGGAGGAATGGATACGTCTAAATGAAACTGTACAAGTTAACAAGCTCTGGGAGCTCAGGACGAAGCCCTTAATATTGAAGATTTTATGGAAGAGGTGACTCTTGGGTTGGGTCTTGCAGAATTGTATATTAGTTAGGACTCCTTTGGTTACAAACACACAACCGCCCTGTCTTACATAAAGTTCCCTAGGAAACAGAATCAGATGACAAAGTGCACGTAGGGAGTTTCCTGGAGACTCTTGTTGAGGGTAGAGCCTGTGAGGCAGAAAGGGAAGCAGGATTAGACAGAAGGAGGTGTTAACACTGCAGTTAAGTTGCAACAGAAGCTTCATTCAGTTCCGTGGGAGATTGGATCCGGGATAGCCTTTCAGAATTGTCTGGAATTGAGACAAGTGGTTTATGTACCCTTGCAGTGATCTGTCATCAGAAGTAAACTGCTTCTTGGGAGGAAATATAACCTTGGGTGAGACACTTTCATTCAGTTAAGGGCAATTGCTGGACCATCAGTAGGCAGCATTTGTCCACTGATGGAATGAGTGCCTCAAGCCTAAAGGGGAATGAGGGTGGCACCCCACAGCATCCATTCTACCAGCTTACACTGACTTAGGCGATTATCATCCCAATCATCATTACTATCATCATTGTCATTATTTATTGGCTCCCAGATAAAAGCCAGTGGATAGGGCTCGTTTCATGCACGGTGGATTCAGAATCTCAAACAGTATTTTCCATAATATGTCTTCTTTTCTGGTCTCTGTTTTCCTTTCTTTTGGCTTCATTCACACTCCCAAGTTGTGGCAGAGAAAGCTGCTGTAGGTCTAGGCTTACATCTGCTCTCCTAGCATCTCAGTGGAAAGTGCTATCTTTCTTATAATTTCTAGCAAAAATTCTGGGCTGTGCCTGGCCCCCCTGAGTCACCAGCATATCCCTGAACCCATCTGGTGGCTAGGTGACTGTGGGTTTTGACTGACCAAGGCTGGATCATGTATCCATCCCAGAGCCAGAGTGGGGTCATTCCCACACAAACCACATGAACTTAATCCCAAGAAAGACTGGATTCTCAAAGGGAAAATTGGAGTTTTGTTACCCAAGGCTGACAAATAGAAGTCTTCCATAGGTAGGTGGAATGTCAATAGGAAGTAAAAAGAGAGAAGGTCCTTCTCAGCCAAGGAATTAGCTTGAACAATGACATGGGAGTGTTAAAGCATATGGCTTGTTCAGTGACTGGCAAATAGCATATATTTATACATAAACACATTTGATATATAAAAACCTCTCTGTCTCCCCTGATACAGATATAGACCCATACCCCTTTAGTCAAGGGAAAAAGAATACATTGGGAGTGATAAATTATTCAGGTCATATTTCCATATGCACAGAGTCCAATCACAAGAGACACTGTACTCCTTTGGGAAGCCTGTCTGAAAAATGATGGGCTGAGAGAAGGAAGAGGGAAGGAAGAGAGAAGAAGAATGAGGTCTGGCAGGTTTTGCTGTCAGCTGGAGCGAAGCTGAATGAGCCACCAATTTTCCCTGAGGCTGTTCCATCATGACCAAAGTGGCCTGGATTGGCTGCAGCAGCCTGGGCCGCCAGCTCTGAGGCACATGATGACAGAGTGTGGACCTGATAGGAATTTGTGTCGCTCTCTGAAGGGTGGCAGTTTTGGTGATTACCAGGGCAGCTGGGAGTGAGGAGTTGTTTGGTATAATCAAAAGGTCGTGGTGCCTGGGAGAGAGCTGGGCAAGGAATTGGGACACCTTTCCTGGGCTGCTAGCATGTTGTAGCGATGCGGGTCAGGTACCCATGAAAAGACAGCAATGCATTCTCAGAAGGACCATTCCTAACTCTGTGTCTGGATATGAGGATGCATAGAAGGTGTGTTTTGATAAGTATGGGGGTGGCATACCTCTCAGGGGCAGTGAACGGAGGCTCCAAGGGGTGTAGGTGGGCATACAACATGGAAGTTTGAGTTCAATAAAGTCAGATAATGTCTGACCTTACTAAGAGAGATCATGGCCTTACTAAGAGACTTTAACCGGGACATTGACTTTACAGAATGAAAGCATTTATCTTTACAGAGATAATGTGGTTATGCCATGTCATCTGAAGAATGAGAAAAAAATTAAGCCTCAGTAGGTTATATTTTTTATGATTACATAAAAAGATATTAACAAAGCTATGGTTTGCATTCAATCTTTCTTTTATCGAAGTATAGTTGATTTACAATGTTGTGTTAATTTCTGCTGTACAGCAGTGACTCAGTTATACGTATATGTACATTCTTTTTCTTATTCTTTTCCATTATGGTTTATCACAGGATATTGAATAGAGTTCCCTGTGCTGTACAGTTTATCCATTCCATATACAATAGCTTACATCTGCTAACCCCAAACTCCCAATCCATCCCTCCTCCACCGCCACCCCCCATTGGCAACCACAGGTCTGTTCTCTGTGTCTGGGTTTGTACTCAGTCTTATAACTTTGCCTTCCTTGATTCGAAAATAACTTTTCCCATTAGGGGATCAGATGGTACAGATCAACCAAGTTAATTCATACTTCCTGAACAAACGAACATACTTGACAAAAAACAGAAAGTTATAGAAGAGAAATTCAGGGGAGAAGAGTTAGCTGGGCAAGTATATGGGCTATAAGGCAGTTTTCTAAGAGAGGTGGAAGGTGGGGCATGTCTGTACCTGAAAGATGCAGCTAATTCACCCAAGTGATGAGAAGCAGTATGATGTGATTCTGGAAAGATCACCACACACCAGTTTCCCAGAGTATTTTTATGAAACCCAAGTCCTAAAAAAATTCTCTAGTCATTTGGGAAATACATTTGTCTCACTCTAGAAGATTCACAGGGAACATTAGCTTATTAAAAGCTCTGAGAAGTCCTGCAGGAAACAAAACTGCTTAACTATTTAATCAAATGCTTCTTAAACACCTTTGAATTCCTTTTCATTTTTTGTTTTTTATTCATAACACCGGTCAACATCCTATAGAAAGTGCTTTGAAAGATGCGATGGCAGATAAATTGTATGACTTTAGGAATTTCTCTCTTAACCTCAGTATTTCTCTATAAAATTAGATAATTAGGCTAAATTTATTTTATTGAAGTATAGTTGATTTACAATGTTGCATTAATTTCTACTGTACAGCAAAGTGATTCAGTTATACATACATATATATATATATATATATATATATATATATACACACAATCATTTTCATATTCTTTTCCATTATGGTTTATTGCATGACATTGAATATGGTTCCCTGTGGTATATAGTAGGACCTTGTTGTTTATCCATCCTATATATAATAGTTTGCATCTACATAATTAGGTTAAATACTTTCTCTAATTCCCTCTGAGCTCCTTTGATTCTAATTATTGCATATTAGTGGTAGGATTAAAACTAGAAGCAAGGAGGCAGGTGAGCTTCTCTAAGCAATCATCATCTCTTTCCTGGATCACTGCCATACCTTCCTCTCTGCTCTGCCACTTTCAATCTTGTCTCTCCCCAAACTATCCCCTCTACTGCAGCCAGAGACACCTTCTAAAATGCAAATAAGATTATGTGTCACATCTTTGCCCCAAACCTTTGAGTTTCCCTCCAGGCTCTGAGGCAGACCCCTGAGACTTTGCATTATACCAGAAAGCCTTTGCTAAATATCTCACTAGCTACCAATACCCAGTGAAATCAAACATTTTTTAGGTTTAAAAAGAAAAACACCTTATTGTTTAACAGAAATGGAGGACATCAGAAAGAAAAGATTCCTAAGACAGCCTGAATACCCAAAGAGGAATATGCAGACCACGTTGGAACTTAGTAGAAATGCTGGGGCTCAGGCCCAGCTCAGCCCTTCTGAATCAGAATTTGCATTTTAACAAGATGATTTGTGTGAACGGGACAACTCGAGAGGCACTGTCTTAGAGATAATCCAAGTCATCGTACAAGTCCTTAAGGGTAGGGACAAAGGCACAGCCTTTGGAGTCAGGCCTGGCTTTGAGTCCAAACTTTGTCATGACCTTGGGCAAGTTCTTTAGCATGTCTGAGGCTCAGTTTTCTCATCTGTACTATGGGAGATTAAAAAAACTCAAACTACTACCTAGCTCACAAATACATTAAATGATTATAATCATTTAATTAAATGATTAAATGATCCTTTAATTAAAGGATTAAATGATGTAATATTAGAGACAGCCTTTGTCACTGTGTTGACATACAAACCTTAATACAAGTTAGATTAATATATTGGGAAACTAATAAGCTCATAGAGGCCCTCCACCATGTGGCATCATGGTCTAAAGGTTAGAACAAGGTAGAGGTGAGACAAGGGTATGAAAAAGGGGTAAGCTTTATGGACTCATTCTCCAAGGAGTTACTGAGCACCTACATTGAGCCAGGCCTCTGGAAGGAGCTAGAGTTATTGTGGTGAGCAGGGCACCGTCCTTGCCCTCATGAAGCACACAGCCTGTTATGTCAGAGACATCAATCGGCAGGAAGCGTGAGTGACACTGAAAATAGACTTGGCCACACTCTGTCCTTGCTTGGCACAGATCTCGCTGCGGCAGGGTTGTGATTCCAGCTGATCCTTCTAGCTGGCTCTTGATTCTCCGAAGAATTTCTCCTTGGGCAATTAAAAAGAGTCTCATTTTGCCCTCTCCCTCAAGGTATTATTTTGTCCATTTGGAAGGGGAAAAATACCCATCAGCTGTTTTAGGTGGAAAATATCTTTCTTCTTATTCCTACGTGAAACCATGTTTTTTTTCCCAGGGCTTTCTGGGTCACTGAAACCTCAGCTCGTGTCTATTCGTCTCAGACTCTTGGGTGACCCCTTCATTTGCCGAGCAAGCTTTCCTGTGTACACAGGGCTTGGCAGCCTCCAGGATGATTTTTCTAATAAAGACATCTCTCTTTCCTAGCTTGGCAGAGATGGGAGTCCTCCGTGGGTAAGGCTTGAAGACAAGGGGGGGAGTGAGGCAAATGTAGGAATGATCTCATTGCCCTTTCTCCCCTACCCCCGGCTGCCCTCTAAATTTTCCCATGAATTGGTGAAAGTTCCGTGAGTTTTGATACGATAAAAAGTAATATTGGCATGAGGAAGATAAAAAGAAACTGCTGGCTGATTCCTATAATTTGGATGCACTTTAAGCAGCCGTATTTATATAGGAAAAGCTTTGCTGGAATTTTCCAGCTAACGCTTTCAGGAGAATAGGGACTCGTCAGTTGAAGATGCTGTCTTGGGTGCCCTGGGACTCTGGTGGTGGTGAGAAACAGCTTTGTGAGGGAGCCTGGAGGAATACAACCATGTGTCTGAGAGAAGGGCTACCCCAGGCCAGAGGAATGGAATTCTGTTTTAAATGAAGCCAACTCTCTCTCTCTCTCTCTCTCTCTCTCTCTTGTTTTAGGATGTCCCCATGTTTTTTTAAATTTAATTTTCTTTTTTCTGGGCTCCATTTTTATTTCTTTCTTTCATTTTTTAAAATTGAAGTATAGTTGATTTACGATGTTGTGTTAGTTTCAGGCGTACAGCAAAGTGATTCAGTTATACATATATATATATATATATATATATATATATGTATGTATATTTCAGATTCGTTTCCCTTATAGGTTATTACAAAATATTGAGTACAGTTCACTGTGCTCTAAGTAGGTTTTTCTTGGTTAGCTATTTTATATATAGTAGTGTGCCTATGTTAATCCCAAACTCCTAATTTGTCCTTCCCCCCCACCGTCCCCTTTGGTAACCATACATTTGTTTTCTATGCCTGTGAGTCTATTTTTGTTTTGTATATAAGTTCATTTGTGTCATTTTTTTAAGATTCCACATATAAGAATTATCATATATTTGTCTTTCTACTTATGACTAACTTCACTTAGTATGATAACCTGTAGGTCCATCCATGTTGCTACAAATGGTATGATTTCATTCTTTTTTATGGCTGCGTAGTATTCCATTGTATAAGTATACCACATCTTCTTTATCTATTCATCTGTGGATGGGCATGTACGTTGCTTCCATGTCCTGGCTATTGTAAGTAGTGCTGCAATGAACACTGAGGTGCATGTATCTTTTACTGAAGTATAGTTGATTTACAATACTGTGTTCATTTCAGGTGTACAGCAAAGTGATTCAATTATATATATATATATATTTTTCATATTACTTTCCATTATTGGTTATTATAAGATAGTGAATATAGTTCCCTGTGTTATACAGTAAATTGTTTTTGCTTATCTATTTTATGTATAGAAGTTTGTATCTATTAATCCCATATTCCTAATTTATCCATCCCACCCCTGTCCCTTTCTTCTTTGGTAGCCATAAGTTTGTTTTCTGTGTTTGTGGCTCTGTTTCTGTTTTGTATATAGATTCATTTGTACTGTTTTTTAGATTCCACATGTTAAGTGATATCATATAATATTTGTCTTTCTCTTTCTGACTTACTTCACTTAGTATGATAATCTCCAGGTCCATCCATGTTGCTGCAAATGGCAGTATTTCATTCTTTCTAATGGCTGATTAGAAATGGAGTAATATTCCATTGTATACATGTACCACCTCTAAATGAAGCCATCTCTTGAATGATCTCTCTGAGGAAATCATGTAGAGGACTTATGATTGATTAACAAGAGCAATATATTCTTATTCTGATAAAACAAAAAGCAGTGAGGATTGGACTCGGAGGCTGAGCTGAGACCTGAGACGTTGTGGCCTCTATATATACTGCCAAATATAAAATAGCAAGTTGGAAGCAGCCACATAGCACAGGGAGATCAGCTCGGTGCTTTGTGACCACCTAGAAGGGTGGGATAGGAAGGGTGGGAGGGAGACGCAAGAGGGAGGAGATATGAGGATATATGTATACGTATAGCTGATTCACTTTGTTATAAAGCAGAAACTAACACACCATTGTAAAGCAACTATACTCCAATGAAGATGTTAAAAAAAAAAAAGAGAGAAACGGGAAGGCAATGATTGTTCACTTAACTGAAACAGGAAACACAAAGTATGTGAGTGCCTTGCCAGCATCTGCCCAAATGTGTTTCTTTTCTCCTCTTCTTCCCTTTTAATTTTTAAAAAATTTTCCTTGGAATCTCTGGTTCATCTTTTGTTTATAACTGCTAAAGATGTGAAGTTCTCATTTGTATGATTTTAGTTGTGAGATTTGAGAACAAATGCTTAATCTTTTAAAAGCCTTGGTTTCTCCATCTGTAAAATGATTAGTTTGCATCAGATTATGTCTAAAGCTTCTTCCGACCTAAGAGTCTGATTCCCAAGGATGCCACATTATGTGATGACTACTTGCAACAGGTTGGCAATTAGCAATTAGCTGGCAGCTAAAATAGAGTGTGAAGTTGAAAATAGCTGAGATCTGAAAAATACCTGTTACCTTTCAAAACAATATGAGCCATGCTGCACTTTTGTCTTGGTCGTGTGTGTGTTTGTAATTGTAGACATTACTGAAAAGTCTACATGGAGTTGGGGGATGATTAACCAACAATGTAAGGTAGGAGGGAAGAATACCTACCATGATGCCGTTATTCCTCTGGGCACTTCTGATGCTCAAGGGCAGACATCACTGTCGATCTTATCCTTCACTTCTACACAGGGCTCCAGAGAGCCACTTGCAAAGCTGTGATGGAAGCTACTTGTCTCCCTTAGTACAAGGCATAAAACCCACAACACTGCTACTATCAGCAATATTCTCTAACATTTGAGTTCCTGGAGATTCTTCTCATTTGAATATTCATTCATTGAATAGATATTTTTAAGCTCCTACTGCATTCTAAGCACAGTTCTTGGTAATAGTGATAAGCAATGGAATAAAGCAGACAAAATTCCCTGCTCCCATGGAGCCTTCATTCTAGTGGGAGCAGGGGAAGGATAGACAATAAACAAATTAACAAGTAAATATACAGTGTGTTAGGTGTTGGTACGTGCTATAAAGAAACCAAAACAGAAGAAAGGGTAAATGGAGTGGATTTGTATGAGCTTGGAATTGGACTGCCGTTTTAAGTAAGATTTCACGAAGGGCTTTACTGGGGTGGCGTTTGAGGAAAGACCTAATGGAGGTGAGAGAGGTCAGGTGAGAATGGGGGAATGGTCATCCAAGGCCACGTAATCATGCACAGAGGAGCAAAAATCGTCTTCACATGAAAATATTCACTGATGAATTGACCGCTTATAAAATTAGCCCCACCGAAACACTCCTCTCTGCTTAACATTTTTTTCTCCACCCGTCATATCAATATTTTTGTTGGCAAGCCTGCTGATAATTAACAGACATTACAAACATCAAATAATACAAGCAAGAGTAATTCAATGTAGTTGTAAAGTAAAATTACCGATTATAGGAAAGATAATGATTTCATGAAGCTGTTGAAAGTTATGTGGGAAAAGTGCTTGGGTTGTAAGCAAATGAGGATCGGAGTGTTCAGAGCTAACAAGTGCGGAAGAGAGAATCACTGAGGATTAAACGCAATAGACTTTTTCAAAGAAAATGTTTAATCGAAGGACTATGAAAAGCCTTTGGGAAAATTTTTTTTTACTCAAACATTTCTGAAAACATGAACCTGTTAATGACCATCTATGAATATCAAATCTAAAGAAAAGTTGTATCTTGCTTTGTGCCTTTTTTGGGAAAAGTGTGCCCCAAACCCTCCATACTTGATTTATTCTTTCTTGCTTCTGAGAATTAGCATGGAGTTACAATTCGCTGAATATACGTTAGAAATAACTTATTTTAAAGATTTTGGTTTTATTTTTAAACTAAGGTCCCAATGGTATCTCTTCTACTGTTTAGTGTAATGTTTTAGAACTTGTTTTAAGTGGCTTTGCTTTAAACTGGCTGATTTCCATTACCAGTAAAATTCCCCTGAAGAGGCACGTTAAGTTTGGAGGGATGAAGGAACTCACTCAAGGTCAGATGGCTAGAAGGTGGCAGAGACTAGGAAATGCTTTTTCTGTGCTTCCCAAAGGAGATCAGAGTCAGGTTGAAAGAAAACTCTAGCAGAATCATGGTTTGAATCCACATGGGAAATCAGGGCTTGCTGACAGTTAATCAGAAAACCAGCATAGTGACTTTTTTTTTTTCTGAAAGATAGCTTTTTTTTTCTCTTTTTATAAGAGGACATGACTCTGCTTTAGGAGACATTCCTCATAGCTTCTGGCAGTCTTCAAGGAAGCAGTCCTCTTTTACAAGACCTGCGGAAGAGGATAAAATGTGCTTATTTATCTGCAGAATGTGTAGTGATGCTCTGAATGTCTTCTCCCCGTAGCGTATAGTACATGACCTCTCATTTTGATTAGGATATAGAGTATATACTGCATTAAGTAATGGACCAGCAATTTTAGGAGTCATCTTTTTCCCTTTACTCTTGGGACTCTTAGAGAAGAAATAGATGCTTTCTGGAGTTTCTAGACTGTTTACTTTAGAAATACCTTGCATTTCGTCATTTGACCTATAGCTTGACATCCATGTTGTTTTGAGGAGTACTTGGGGATTTTTGAATTTGCATTTTGCTTAAATCCACATAAGGAGGTAATTTACCTGCTATTCACTTCTAAATGTAGATTGATAGGTGAATAGATAGGACTTAGTTTCTGTGAATACCTAAACACTTCTGAAACTGACTTTAGGAATCATCTCTTTTTCCTTTTTCATTTTACACTGAGGTTGTACAGAAAGGGAAAGCAATGCACCTGGGTCACACAGCAAGGCAGTGACAGATCTCATACTGGAAGCAGTATTTTCTGAATTATGGTTGGGTGCTCTAGTTCACCTCAGTATGAATGTCATTCCTATATGCATTTATGCATGAGTAGCCAGCATATCCTATGTTTAAGATATCTGCCAGAACTATCTTACTATCTTTTTCTTTACTACATGCCAGTACCCAAAGGAGAACATACCATATTCTGCAGTTGCACCCATAAAATTGAGCAGCAGGGTTATGGAGGTGAGTATGTCATTAAGAACTGTACTGAAATACCTGCCCTGCCACTTCTTAATGAGCTGTGTGACTTTGGGTGAATGTTTAAAGTTCTCTCTGCCTCAGTTTCCTCATTTGCTAAATAAAGGTAATGATCCTTCCTTCTCAGGTGTATTTTGAGGATTAACTGAGATAATTAATATAAAGCACTTAAGTACTTGAAACCGCTTATAATCAAGCATAGATGGAGCTCAATGATGTTAGCTGTCGTGTGGTCATCATTACCACGAGCTACAGTAGCCTCAGCCTCCTCCTCCTCAGTATCATTAGCATCTTCATCAGCACCTTTTGTTAGTGTTACTGGAATTGAAATCAAACTACTGAACTGTCCTTTGAGCGCATCCAGTCCAACCTTGGTCTGACGCCTTAGTATTCTCTCGCATCCATGCCATGTGGCCAGGTAGTCTTGGCGTGAATACCTCCAGTGCCAGGGAACTCATTTCTTCCCAGGGTAGCCCATTCTATTTCTAGAAAGGATTTTTTTTTTTCACGGTACGCGGGCCTGTCCCTGCTGTGGCCTCTCCCGTTGCGGAGCACAGGCTCCGGACGCGCAGGCTCAGCGGCCATGGCTCACGGGCCCAGCCGCTCCGCGGCATGTGGGATCTTCCCGGACCGGGGCACGAACCCGTGTCCCCTGCATCGGCAGGCGGACTCTCAGCCACTGCGCCACCAGGGAAGCCCTAGAAAGGATTTTAAATACAACTAAACTAGGCTTTAAAAGTCTCGAATATTTAAAATAAATGGCCAGTCCTGGAATCATTATTCACATCTGAAATGATTTATCTACCAATTATGTAAGGGATTTGTTTTTACTGTTTTCTCATAAATATTATAGAACAATTAAGTTCTTGTGTCTTCCTTGTCTAAGCATGAAGATTCCAGAACAAAACGTGGAAACTGGCTGACTGGAGAAGGAGGCAGGAAGCCCCATCAGTCTTCGTTTCCAGCCTGGGCTTTGTCACCAGTTGTCATCCTGGGCTGAGGAGCCCGCACTGTGCTGCCAGCTACTCCTCCTCTTAGCCAGTCACGCCTCTTACCTCATCTGGTTGATTGTCCATATGGGTATTTGTGGTACCCAACATCTGCCAGATACTGCTTTTCATCCTAAGGATGTGAAGACGAACAAGATAGACAGACAAGTCATATGGTCTCATAAAATTTACAATCTTACAGGGGAACTGCAGCAAGTAAGTGAAGAAAGGTGATCATTTCAGTGAGCAATAAGTGCTATACAAAATTAAAACCGGGCAATATGACAGCACGTTGGTGGGGGGCGTGCGGGCAGACATTTTAGATTGAACAGTCAGGGAAGGAGGTGACAGTTAGGCGGAGGTCTTCATAATAAAGAGGAGAGACAGCCATGAGAAGACCTAGGAGCGCGTTGTTCCGGGCAGAGGGAGCATCGTGCAGGAATGAGCTTGGTCATCTTGATGAGCAGAGTGGCTTGACTAGAGGGAGATTTTAGGGCAGGAGGCTGAACAGGTAAGCAGGCCCGAAGGCGATTCTGTTCTAATTGTGTTGGGAATCCATGGGAGAGCTTTGAGAACTGGAGTGATACTGTATGGTTCACATATTTAAAGGTCACTTTCACTGGTAGATAGATTGTAAAGGGGCCAGAGTGGAAGCAGGAGGTCATGAGACTGTTGCAGTTGTCCAGATTAGAGACAGTGGTGGCTTGGATTGGGTTCTTAGCAGTGGAGATGGAGAGAAGAGGACAGATCCAGGGGATACTTTGAAGATAAAGAGCTGAGAGAAGTTGCAGGGGGTGAGGCCAATTAAGAAGTCAAGGAAGCCTCTAGGTGCTGGGTTTGAGCAACTGGATGTCTGGTGGTACCATTTACTGAGCTGGGGAAGATTGGGGATAAACACATTTGGAGGTGAAGATCTAGAGTTCTGTTATGGACATATGGATTGCATTTGAGATGGGTGTTGGACATCTCAGAGGAGGGAGGATGCTGTAGCTCAGCATGCAAGTCAGAGGTGAAAGAACACACTGAGCAAGTTATCGGCCTGGGATGGTATTTAAAGACGCAGGGCTAGAGAGAGTGCTGTCAGTGTGCTGTAGCAAAATCCATTCAAAAATGTTAGCTGACAGCAGCCACTGGCTTAACAAGTTTGTGCCATTCAGATTCTCTTACTCTGTCTTCCTCTAATTGAGAAAACATACCTGGAGGGCCATGACGATACAAGATGCTGGTTGGGATCAATTACAGAGATGATGTCTTCCTTCTGCTCAGTAAACTTGGAATCATCAGTTGAAAAAGAGACGCACAAGTCACTAATTACAGACCAAGAAGGTCGACCTGGGTAAAAAGTGCAGGTGTCAGCAAGTCCTAGGTCAGAGCATAGAAGGAACAGTTAGTTTGGTGCACATATCAGGGAGGCCTGTGCAGGGGAGATGCTATCTGTAGGGGAACCTGGATGATAAAAAACATTTTAGCGATTAAAAAACAGGGGGGTGGTAAAAGCATTCCAGGCAGAGGGAGACCAGGCTGAGAATGGATTGGGGTGAGGCAAAAAGAGGCCACATAGTAGGGATCACATACCAGACACTCAAAACAGATTTGTGTAATGAATGAACAGTATCCTACTGATCCTGTGTCTGGGCTGGCCATTTCTCCTCCGCCCAAAGCCAGCCCTTGAAATGGATTTGCCCCTGCGTTCTAAGATGTAGATCTGGCATAGCCCAGGGAAAGTAGCAGGAGCCTTTCACCTTGGGCTGAGAATCGGAGGGCAGGGAAGAAACAAACTCCTCCCACGGGGCCAATAATGATGACACTCAAAATTGTGGATGGCGAGCTTGTTCCAAGGGTACTGTCGGGTGGGCAGGCCGCCTGGCAGTACATCATGCTGCACCAGGCCTCACAGCACATTGCCGGCTGGCTTGGCGCGTTCTCTCTGGGGCAGCAACGACAACAGATCCAGGAAGCGAATGGCAGGTCTGCAGAAAACACCAGAGCCAGATGGGCACCCCATGGGGCCCATGCCCCTCACTCAGGAGATGGAGAAACTGAGGCTCTGAGACAGCCATCACCTACATGGCTGACACAGCAAATTAGTGACTCGGCTCCCTTGCTCCCTTTCTTTGAGGTTGCAAGCCTTTTGCTGCTTCAGCTTGTGCTTGTCTCTGGCTCCCGGGGAGTTGCTCTCATTTACCATCGTCATGCCCTCTTCCCCAGCACTCCCCTCCTCTCGCCTTGCTCCCCGGAGAAGGCCAGATTGAATGCTGGATAGAAGCTTAAAACGTTCGCCTCCCTGAGGAATCATGCCATCTTAACAGCTAACATTATGCGTACAGAGAATGGTGGCCCTTTGGGTGCGGACATTGTTGGGCTCTCTTTGAAGTCCCCATCACTGGACAAGTCTTCCTCAAGCCAAGTTTGACAGGAAGGGGTTATCGCTGTCCTTGCAACTTGAATGACTATTTTATGCTCCCCCAGAAGCCAAAGCATCCTTTTCCTCCCTCCAAGCTGCTGTCTGAATTGCTCCCCAAATGACTCGGGGGCAGATGGTTCGTTTATGCTCCTGTTCTCTCCCTGGGTCTCCCTGGAACCTTCTTGTCTTGTGGCTGGGGTGGCTGTTTCTCTTGGAAATGGAAAAGGAAGATGCAGTTAGACCACCGGGAAGCTGGGGGTGGGGGCCTGTGTAGGAGAAATGAAAGGGGTGTGGGGTGAGGACCATAGGGAGAATGGCGGGGGGAAGCTGGATAATTCAAGTCGAGACAGTTATGACTCTTGTAAATCCATACACAGCTTCTAGATGCCTGGCAGACTAGCTTCTTCAGTGTTAATGCTTTTTTTTTTTTTCTTTTTTTCTTTTTAAATGAGCCTGGAATAGCGATCCTGCAGTATATGAGAGCAGGCCCTTTGTTTGCAGGCAAGTAAGGTACTGAAGATGAGAAAAAAGGAGGAAAGCGTTGCTATTTCTGCGAGGTTCCAGCTCCCTGAGAGCTGGGGTCCAACCAGCCGTGCTTACTGACCTCATCTCACTAGTACACTACACGGCACATAGTAGGTACCCGGTAAGAATTTGTTTAATGAACAAATGATTCGTTAGAAGAGAATCAGTCTCGAAAAGCACCCCACTTTCAGGCTTTTCACCCCACAAGTTTCTAGCATCAGAAACTTCAGCATTTTATTATGTTCACAAGAAGGAACTCAGTAATCATTTATATTCACACAGTATTTAACAAGGTATTTCACACTCATTAGCCTGCCTGTGCTCCCCACTGGATTGATGGCTTCTTAAGATCAGGTGTCTTGTCCATCTTCTCTCTGCAGCCCTGATCCCTGATGGCCCTAGACTGGTGATTGACATTCATTCAGAACCCACCAGGTGCCAGGTACTCTGTTGGGCAGTGGCGAGCCAAAGTGGATAATAGATACACATGGAAAACCTAGCAAATAAAGTGTGACCAGAGCCAGGAAGGAAAAGAGCAGTTCTGAGAGAGAGAATAACCGTGGCTCTAACTTGATTGCGATGGGGGTCAGAGAAGATATCTGGGGATCTCTGGAGTTTCGCTAATCTGAAATTTATATCCCGTACCATCTTCTCTCTCTCCTGTGTTGTCCCCAGCGCTGGAACTGAGAAGGTACACCTGAAAGGTGTTGAGAGATTCAGTGACCCTCCCAGATTGGCTACACTTGGCTGATTGGCTTATTCTCTCCCTCCTTCCATTTCTTCTTTCATTCCTTCTATTCGTTCATTTATTCCATCAACTGACATCTGTTCGGCACCTACAACTTTCCACGCTCTGTGCAGGTGCTGGGAATATACCAGTGAGCAAAGTTGACAACGTCCCCACCTTTGAGAAGCTTATGGTCTCCGAAGTAGAGGCTCATTAGTCAAATAATCCCAGAATGTCTTATTATGGATAATGGAAGGTGCTGTGAAGGCAGATTCCATGCCTCAGTGAGTGAGTGTGTTTAACATGGAGGCTTGATCTGGTGTAGGGGTTCCAGAAGGGTCTCCCCATCGAGGCAACGTAGACAGGGATCTGAAAGGGGGTTGGACATCACTAGGCACCATCAGGGGAGGGTGGAGAGCACTGCAGTCATTTATAGGTAGGCCCTGACGTCATGGTTGGGAAATCAGTGACCTTCATGTTAATTCCAAGAGTGGGAAGGGATGACTCTATTACAGAGATATATTTTATACATGAGAAAGAACTGTGGCTTGAGGAAGGTTAGTGAGTCATGCAGTCCCTTTGAAGCAGGACAAAATTGGGACTTGAGCCTCGACATATAGCCTGAACGTCTCTTTAGCACTTTCCACGACCTCCTGGGCCATAGTATTCTGGCTACAGTTAAAGTATCTGATGCCTGACTGTCTCCTTAATTGTCACCAGGCCAGTTCCAGGCACATGGAACATGTACTGAGTCACGGTTAGGAATGTCACCTCCAGGTCCCATTACCTTTTCTCCAAATGAAGAAAGATGAATAGTGGTAGTCACGTAAGCCAAGGAGCTGGGGGACTAGCCCCTGCCTGTTCATTTTTCAAGTCTCTGCATCTAATCACTACTATACAGTGTCATGTCCAAGGTCAAGCAAGCAGTGGCACATTTGAGACTCTGGGCTCCTTAAAAGAACACTTCTTTCACCTCTTCTTGTGTCTAAACTACTTGGACCAAAAACTGGAGGCCTGCTTCGTATGCCTGACTCCATTTCCATAAAGTTATAATAACTATCTTGGGCAAGAGAAAGCCCAGATTAAACACAAGTATCTTATCTAGTTCCTTCTCTTCCTTGCTCTCACTCTCCCTATCAGCTTTGTAAAAAGCATCGTTATGTCCTTAAGGCTAATATACCACTGGGGATAAACTGCATTTTTATAATAATACCTCCTGATCACGTGGAATTTTGATTTTCCTCTAAACATCCCTTATGTGGGTGCCTCTTTTTTAAAATTATTTATTTATTTATTTATTTATTTTGGCTGCATTGGGTCTTCGTTGTTGCATGTGGGCTTTCTCTAGCTGCAGCGAGTAGGGGCTACTCTTTCTTCATTGTGGTGCACAGGCTTCTCATTGCAGTGGCTCCTCTTGTTGCGGAGCACGGGCTCTAGGCTCATGGCTTCAGTAGTTGTGGAATGCGGGCTCAGTAGCTGTGGCACGCGGGCTTAGTTGCTCCACGGCATGTGGGATCTTCCCGGACCAGGGCTCGAACCCATGTCCCCTGTATTGGCAGGCGGATTCTTAACCGCTGTGCCACCAGGGAAGCCCCTCTTATATGGGTTTTTATGAGGACGCGTATTCCGGCTGGGACAAGCAATAGGAGCGAGGGCTTTGAAGTCAGGCCCCCCACTCGTAACTCACCAGCTCTGTGACTGCAGGCCAGTTACTGAGCCACTCTGAGCTTCTTTCCTCTCATCTGTGAAGCTGAAATGAATGGTGGGGGAGAATGGGATGGCATCCACGGAAAAACCAGTGCAAAGCGTAGAGCTGAGGCCAGCCTGGAACACGGTTGGTCCTCACTCGACTTTGGTTGTCATATCATAAATGTTCCCTTTCACAGATGAAGAAATGTAGGGTCCAGAGACCAAAGGGGACTTGCCTGGAACCACACAGCTAGTTAGATCCTGAGTCTGGGCCAAAGCCCATATCCCTGCACCCTGTATGTCCACTCAACCACTTATTCTTTAGGCAAAAAACAAATATCAGATATCAATGGGAAACAGCACTCATCCCATTGCCTACTTGTGACTTGAATTCCTGGGATCTCAGACCGGCATTCCTGCCTCCCCCCAGCCCCTCTCTTTTGCACCGGAAGTCCTCTGGCCACTGCGGCGTGCAGAGGTATTATTAGGGAGAAAATGCTGGTCACGTTTCCACTTTCTCCTCTCCTCTGGGGCAGCCCGTCTTCATAATAATAGGAGGGGGAGGAGGAGAAGTATCGGTATGATCTTTATCATCATTTATCTGGTGCAAACTTGAATTGATTTCTTTGAGAAGGAAACTTCCTCTGAAGATTGACAAGGCAGCAGAAGATGGTATAGCCACTCAGGCAGCCCAAGGGAGCTATGAGATAATAAGAATCCCTTACGCTCCTGCTGGCTTTAAAGCTCTCAAAGCGTTTCACTTATATCACCTGATTTGATCGTCTCAGCAGACCTGTGAGGCAGGCAGGATAGGGAGAGTCTTATCCTTAGCTAGGTAAACTGAGTCATGGGGGGAATTAGGTAGGTCATATAAGGACAAAGCTATTTCTGCATTCATTCATTCAGCAAATCTTCATTGAGCAGCTACTATGTGCTGAGCCTACCTTAGGCGTGGAGAGTTATATCAGACATTAACCTGGCCTCAAGGAACACCCAGTAGTGGGGAAGATCAGCACGGGGACATAAATAAGAAATTACAATATTTGGTTAGCACGGTGACGTATGTATGCCAGGAAATTAAAGGAAAGGGAAGAGGAATACCCAGTTTAGCCTGAGGAGGTGTGGTAATCAGGGAAGGCTTCCTGGTGGAGGTGTTGCCTGAGATTTAAGGCTGAAGAGGTGTAATCCAGGTGAAGGGGTTGGGGAGATGGCACAAGCAAAGGCATGGCCTGGAGAAATGGCCTGAGAATAAAAACAAACAAACAAACAAACAAACAAAAAACGAAGAATGGGAAATCAAAGAAATTATGGAAGTTGGATCTTGAATTGCCCTGAATGCCCAGCTAGGGACCTTGAGTTTATCCTATGGTCATTGGGGGTAAAGGTAGGGGCAGGGGCATTGAAGGGTTTTAGGTAAGGGGATGCATACCTAGTTTCACTCAGATTAGAACTCAGATCTTTGATTTTCTGGTACAACACTCTGGTACCCCAACTTCACCTCTTCACAGCTAGGGCCACTTGTTCAGCCCTCATCACTAGACTAAGCCTTTCTCAGCCTCCTGGAACCCACCAGCCCCTCGTCAGAGAAACCAGGGTTGGCCGACGCAGGTGGCAAAGTCTTCCAGGCTATGCGTCCTTCCTCTGGTATTGTGCCCTGCTTCTGCTTATTGAGCTGTTGCCTTCTCAGGACCATACCTCACGTGCTGTCAGCCCCCAGCAGAGCTCCCCTGCATATCCAGTCGTCTCCATCCATCTGGCTTTAAGTGTCAGCTCCCACCACCTCTCCACCTTGGGAATGGCCCTTGCTGCTGTGAAGGTTTGTTCTCATACCACCCTTTTCTTTAGCCCAATGGTCCCAGGGCCTGGAACAAACATTCTTGCATCTCAGAAGCCTGGACTCTGTACTTTTTACCGATTCCCACTCAACTACTTTCTGGTTCATATAAAAATTCCCCCTCTGAAACCCCTACTTTTGAGATATCTTTTCTGTGCTCTGTGGTAAAGAATGGGAGCTGCTCAATTAGATCCTAATGATTGCTAAGCATATGGCCTTATGAATTCTCTACAAGCCTCTTTCCTCATCTGTGAATTAGGGATAATATTATTACCTACATCCGAGGGTTGCTGTGAGGTTTAAGTGAGATAATGCAAGTAAAGGATTTAACGTGGTAAATACTTAATAAATCTTTTTTCATTATTATTGTACTGACTTTATAGGGCTTCTGGTTCAGACAGTATAGAAAATGGAGCAGCATAATTAGATTCTCTCTTTGCAGAAAGTGCAAACACTCACCATTTAATTCATCCGAAGGGGCTTTTAGGGAGGCACAAAGGAAGGTGAGAAAGCGTCAGTGACAGGGGCATGGAGGTCTCCAGTCCACCTTGGGCACTAACTTCCCTGCGACCTGGGGTCCACAAAGCTCACTCTTTCTCCTGCTCTCATTTCCTTCTGGCTGAATAATGTGAGCTCTCCTAGTCTGTGATTCTACCACTGGAGTCTACATTAAGTCCATTCTCAGCCTCTGCCAAGTCTGGAGACAGTTCAGGGCTGAGATGTCTGACCAGGCCTGTGGTCAGGGCCAGAGACTAGGCTGGGAGCTGCAGTGTCCACCTGCCACTGCCTGGGGAAAGGAGATGATGGCTCTATTGCCCATCAGACAGATGCGAGCTCTCCCGTCCCCAAGCTGCAACTGGAGGCTGGTGCTGGGATTCTAGTTCTGTGGTCATTTTTGCAGTTCCAGACCAATCTGGGATATTTGCCATAGGTTTAGCAGGAGTCAAGACTCTTTTTTAAAAAAATTTTTTAAACATCTTTACTGGAGTATGATTGCTTTACAATGTTGTGTTAGTTTCTGCTGTATAACAAAGTGAACCAACTATATGTATACATATATCCCCATATCCCCTCCCTCCCTATCCTACACCTCTAGGTGGTCACAAAGCACCGAGCTGATCTCCCTGTGCTATGCGGTTGCTTCCCACTAGCTATCTATTTTACGTTTGGTCGTGTATAAATGTCAATGCCACTGTCTCACTTTGTCCCAGCTTACCCTTCCCCCTCCCCGTGTCCCAAAGTCCATTCTCTACGTCTGCGTCTTTATTCCTGTCCTGCCCCTAGGTTCTTCAGAACCTTTTTTTTTTTAGGTTCCATATATATGTGTTAGCATACGGTATTTGTTTTTCTCTTTCTGACTTACTTCACTCTGTATGACAGATTCTAGGTCCATCCGCCTCACTACAAATAACTCAATTTCATTTCTTTTTATGGCTGAGTAATATTCCATTGTATATATGTGCCACATCTTCTTTATCCATTCATCTGTCGATGGACACTTAGGTTGCTTCCGTGTCCTGGCTATTGTAGATAGAGCTGCAATGAACATTGTGGTACGTGACTCTTTTTGAATTATGGTTTTCTAAGGGTGTATGCCCAGTAGTGGGATTGCTGGGTCATATGGTAGTTCTATTTTTAGTTCATTTCTTTCTTTCTTTTTTTTTTTTTTAACACATGATGCCTCTTTTTTAAAAAATTTATTTATTTTTGGCTGTGTTGGGTCTTCGTTGCTGTGCACGGGCTTTCTCTAGCTGTGGCGAGCAGGGGCTACTCTTTGTTGAGGTGCGTGGGCTTTTCACTGCAGTGGCTTCTCTCATTGCAGAGCATGGGCTCTCGGTGTGTGGGCTTCAGTAGCTGTGGTGTGCGGGCTCAGTAGTTGTGGCTTGCAGGCTCTAGAGAGCAGGTTCAGTAGTTGTGGGCAACGGGCTTAGTTGCTCTGCAGCATGTGGGATCTTCCTGGACCATGGCTCAAACCCGTGTCCCCTGCCTTGGCAGGCAGATTCTTAACCACTGTACCACCAGGGAGGACACTGCTGGATAATAGGGTAGCTCTATTTTTAGTTTCTTAAGGAACCTCCATACTGTTCTCCATAGTGGCTGTACCAATTTACATTCCCACGAACAGTGTAGGAGGGTTCCCTTTTCTCCACACCCTCTCCAGCATTTATTGTTTCTAGATTTTTTGATGATGGCCATTCTGACCGGTGTGAGGTGGTACCTCATTGTAGTTTTGATTTGCACTTCTCTAATAATTAGTGATGTTGAGCATCCTCTCATGGCCTCAGATGGCCTCTTGGCCGTATGTACGTGTTCTTCGGAGAAATGTCTATTTAGGTCTTCTGCCCAGTTTTTTTTTTTTTTTTTTAGTACGCGGGCCTCTCACTGTTGTGGCCTCTCCCGTTGCAGAGCACAGGCTCCGGACGCGCAGGCCCAGCGGCCATAGCTCACAGGCCCAGCCGCTCCGCGGCATGTGGGATTTTCCTGGACCGGGGCACGGACCTGTGTCCCCTGCGTCGGCAGGCGGACGCTCAACTACTGCGCCACCAGGGAAGCCCTGAATTGGTTTTCTTTTTGACATTGAGCTACATTGAGCTCTTGAGCTCAATTTTTTAACCTGGTCCAAAGTCTCCTCACCTGTTAAACGGAGATAGTTATTCTCATCTTATACTCTTCCAGAGCTGTTGTGCCAAGTAAAGGAAACACACGTGTGGCGGGTTGAGATTCTCGGGAAGTGCACTCAGGTGGAGACTGGCTGGCAGGACGTTCACTAGAGCTGCTCTCAGGAGCCACAGCTGTGAGAGGAAAGGCCGCGCAGCAGGTTGGGCAGGACAGAGGCCCCGCGGGTAGCTCTGCACCGAGACCCTTCAGAGCTGCTCTGAGTTGGCCTGAGACAGCCTTTCTGCCCGTCGGTCACTGGATGTAGGCAGATACATTTCTCCAGCTGAGGCAATCCTCTAAAAGGAGTGGTCGCCCAGGCCTTCATTCCTGGAGGGGGATCTAAACGGCAAATCTCAGGTTAGTCAATTCCTATTTGTAATACTCTTTATTTGATGAATAAAGAGAACGCCTCACCCTCCGCCTGAGACCTTTTCCACCTCTAGTGTGTCCTGTTAGAATATAGGGCCCCCCGTAAATGTAGACACCCAGCTAGAAAACTCCAATCAACACCCCCTTCAGCTTCAGTCCAATCAATCTTTTGGATTTACTTGATTATCCTTTTTTTTCTCTTTGTTTTTTGCTACTGTTGTCTTAGTTCAGTTTGCCATCTTCTTATTTGAATTATTGCTCTCCCTGCTTCCTGAATTCTTTTTTTTTTGTGTGTGGTACGCGGGCCTCTCACTGCTGTGGCCTCTCCCGTTGCGGAGCACAGGCTCCGGACGCGCAGGCCCAGCGGCCATGGCTCGCGGGCCCAGCCGCTCCGCGGCATGTGGGATTTTCCTGGACCGGGGCACGGACCCGTGTCCCCTGCGTCGGCAGGCGGACGCTCAACCACTGCGCCACCAGGGAAGCCCCTGAAATCTTTTCCTGTAATTCATCCTGCACACCACTAACTGCCCTCTAGAGGGATCTTTCTAAAATGCAGAGCCGAGCCTGTGACTACCCTGCTTAAAACCTTTCACTGTTTTCCTACTGCCCTCAGGATATAGACCAAATTGTAGGATGGCCCAGGGAGTCCATCTTCATCTGGTTCTGCTTCTCTGACCTCTCCCTCTCCTCCCACCAAGCTGCTTACAGCTTCTATCATATAGTGCACTGCTCTGCCTTCTTGCCTTTGCATATGCTGTTCCCTCCTCTTGGAATGACCTTGCCCTCTCCATCTGGCTAATTCATATTCATCCTTTAAGACATCACTTCCTCCAGAAACAATCCTGGACTCTTGGGCTCCCAGTGCTTTTGTCCAATAGAACTCACCTTTGTATGTTATTGCATTTGTTTATTATTAAAAATTCTAATATGTAACATCTTTTAACTGCTGACTTGGTATACCATGCTAAATGCTTTATATGGATTATCTCATTTAATCCGCAAAATAACCTTATGAATTTAGTACTATTATCGTCTCTACTATGTAGACAAGCAAGTTAAGCCTCGAAGTAATTCGTTCAAAGCCATGAAGCTAGTAGTTAGGATTTGAAATCAAGGCTGTCTGATGACACTCTATTTGTTTTATTAGTCTTTTAACCTCGGAACTCAGAATGGTGTCTAGCGTGTCATCTTTTGAACTAAACCTGGCACACTGACTAAATCATGGTTTGTTTTTAATAATTGATTTCCCCTGTGTATCAAATATGTTGAAATAGGTTGAAAGTTATAATAGCAGTACTAGTGTTTGATGTAATTTTCACCAGTATAAAGGAAAGTAAATGAAGAACTTCGTTTTTAGAAAAAAACGCCCTGACCCAGAGACCTCTGGCTTCTGATCCTGGACCAGTGACCATAGAAAGGAATGAAACCAAGATATGACCTAAAATTTACAAAATTAGTTTTTCATCTCAGTAAAGGTAACATGATGCCTGTTTCTGTTTCCATATGGTAAAGATAGGTTCTTATCATTTCAGTTAATTTTCAGATCATGTACAGTAGATATAACTTCTTCCTGAGTTGGTAGGGGTCCTAGAAGTAAATAAATAGCAAATGTGTATTGTGTCCCCTTCAATCCCCCTTTAACCTCCCCAGTACCCCAGCAAGGTAGGTTTTACCATCTCAGTTTTACATTTTTGGAAAGAGGGGCTCCAGAAGGTAGAGTGACTTGATCAATGTCACATAGCTAATATGTGGAGGAGCTGGGGTTCAAATTCAGGTTGGTCCAACTCCAAACTCTTTGCTTGTTCCTGAATCACCCTGCAGTCCTGCCCACCCCTGCTTCTGGAAAACCTGGCTTGCCCCCAGAGATCTGATCAGCTTTTAATGATCATTGACATTCTCAGGCATCTTCAATTGCTGGTGCAATGGTTTCCCCGGGGAAGGAGCTGCGTGTTCACCGGGTCCTGTGCTCTTCAATTAGATAATGAGCAGGTAGCTCCTTGGGGAGCCAGCTGGAAATGCTGGAGCAGAGCCTTGAACAGAAAGGGAGCTGCTGTTTTCTGGAACTGCAATCTTTCAAGAGTCTTGTCCAAGTACATTATTTAAGAGGAAAACTAAGAGAGTTTACCTAAACCCACAGAGAAAGTAGATTAGTGGTTACCAGAGGCTGAGGAGAGGGGAGGTTGTGGGGAGTAACTGCTTAATGAGTACTATGGGGTCTCCTTTGGGGGTGATGAAAATGTTCTAGAACTAGGTGGTGGTGTTGGTTGTGCAACTTTGTGAGTGTACAAAATGCACCACAGTTGTGCCTTTTAAAATGATAAATTTTGTGTCGTGCATTTTACCACAATTTAAAAAAATGTTTCCATAAACATATGGGCCAGATCTGTGGACCATTTGCAAACAGGTGTGGTCCTCCTACCCATCTCTGTGTTTAAGATGATTTCTCACAGCTATTTTGGTAGTAAAATACAGAAATGAACAGCCGGCAGCTATAAACATGTCCACAGCCTTCGTGTTGGTGTGGCTTGCTTTTTCTCTTCACTCCTGACCAGAAACTTCTTCCCTGAATCCAGGGAGACGGCATGGTGTGGTAGAATAAGCCTGGGCTTTGGAGTCACGTAGACCCGAGTTTCAATCCCCGCTTGCTATTTACTTACTGCACTTGAGAGTTACTTGACTTGCCTCTGAGCCTTGGGAATCTGTAAAACTGAAATGATAATATCAATAGCACTTTCCTCTTAGAAGTTGGTGAAGATTAGAGTTACTATCCATAGAGTCTGGCATCTAGAAGGTGATCAGTAAATGATGCTTCTCCCCTTCTTGTTCTCCTCCTCCTTTTCCTCTTTCTCCTTTTTCTTTTTTTCTCCTAATTCTACTCTTCCTCCTCCTCATTATTATTAAACAAAAAAGAAATGCTGTGGGCTTCCCTGGTGGCGCAGTGGTTGAGAGTCCGCCTGCCGATGCAGGGGACACGGGTTCGTGCCCCGGTCTGGGAGGATCCCACATGCCGCAGAGCAGCTGGGCCCGTGAGCCATGGCCACTGAGCCTGCGCGTCCGGAGCCTGTGCTCCGTAAGGGAGAGGCCACAACAGTGAGAGGCCCGCATACCGCAAAAAAAAAAAAAAAAAAAAGAAATGCTAAGGCTATCAGAAGAGAGAGGACAAAGGAAAGGGCTTGGAAAAGCAGAATATTTTGTAAAAGATAAAGCTGGCAGTAACAGCAACAATATTAATTATTCTGATGTATATTGACAGGGCTGTGACATCTTCAGATCCTCCCACTCTCTATCTTTGTTGTTCCTCACTTTTATTCTAGTAACATTCAGAATAGACTTACTATCCCCATTTGAGGGATGGGGACACTGAGACTCAGGCAGGTCAAATCAGTGGCTCCAAATCTCACTGGAAATCGCAGAGCCAGAATTGAAACAAGAGCAAGTACCTGTCCATGTCTGGCTTGCTGCTTTCTGTAGCTACAGCTGTAGTCAGAGCTGCTGAATGTGTTCCTAACATCTTTCATAAAAGAGAGTTACTGAGTTTTGTCATGTAAGGAGTCTGTCTTCACGGGGCACCAAGATATTCTGACTATCCTACACTGTCCTGATTCCCCTTACCGGTGGGGTGGCATAATCTGAGTAGAGATCATTAGTGTTGATATCAGGAGTCCTGAGTTCTAGTCCTGCTTGGCCATTAAAGCCTCCAAGAAGACAGCTTAAGTCATGGTTATATTGTTTGCTTTTATTCATTCATTCATTCAGTAGGTCTTTAATGAACAGGTATTCTGCTAGGTGTCAGGAATAAATAGAACAATGACAAGCTAGGTGTGTGTGTTTTTTTTTCTTCCCCTGTGGAACTCATATTTTAGTGGAGGAGAAAAACAATTTAAAAAAACAAACCAATACATAAATGAAACAATTACAAGTTGTGTCAAATGTTAGAAAGGAAATAAAAAGGGGCCAAGATTGGATGTAACAGAGAAAGCCCTAATTTAGGGCGATTAGAGGGAAGAGAGAGAACAGACCTTGAAGGTAAGAACTGGAAACCCAGAGGGGCCAGTCCAATGAGAGGAGCAGGGGTGGCGAGGGACTGCATTTCTGGCAGAGTGCTGAGGCTGGACAGGATTCAGCGGGTTCTAGGAACCTAAACAAAACAGTGTGGCTGGAGCTTAATGAGGAAAGGAAGAGTGGCCTGAGCTGAGGTTGGAAAGGGATAAAGTCCAGGCCATTCAGAGCCTACACACCACAGTAAAGACTTTTAAGTGCAACAGAAATTCTTTGAAATCTTTTCTAAGCAAGGAAGCTGTGTGATCTGATTTTAAGAATATAAATCAAGCTGCTGTGTGGAGAATGGACCAGAGAGAAAAGCCAGGAGCCCAGTTAAGACCCTGTAACCATGATTCAAGGAAGAATTGAGTGGCTTTGAATAGGAGTGATGACAACGAAGACAGCAAGATGCAGAGAGACTGATGATCTGTTTTGGAGATAGAATCTAAAGGACTTGCTGATGGGTTGGCTGTAGAGACGGATGGGCACTATAATTTTGTGTAAGGCCACTGGGAGCTGGGGAAGACTGGGTTAGGAATAGAGGAACAACTAGTTCCATTTTGAAGGTGGCAGAGACACGATGAGGGACAGAGAAACCAATAGAGGGCCCTGGGTTGGAGGACCTTGTAGAAGGTCTGGAACAGCCTTTAATTCACTGAGTGGCTGTAAGTTCTTTTTTCTCCCTGAGTCCCAGTTTCTCCATCCATAATATGTATGAGTTAGATTAGATAATATCTTGTGCTTGTCCTGGCTTGAACATTCTGTGATTCTAATAACACGTTTACTTGTCACTCATGGGTCTATCTAAAGTTGTGTAAATCTGTTTATATTTGAAGTTTCTTTTACCTCTTATAAGTCAGTGAATTCCTGCTGTAAGTTCCACTTCCTTTCATTTGTCCTAAGAGATTTTTTTGAGGTCTTCACGTGGGAGCCCTTCATATGACTTTGTCAGACTGGGGTGAATCCTCCACAGAGTTATAAGCCAGAACATTGGTTCTGGTATCCCCACCCATTCGTTACTTCTGCGTTTCTGGCACCTTCTCTATTCTTGATTGCTTAGATGTTAGCTCACTGGTTCCCAAACTTTGACGCACATTGGAATCACCTGAGGATCCTTTAAAGCTACTGATGCCTGGTTCTTACCCACAGCTATTCTGATTTAATTGGGATGTGAGCTGGGCATTGAGGGTTCTAAAAGCTCCCCAAGTAATTGTAATGTGCAACAAAGATTGAGAACCACTGTGTTCCTGATACTTAAGATACTGCTTGATAGTCAAGGTATGAGCTAATAAATGGCAAGCTAACAGGGAGAGAATCAAAACAGTCACTTCTCTTTTAGGACTTTAGAAGTTACCTCAAAGTCCTAATAGTTCAAAGGAAAAGGACAGGAATGATGGTGTGGTAGGGTAAGTTATTAATATAGGGAAGGGGACCAGCTCTGTACCTTGTCCGATGACAGTCAACTACACAGCAAGTGTATTTTTCTGTCATTTTCTCTCCTAATCCCCTTAACAGATTCGAGACTCTGATCTTATCTATTTTGAATCAGAAGTGTGCTATATTACTTAACTCGTACTCAAAACATATGCTATCGGTCCCGTGACCAGAGCAGACATTGGCAATCAATCACAGGAGTTATTCCTACTGGACTAAATCCTGAATGTGTCCTCCCAAGCTCTCACTACTCGGTGATTCTGGTAGTCCCTGCACCAGTGGGTCAGAGTTGGCAGGAAGGTATCTATTTATCATCTTGACTCTAAGGAATACACAGGTACACAAAGGCACGCATTGTTTTGGAGGAGAGAGAAAGGATGTGTTTTCGTATTACATGGCCCTGTCCTCCTGATGGTAACTTTGAGAAATCACCTTCTCGCTCTGGTCTTAAGTTTTCTTATCTGAAATAGGAAATTTGGATTCTTTAGTCTACTAGTTGCAAAAGCACAAGAGGCCTGTCACTGCAGTGGTGTTTTCTGGGGCTCAAATCAATGAGAGACAAATCACAGATTCAATTGGAAGTCCCATGTGGAAGACTTATTATTTGAGAAAAGGGAACCTTGAGGCCATTCATCCTCAGTTCATACAAATGAAGCAGATCTAGAAACCACTTCTCAAAAGAAGAGATATAACTTCCTACTTTTTGAGATGGGTTTTAGATTTTTCTTTCTTATTTAACCCAGTTCCTTTATGGAGCATAAATATAGCCTATGGAGTAGAAGCATTGGAGAAGATTGAAAAATGATTGCATTTTCTCTCCCTCCCCAACTTTGAAGTTTAAAAATCGTATTTGATTCCTTCTTTTTATTTATCAAGGGCTGTACACTTGCAAAGCTTAGTAAAAGTAACCAGAAGTATAAATTGTGTTTAGTAAGGGGTGAGGTCTCAACACCTCCACACCTCCTTGCGGTTCCATCTTGGTCTCCAGACTTTCCTCTGTGGAGGGGATGCTGCTGCTTGGGAAAAACCAAGGCAAAAGTTCTCATCCAAGCCTTCAGGCTTCCAGGCCTTGCCACATCAGAGCCTAGAAAACATCCCTGCCCCTTACTCTGTTAGTACAGAGCGCCATGAATAGGTTCAGACTTTGGAGACAGAAAACTGGGTTCAAATCCCAGCTTTGCTTCTTACTTGCTCTGTGGCCTTGGATAGCTCACCTAGCCTTTTTGAGCCTTGGTTTCCACCGGTACAGAAGGGCATAATAATGCCTGCCTTTCAGAAGTTCAGAAGTCAAGGGCCAAACAGGGGGCCTGGCTCAAAGTAGATGCCCTACTTGGAGAAACCACCCAGGCAAATCTGCTCAAACCATGATAGTGATGACTTAGCTATTTCAGACTTGAGAGGACGAACACTAATCATTTTCCTTTTCCATTAACTGGAGGACAAAACCCCACAGTGGCCATGCCTTCTTGGTGGAAGGTGAATGTCTCCAGCCTGATACATAGGGACTGCCTTTTGTCCACCTCAGGAGAACTACCCTCCTTTCCTACTGTGTGGTTTCGGTGGGTTGCCAATCACAGGGCCCTCTGCTTCCCTGCCACAGAGACGACAGGTGCCCGAGACTGACCAATCCCGTTCTCCTTCCTTAGAGCTTGAATCTTGATGGAAACCTGTAAGAAAGGCAAGAACCTGGGGCAGAGTCATCCTAAGCCTGCATGGGAAAAAAGAACACAAATTCCTTCCATGGAAGACTCTAGACCCTCCTTCTTTCCTGGCTTCACAAAGCCATGCCACTTATGATATTCACTTGTCCTTCAATTCTAAGCACTACCCAGTGCTGATCTATTTAACTTGCCTTTTCTTTGCAACAGTTAGAGCAGTGTCTGTCCCTGGCCAAGAATATGATATATGACAGAATTGTCCCGATGTGGATTGGGGTCTCCACTTTTAATATAATATGACTACACTTACTAATTAACTTACCTTGAAGAGCAAAGGATAACAATTTTCATGCAGCTGTTGGATCCACTAGTGTAGACAGACAATCTTTGGTCCAAAGAGGGCTTCAGAAGGCATCCAGTCTAATGTCCTCATTCAAAACCCAAGAAACCTGAGGCCAGGAGGTGAAGTGTAACTTGGTCGTTGTCCCATAGTCATTTTATGGCAGACCTCAGTTTAAAATTCTGATCCCCTGACACTGAGCCTAGTGTTATTCTGCGTCTTACCAGCCTGAACTTATGCTTGTGGACGTAATGCATTAAGTTCAGCTCCTACAAGGCCACAATGACAGTTTTCATCCTCATAAAAGCTAATGGGCTTTCCCTTGGGATATAGGTCACACCTGTACTGCTGACCTGGTCTCTGGCATTGCAGGCTCTTGGTTCAGAGGAGGGATGGGGGCTGGTATGAGAGAGTGAGGTTGGATCCAGGCAGCCCAGATCCACTACACAAAAAAACAGACCCTAAACCCCATCAAGGCACTGTCCTTGCACGAGAGAGGTACACACCTTGATTTTCTTCTTTGACATGGATATTCGGACCCTAATCAATCACTTATCTTCTCTACCCTAGAAAGGTGGAAGGGTTCCATTTTTGAAATAGCAAAAGCTGGGAGAGAAGTTCATTAAACACTAAAAGAAAGAGAGGAGACAGCTTGCTTTTCCCTTTACAGATTTCAGAGAATCCTGAAACTAAACAACAGTATAAGGACAAACATATTGCAATCCCTCTCTGAGTAGCAGGAAAGGGGGAGGAAAACAGCAGCCAGGGTGGTCCTTATTCTTACGAAGTGAGATGAGGTTCTCCGTGTGACTCCTCTAACCAAGAGAAAAGAAGAAAAACACTGGCTAAAGTATAGTGAGCACTTCCTGTGCTCCAGGCCCTGGGTCTGTGTTATTTAGCCTACAGTCACTTTGGAAGGAAGTATTCCCATTACATAGATGAGGAAATTGAGGGTCAGAAAAGTGAGATCATTTGTCCAAGATCACACAGCTAGTATGTAGTGGAGCCGTGGTTTAAGCCAGGATGATTTAAACCCCAGACCCTTACTCAGTATGCTTTACAGCCTCCCACCCACAAAAAGGAATAATGAGTCCCTAACACTTTTTTGAAGTCTGCAACAAGCCAGACATTCCTGCTTTATGCATCTACAGATTGGGACAGCAACTCGACCTTGCAAATTTAATCGTTCTTTTTCCTCCTCCCCTGAACCAACTTTTACCAAGTGCTTAGAAAGGGCTACTTAAATCCATAGCCCAGGAAAAATGTATCTTTGTGATTAATATGTGTTAAAATGAGGAGTGACATGGTAATAAAATGGGAAAGGTTTGGGGGCCTTTGGGGAAATCCATCTGACTGCGGGCTGTGGTTCCAGTAATGAGCCTGCTGTTTTGCAGTCATGGAGGTAATGTTTTCCGATGCAGGTAGAATGATTAACAAGGTGAATATCTCTGCCTGGAGGAAGGAGGGGTGAAGAGGAAGTGCCGGCGGGAAAATGGCTCAGGACAGGAAGTCACAGGCCTTTCCTTCTTCATTTTCGGGAGCTGTGAGAATTTTAAGTAAGCTCAGACTCCGCTGGTTCTCTCTGCTCTGTCTTTCTCTCTCAGTCTCATTCACTCAGTGGTGAAAAGGGGAGGGACAGAGGTAGAGGAAAGGGGGCTGGAAGGACTCAGGAGGAGAGGCAAGAAGAAACAGAGGAATGCATTTTCTTAATCCATTTTCTCCATCGTCTAGAAGTTTCGGTCATGTAATTCTGCTTGCCTGGCGAGTGGAATGATAGCTGTTAGGGGATACTGCAGTGCCGTGAAGGGCAGTGACTGTGACTATATATGGCCAGAGGACCCAGAAGTACACAAATCCTGCTTTGGTCCAGCTATCCCTCTTCCCATGAGATTCCTCAAAGAGACATATGCAAAAATGTCTGGACTTTTTAGCTGGACTTTAATCTTAAACCCCACAGTAAGGATGGCCTGGATCCGGTGTTAGCTTTCTCTTGTTAAGGCTAGAGGCAGTCCAAGGGGCAAGTAAAGTCCAAATGATCTACCTTTCTCCCAGATTCAGATACCTGCCAGTACGGCAGTATGGAAATGTATTATACATCTGCTGATAGCAAAGAGAAGGGAGCAGAGAGAGAGAGGAGGTGGAAAGATGGCATCCTCTTCCATTGTCCTCTTCAGCTATTTCTTTTTAGTTTTTAAAAAATTAATTAATTAATTATGTTTTTTGGCCACGCCACGTGGCATGTGGGATCTTAGTTCCCCGACCAGGAATTGAACCTGTGCCCCCTGCATTGGAAGCACAAAGTCCTAACCACCGGACCGCCAGGGCAGTCCCCCTTGAGCTATTTCAGGTGTGATAAAGCTAAGGCCTGGCTGCTATGCCAGAGGAGGAGAAAACATCCTGAGATGTGAGATCCCCCAGGAAGTGTTAACAATCCTGTGTGTCTCTCTCCGAGAGCACCACCCTTAGGAAACACAGCCCAATTCGTTTGCGAGACTCTGACTGCCCAAATAATCATGACTCTTATTTGTGTATGTCCGGGGGAGGGGGGAGGGGTGGAGGTGGGGTTCATGCCTTCCACCCCATTTCCTCCTTGGGAATGAGACAGCAGCTGTGGAGGCACCCAGAAGATCAAGCGGAAAAAAAAAATGTTATTGATATTCCCTGTGTTCATGGTCTTCTGCCCCAGTTATGTCTTTCTGGATGAAAGCTGTGCTTTCCCTGATCACTCTACTCTATATTTGCTCTCAGAATGATTTTTCCTGAAGCACAAGCCTCATCACATCACTAAATGCTCAAAAATATTTCATGGCTCTCACTGTCCAGAGCAGCCATGGGCAACCTGACCCTCCTTCTGTTTCTGTAACTAAAATTTTATTGGAAATGTTATGCACATCTATTTACGTAACATCGACAGCTGCTTTCATGCTACAGTGTCAGAGCGGGCGGTTTTGACAGAGAGCTTATGACCTACAAAACCTAAAATATTTACCATCTGGTCCTTTACCAAAGGAGTTTCCCACATCCTGGTCTAGAGAAAGGTGCCCGGACATCTATACCAGGCAATTGAGGTCTATGTCAATTTGGACCCAATTAATTCTTGTTTTATTTATCTCTAGTCCCCTTCAAGTACCTCATGTCCCAGTCAAAAAGGCATCCCCTACTTCATGCTTTTTTAGTTGTTTTTGAACTTTTTATTGAAAATATTACATGCATATAGCGAAGTACCAATATTCTAAGTGTATAGCTTGATGAATTTTTACAATATCAACATACCCTTATAACTGACACCAGATCAAGATACAGAACATTAATTACCAGTGCTCCAGAAGCCCTTCTCATGCTCTTTTCTATCCTGATTTCTAACATTATAGGTCAGTTTAAGCTCTTTTTGAGTTTAATGTAACTACAAAAGTAAGTATTCCCTTTGGCTACTTTCCCTCAAATTACATTTGTGAAATTCAGCCGCGTCATTGCATGTAGTTGTAGTTTGTTTGTTCTCATTGCTGAATTCCATTTTGTGTATTATACCATGATTTATTAATTCTACTGTTGAAAGGCATTTGGGGTTTCCACTTGGAGCTATTATGAATAGTGCTGCTATGAACATCCTTTTACATGTTTTTTGGTTAACACGTGTATGCATTTCTGTTGAGTTAATGCCTAAGTGTGTCATTGTTGAATCATAGATTACATGTTACCTAATCATTTCACAGTGTATTCATATTAATAGATAGTCCTATCAGGAGTGTTTGAGAATTCCAATTGATGCTAAGTATCCTTTTCAACATTTGGATTTTTGTTGATTCTGGGGTTTTTCCCCCCCCTTTTTAGAAATTCTGGTGGGTATATGATAAAATCTCATTGTGATTTAAATTTGTATTAATGATGAAGAGGTGGAGCATCATTTCATAAATTTATTGGTTATTTAGGTATCCTCTTGTGATGTGCTTGTTTGTCTCTTGTCTTTTATTTTTTGTTGGATTATCGGTCCTTATTTATTTGTAGAAGTTCTTTATATGTTCTGGGTGTGAGTCTTTTGTCAGGTATGTGCCTGGTGAATTTTGTTTCTTCCTCTGGGTATTGGCTTTTCACTTAAAGTTTTTTTTTTGCTGAACAGAGATTTCTAAACTTAATACATTCTAATTCATTATTTTTCCTTTATGATTAGCACTTTACAAATCCTGTTTAAGAAACTTTTGCCATTTTCAAAATTATAAAGATGTTCTTATAAACTTTCTTCTGTAAGCCTTATTGTTTCTTTTTTCTACCTTTAGATTTTAAATCTACCTGGCAATGATTATACGTGTGTGTGTGTGTGTGTGTGTGTGTGTGTGTATGTGTGTATGTGTACGGTATGTATCAGTAAGGATCAAGATTTATTTTCCCCATGTGGATATCCAATTGATCTACTTTCTTTTAGATTAAAAAATTCTCTACCCACTGAATTGCTGTATCACCATTGCCATGTATTAGTTTGCTATTTTCATGCATAAATACTGTACAAGGAAATCACTATGTATACATTAAAAGAGTATATCATTTATGATAGCATCAAAACCCATCAAATTTTTAGGCATAAATGTAACAAAAGATGCATAACCCTCTACACTAAAAACAAGAGATAAAAGAAAACAAAATTATATATATGTGTACATACACGTGTGTGTGTGTGTGTGTGTGTGTGTGTGTATGTATGTGTGTATGTGTGTTCAGCTTTATAATAGGTCTTGAAATATGGTAGCATATGTCTGGAGCTTTGTTTTTCTTCTTCATGATTTCCTTGGCTGTTCTTGGCATTTTAAATTCCCATGTAAATTTTAGGGTTAGGCAGCGTATTGGCATTATAAAATCTGATGAAATTTTGAATTTGTAGGTCAAATTGGGGAGAATTGATATATTTACAATACGCTAATGTGTCAATCCATGAACATATTCCTCCATTTACTAAGGTCTTCTTCCGTTTTTCTTAATAATGTTTTGTAATTTTCAGTGTAGAGGTTTATACATCTTTTATAAAATTTATTCCTAGGAATTTGGTGGTTCTTGATGATATTGCAAGTGATATACTCTTTTGAATTTTATTTTCGTAAGTTCCTATGTTACAAATAAATAAAAACTCAACTGATTTTTGTAGATTGACCTTGTATATAGTGATCTCGCTTGATTTACTTATTTATTTTTTTAACATCTTTATTGGAGTATAATTGCTTTACAATCGTGTGTCAGTTTCTGCTTTATAACAAAGTGAATCAGTTATACATATACATATGTTCCCACATCTCTTCCCTCTTGCGTCTCCCTCCCTCGGACCCTCCCTATCCCACCCTTGATTTACTTATTAATTGAAGTAGTACATCTGTAGTTTTTTTTTGGATTTTATACATGTATTTTTACTATTATTCTGCATTTTCTTCCCTTGTTTTATTACAGTAGCTAGGACCAAAACAGTATTGTATAAAAGCAGTCAAAGTGTGCAGCCAGTTTCTCCCCAGATTGGGCCATGTGTCACTCAAACCAACATGACTTATTTCATTCATCTGGTCTCCAGAAACCACCTTAGCGAAAGGAATCAATGGGCTGGTAACTGTTAGCAAGGGTTCCTTATGGCTAGGCAGAATTATTCATTGCTTACTCTTCCCTTACTCTATTTTGCAACAATTCTTCAACTATATATGGAGGACCAAAATCTACTTATTAGATTTTCTGGGTTAAATGAGTGTAGAGCTCTTTTGTTAGTGTACAAAACAAAGATATAACCATAACTGTTATCTGTTGAATATTTACTAAGTGTTGATGGCTTTGTTTGCATTAGTTTATTTGATGGTACCAACAATCCTACAATATAGTCATCAATATTTCTTTTGTACATGTAAGTAGACTGCAGAGTAGAAATTACAAATTTGACCCAAATCATGTGGAAGTTGTGAAGCTGGGTTTTGAACCTAGGCAGTTTGATTTTAGAGCCCTTGACCATTGTGCAGTACTGATTTTCTCATACCAAGTTGAAATTTGCCTTATTACAATAACTATGTAGCCGTACAGAACAAATGCCTTCTCTTTCCTATGAATCCCTTTCAGTTGCTTGAAGATAGCTTTTATCAGCGTTCTGAGTGTTGTCTAGATTCAGTGTTCCTAGTTTCTGTCATTCCTTGCATGACAGGGTTTAAAAACCTTCTTTGCTTTTCCAGTTAGCAGTTTCCTTCTCAAAACTCCTCTTCAAGCATGGTGCCCAGAGAGGGAGTACCTTGCTGCATTTGAATGATTTGAACTGTACAGACAGCAGAATTTTACCCTTCTTTATTGTGAGCCCTATACCCCTTCTAATGCATCTGGAGATTGAAACAACTTGGTATAGATTTTGAAGTTCAAAGATCGCATTCCATTCTTTGCAAAGCCATTTACTAGCTATGTGACATTGGGTAAGTCACTAGATCTCCTCCCCAAGCCTCAGTTTTCTTGTCTATAAAATATGTGACCATAATTGCTACCCTGGTTAACCCCCTCCCAGAGAATGGTGGGAGACTCATTTGAGATAATGGATGAGAATGTTGTTTGCAAACTGTGAAGAGCTCTATCAGTGTCAGTTATTTTTAGCAGACAAATCATGCTGTTGACACATACTGAGTATTTGTAAAAAATGGAGAAGAATTCAGCCATAAAGAAAGAGAACAAAAGGGAACGTAGTGGCATTCAGCCAACATAAGGAAATCTAGTTAGGCTACTTAGGGAGGGAAGGTGGGAGGGGGGAGTTAGCCCCAGCAAAGGAGGGCAGATACAGACCTGCCCCAGCAAAGGAGGACAGATACAGAATGTTCAGCTGAGATTTTGGAGAAGCTGCCGTGGTCCACAAGGACAGTGGGGACCAGGAAATCATAATCAGATCTGGTGACCTGAGATGCTGAATGGTGTTTTTCCTTCTAGTGAAATCGTGAGGCAGAGCCGTTCCCTTCCTCCCTTCCCCCCATCCCACAAGGCTAATTATTATAAAAATTCCCTGTCATTGCTCTGCAACAGTCCACAGCCTAACTAATTTAAAAATGCAAATGAATGCTAAATTACAGTCAGCTTTTGGAACTCGTTTCCTGCCAGTGCACCTAGAGATGGCAGGCATCATTTCTACGGCTGTAAATCAATCTTCGGCACCCTGGATGATTTGATAATGGCCAGTGGCATCGCTGCTGATGTCACAAGATGCTCAGGTGATGGTAAGTTTCTGCAGCATCGTGCACCATCAATCTTAGGCTGTCTCTGCCTCTGCAGTGGCATACTGCAGCACCATGTTATTCCTCCTAAAAACCAAGGGGCCCTCCTCCTGCGATCTGTCGGGCCCGTGATAGGCCAAGCTATGAGCCTGATTCTGGCGGTTGGGCAGCTCTGCCTTAACCATTATCCTTCCTAGCTGTGAGCTTTGGGTCTGAAAGCCTGTTTGATGACTACGATGATAATGAGAAATGAAGTGCTGCCTGTGAGCTAACGTTGAGATCAGTGTGTCTCACAGTGTATTCCTGGGACTTGGGGTGCTTTAAGATGCAGGTTCCTGGGGCCCAGCTCCAACCTACAGAATTGAAATCGCTACAGATGGACCCTGGAAATGTATTTTTTTCATTATTTAGATCATCTTTATTTGACTTAGTTGTAATGGGGCTTAATTACAAAGGGAATCCATATTTAAAAAGTAAATACATACTGAAATGAATTTTAAAAATTTACTACAGTGAAAATTCATCCGATTAAGAGCTTCTTATTACGGCTCAGTTCTAATGGTTGGTTTTTAATAGAGAATTTTTTTCTTTTTCATATTCTTTTCCATTATGGTTTATCACAGGATACTGAATATAGTTCCCTGTGCTTTACAGTAGGACCTTGTTGTTTATCCGTCCTGTAGTTTGTATCTGCTAATCCCAAACTCCCAATCCTTCCCTCCCCCCCCACCCCATTGAAAACCACAAGTCTCTTTTCTATATCTGTGAGTCTGTTTCTGTTTTGCAGGTATGTTCATTTGCATCGTACTTTAGAGTCCATGTATAAGTGATATCATATGGTGAGAAACGTATTTTTTAAATAGGCTTCCCAGGTGATCCTTAGGCATGTGAAAGTTTGAGCACTACTGTCTTACATTGTAAAGTTATGGCATACTGGGGCTGAAAGGGGCCCCCCAGACCTCCTAGCCCAGTGGTTTTCAAACTTGGCAGCTGCACATTAGAATTATTTGGTGAGATTTTTTAAACTCCCAGTGCTGGAGGGCTTACCCCACATAAATGTCATCAGAATCTCTGGGATTGGGGTCAGGCTATCAATGTTTTATTTTTTTTTAAAGCCCCCCAGGTAACTCCAACATATAACCAAGGGTAAGAATCACTGCAGTGGTCCAATCCATTGGTTTTACAGTTGGGGACCCCGTGGCTGCCCACAGAGGTACCACTACAGAAAGGCAGTAGTGACCCAAGAGAGTCAGTGGCCCAGACAGGATAGGAGCTCAGATTTCCTGACTCCTCATTGGTGCTGCTTCTACCCTAGAGATTGTGTCCCTTTGTTGAGCCAATGACAACCCTGATCCCCTGTGTTCTGTTTTATCCTACACAAAGTAAAAGAACACCTAATGGTTTGATTTCCTTACAAGCCAGAGAGAGTTTCTGTTTTCATAAGGTGAACCTCTGACCCCAGGTATGGCCTAAAGCTCAGCCCCAGCTGCAGATTCATCCTCCCTCCACCCTAAGTGCCCTGGAGAAGGCTTGCTGGGAACACAGGCTTCTCTTTCTGGCACTGGCTATGCACGTGTGACCTTTGAGCAAAGCAACGAAAACCTTTTTCTGTGCTTATTTCCTTGCCTTATACAGAGTGCACATAACCAAACCAAAGTGCTTTGCTGAGAAAAGGATTGTTTTTCAATAACATAGCCTAGTGCTAGGCACAGCGCAGACACCCAATAAATACTTGATGAATTAAGTAATTAATTCAGCAATGCAAGTATACACATCACTCAGTCATTTCCCCCAGCTTATCTTCTCCCAAAATTATTTACATACTAAATCTTACTTCAAAAGATTTGCAACCTTGCAATGAAAATTTCTGTATAGTGCATCTAGTTCCAGCCCTAGTGAATGGCTTAATGATACTTAATACGTATCTTCTACAACAAAATTTTGTTGAACAAAATAATTTGAGCTATCCCTTAGAATTTGATATAATAGAATTTCCCTTAGACAAGCAGTAATCATATCTTTACTTACCATGAGTCCTTTAGACATTGTGTAAGAGGAGTGGGAAAGAAATTTAAAGGATGAGAAATATGCTGAACCAATGAAAACATCTCTTGTGTTTCACTGATACATGAGTTGAAGTTCTAGATTTTTAAATTTAATGTGTTGCTTTCATTTTGAAAGAACATTCAATATGAGTAGAACCTACAAGTTGAATTGTTCTTTTGTAATTTCTTACTTTCACTCAGTTGTACTAACATGCATACTTGATAACTTTGAACCATGTGAATTTCCAATTCATGGCCAGGGTTGAAGGCCTGTGGCTGTGATGAAGACATGGTCTAGACCTTCACTGACAAATGTTTATTGACATAAGCCAGGTGCTACTATGGACGCTGGGGATTCATTGCCGTCCTGAAAGAGATGCGCTCTCTGCTGTCCTGGGACACACGGTGTGGCAGAGGAAACAGGCATCAAGGGGTGAATGATCGTAGATGGAGATAAGGTTGTAAAAGACAAGGGATGTGATTCTTTAAGAGTCTTGAGTAAAGAAACCTGATCCAGACCAGACAGTCAGGAAGGCATCCCCGAGGAAATGATGACTAAACTCATACTTAACGGGAAGAGGGGAATGTACGTGGTTCAGGCAGAAGGCTCAGAATTTACTAGGGTCCTGTGGTTGGAGCAAGCTTGAGTCTGGGGAGTCGAAAGAAAGGTTTTCAGCTGGGCAGCGTCACAGGCTAAGATGCACGTAGGGTGGTAAAGAGTCAGCCTTGGACTGGAATCACGTGGTTCTGTAATATAACCGGACTTGAAGAGTCAGTCTAAAGCTGCAATTTGAGTCACCACGTGATCTGGATTAGGGCTTAACCAGTACAAAACATACAGCCAACTTCAGGAGTAAGTTCAAGGCCATCCAATCATTCATTTCTTTAACAAACTTACAGTGAGTTTATACTTTGTTCCATGTAGGCTAGGGGTGGTCCAGGTAAATGGAGTAGAGGTCAGTTTACAGCAGTGGTTAAACATGTCAGCTGTGGACAGACAACCTGGGACTGCACTGGGACTACAAAATGTGAGAATTTGCTCATGTCATTTAATTTTTCTAAGTTTCTATCTTCTCACCCTTTCAATGGAGGATAATAACAGCTTTTCCAAAGGACGGTCATGAACATCAAATGAGCCAGTGTGTAAAAAACACTTAGCTTAGTGCCAGACGCATCATAGATATCTAAGTAATATTAGCTACATGCAAACCAGCTGGAAAAAAATAAGAAAAAAAATCAATCTTTGTTTCTAAGTCTGGGTTTTAGATGCTGAGAAAACCCCCAGTGCATCTCAGGGGACAGCTGGGGAGATGAGGGGAGGTTTCCTGCCAGCTGTATCATCCACCCAGGAGACTCAGCTGGCACCTCAGCTGGCACCTCAGCTGGCACCTCAGCTTGCCGCTGGCTGGGATGGTGGCAGTGGGCCAGTCACTGAGTTTAAATTGAGTCATCTTTGCAAATTGACATAGCAATGAAATTACCAAACTGCTGTTTATCTTTCTAAATAAAAGACGGATTTTAAGTATGTTATACTAATGTAATTGAAAATCAGAAGCAGATGACGGGGGCTGCTATAATGTCTACGCTAATGTGAGATTCCACTCTCTGGATCCACAGTTAGGTATTGGGAGGAACATAAGAGAAGAAAGTATGCTTACAATACTATGTGCTCAGAACTGTTAAGATGCGCTTGAATCTTAAAGTGACAGCAGCTCACCATTTGGGAAAGTTGCAGGCCCAGATTCTCTCTAGGGATGCAAATATAGCAACTTGGCTTTCAATTAAGATTCTGCTATCCCCACAATAGAGTCTTCCTAATCCTTCTTCAGAGGTGCTGGCTGGGTAATCAATCCCTTGTGCTGCACGCTGCAGATGGCTTTGTTTAACCTGAGCTTTATTGCCAGAGCTCTCTGACGCAAGCTCGTCTGCTTGGAATCCATGTGCTATCTCCTGTTGTCTGCGTGTGGGGAATTGCAATGCCTCCACGTGGGGTTGGAAGCTGGCGGAAAAGTACAGAGCTGGGAACCTTCGTGGGAAATTCCAGAACTGGCTGGCCACCTGGCTTCGTTGTTTTTGTCCTTTGCCTTGTCTTAGTGGTGGGTACCTGACAGTGGCCACGAGGGAGGTGGAGGTGGGCTTACCTCCCTTATAACCACATCAGCCCGCACTCCCGTCATGTCCAATCAAAATGATATTTTTTGCGAGATCAGCCAAGATAGGGCACGTTCAGGGTGGTATGGCCTTAGACTCAAAATGTTATTTTTGATGTGAACAATTACAGATATTTCCTTGACCTTAAAAATGTGAAAGAAAGCAGATTCCTTTTTTTTTTCCACTTAAAAAAAAATATTAGTCATGCACCACCTAGGTAAGATGAATGTAGTTTAAGATTCATGTTGGGCAAATTTCCACCCTAAGTCTCTCTTGAGTCTCCTCCACTGATGCCTGTTCATCCTTCTTTGTTTACTCAACAGCATCTTTTGGCTTAACCCCTAAGCATGGGTATGTAATTCTATCTGGAGATGCTGATTGTCCTGACATCCAGAGAAAACAAGCAGAAAAATGAGTATCTGTGCCAGAAAGTTGGTAACAGAATGCTGTCTGAAGAGAATGAGGAATCGAATTTTGCTTGAAGAATATTGGCAACTGAGCATTATTTGCAGAATATTGACAGTCAAGTGATGTTATTGCAGCTTTTGTGATAGAGTTGTTTATGGAGTTCTCATCTTTGGGCTTTCAGTGTGGAATTTTCACTTGAGTGAAGTCTTAGGCTAACATCATTGATGGGCAGGTGGAAGTTGCTGACTTAGGGTGCAGGTGGATTTCTCTGTCATTTCCACCTTGAGTTGAAATTCTCCTCCCTGATGTCCTCATTTAACAAGGACCTTGTGGTGACCTAGAGAATCAAGTATGGCTGTTTCTATTGGGTAACATGCAACAGTGGGGTAATAGTCAAGATGAGACCTGGCTATCACTGCGAAATGCCCATATTACTGAAAGAAGTCAAATGATATGAGTGTTATGATCTGTGATATGGGCTGGATGTCCTCAGTGCCGAATGCAGAAGATAACATTTTCTTTCTTTTTTTTTTTTTTTCCATTGAAAAGCACTGGTGATAAAACCTGGGTTTGGTCTTTGTTCTGAGACCCCCTGAGCTGGGTGACCTTCTCTCTTTGTGCTCAGTTGGCTCACCTATAAATGAGGTGTTGGACCATATGATCCCTAAGATTCAAATGGACCACAATGTGGCTTGGAGTCCTGAGGCCTGGGCTTGAGTCCCACATTTAACACTGACTGGGCAGGTCCTTTCTCTTCTCTGGGCCTCCGTTTCCTATAAGACAGGAAGTTTGGATAAGATGTCTTTAAGATCCCTCTCATTCTGAAGAGTAGACGGCCCATCACTCTAGCAGGAAGGCAATGGTCAGCTGCTGGTCTCTAAAACACAGCTGCATCATGTTGAGAATCTAATAGAACACAGTTAACTTACAACACAGAGGATGGTTCATCCAGTTCGCCGGTAGGCACTTTTCCATTTCCTTGGACCACTTTGGACATCCTCAGAGGCTCAGGCCATGCTCGCTGCTCAGCATGGCAGAGCGAATGCAGACAAATGGGATGGCATTGAGAATGCCACTTCTGCCCTCACCGGAAGATGTTTGTTTTTTTGGGTTTTTTTAACATCTTTATCGGAGTATAATTGCTTTACAATGGTGTGTTAGTTTCTGCTTTATAACAAAGTGAAGCAGCTATACATATGCATATATCCCCATATCTCCTCCCTCTTTTATCTCCCTCCCACCCTCCCTATCCCACCCCTCTAGGTGGACACAAAGCACAGAGCTGATCTCCCTGTGCCATGCAGCTGCTTCCCACTAGCTATCTATTTTACATTTGGTAGTGTATATATGTCCATGCCACTCTCGTACTTCGTCCCAGCTTACCCTTCCCCCTCCCCGTGTCCTCAAGTCCATTCGCTACGTCTGTGTCTTTATTCCTGTCCTGCCCATAGATGTTTTGAAGTTACCACGTGTTACAGGAGATGAAAGGAATGTGTATAGTGGGGAGACACGACAAAAGCAACTTAGTTCGATAGCAGTTCAAATGAAAAAGTTTTGGGGTGCGGTAGCAAGTTCATGTAAATGCATTACGACAATAGTTAATGGGGTCTTAGCTAGATTCACCTGTATCAATAGGGGAGGGATGGTTACAGCTCCCTGAAGGGTGGATGGGTACCCTAACTCCAAACAGATGTCCCCGGAGATGGGATTCAGTTTTGTTTGGAAGGAGAGTATTAATATAATAGGGCACATCTAGGAAGAGATCTAAGAAAGAGGGTAGGTCAAAAACATATTCTGTGAAGAATAACTGAAGATCCTGGGACCGGGATGATAAGCTAAAAGTGATGGGGAAAGAAACCATGGTAGGGAGGGGGCATGTGACTGCTAGGAGAAGAAGGGAGAAGATTTATGTCCTTGCAGATAAAACAGTAGTCAGTTTTGAGGAGGTAAATACTGGCTCAGGAGAAGAAAAGGTGTTTCTAGTTTTACAACAGTGGAAGAGATTTTTGCATTATACACAGAGCTCCTTATCACTGGAGAGGCTCAAATAGAGGCTGGGTGGTCTATTTTCAGAGACACTGTGTTGGGTGGGACATTTAGCAAGGACGCTCTGTTCCAATTCTGTTATTTTATGGTGGATGCATCATTATGATTAAGCCTTCAAGTTCGAGTTGTAATGTCTCTACTAACTTGCTGTGTGACCTTGACCAGGTCATTCAAACTTTCTGGACCTCAGTTTACTTTTCTGAAAAATGGAGACAATAACACCTGTCCAACCATATCCAACAATAATGTTACAGAACCTTGTGAGGATGGAATAATGCATGTGGAAGTACTTCGAAGAACAGGAAACACTGTGTGTAAATGATACATTAATGATATCACAATTTGTCATTCTCCAGACATTGTCTTGCCTGGCAGTCTTAACAACACCATGGCTTTTAAGAGTGGGGGCTGAAGGTCTAGACTGCCTGGGTTGGAATCCCAGCTCTGCCTCTTGCTAGATATGTGATCTTTGGTAAATTATTAAACTTGTTGAGCCTCAGTTTCCTGGTCTGTATAATGGGGCTGATAGAGATAATATTGATTTCAGAGGGTCCTCGTGAGAATTAGAGACATAATACATGTGAAGTGATTTTCACAGGGCCTGGCACAGAGTATGCCCTGCATGAGGTTTTGTTCCTTGCACCATTACTATTGACCTCAGCCAGTACTTATGTCTCCTGCAGTGGATCGTGACACCAGCTGTCACAATCCACTGCAGGAGACGTCCAACTGAGTTATTGGAGGATGTTCCAGACACCTCTTGGAGGGACTTTAGCCCATCTCTGAAGGTCCAAGGCAGCAGGGAACACCCATGTACACCCGTCAAGAGAAATCTAAGAATAGCTACCAAAGTTTGTCAGTTTGGCAACCCCAAATGTTTTCTTTTATGTGGCCGCTCGTAATATTCCATCATAAATGTTTCATAATTGCCTCATGAATTATTCGCCTGCAACTTAATAACCTTAAATTTTATGGCATTATGGTTTTATGGGAGAAAAACATTACCAACCTGGGACTCAGCTATGAAGAGAAAGTGCTGATGTTAGCAATTTATTTTCACTATGCTGTAGACGGTTTTTTCGTAACTATGAAACACAGAATATTAATAAAAGAGCAAATATAAAGCTAAAAGACGAGGAACAAAATCCTTACATTGCTCTTTCTAAAAAATTTAATATCAAAGCTGTGTTTGCAATATTTTTTCCTGGTGCCAAAAAGCTGATCCACCTCCATTATAGTTGGTGTCGTTTTCTTTGGTGACACCAAAAAATTATTCTTTCTTTTCTTCCCTTATTTATCTGGCCTTTGGCCTTCCTATGCTTTTATCCACTTCTCAGTTATTTTAAAAATCTGTATTAATTAGTAATTTTTAAATTAGTATCATCCTCTCACTGTCTCACACTGTCAGAATGTTAGTTTTGGAACGTCCTCAGAGTTGTCTAAGCAGGGTATTGTAATACAGTGGAAAAAGCAGTGATTTAAGATTGAGTCTCGGTCTAGACTATCACTTAATTGATGCATAACGTTAGCAATTCAATTATGTTTTCGCAGTCTCAGTTTCCTTATAGATAAGATGGGAAATCCTGAGAAGGTCAAGGAATATAATAGGTGAGGCAGCCTTTTAAAGAACAAAGCACTACATACATGCAAGGAACTGTCCTAGCAATACAGGTAAGGCAAGGCTGGGTGTTGAAATCACTGAATCCAGTGGAGGGTTGAATAGGAAGATCCAAAGGGAAAGCTGGTTCGTATCAAGCTGGCAAAGAATCCAACTTCTTTATTCAAGTTTGAGTTTTTGCTGGGAGCAGCAAAGAATAAAGGAAGACCTTTTGGTCCTCTAATATCAGCTAGGGGTGCAACTGTTATTAAAACCCTTTTATTGAAAATCACAGGGTATGTGTGTACTTCTTAGAATCAAGGACAGTGGAAAGACAGCAAAAATCAGGAAAGATCTATTCCAGTGCCCCCCTTGTACAAATGAGAAAACTGAGACCTAGTGAGGAGGTAGATTTTGATCATGGTTCTGTGGTGGGTTAGAAGCAGACATTGGGACCTAGTTCTTTGATTTCTAATACTCGGTACTTGTCTGCCCCAGAAAGGGCCACAAATGTACTATAAGTAGGGGCCTGTGGAATGGAGGGCAGGGGGTTACTAATAAAAGCAGAACAGGGCAGGTGTTGGGCAGGGTAAGGGCTGAAGAAGAGCTAAGAATGCGATTCTGCTGTAGGCAAAATGAGCACCACCCACAAGCCAAGCTTAGGAATCAGCGGGGCATTTTTTTTGGACTGGCTAGACCTTAGTCACCCAATTAAAACAGGAGCCAGTGCCCCAGAGGCTGCACCTCCTCTCCTCTCCACAGTTGGTGCTGACTTCTAATAACATTTTATTGAAATTCTCTGGGTCCTGATTAATTTTCCTGGCTGCTTGCTTTCTTATTGCTCTCCTGACCACAGGCTGAGAACGGTGAGTGCTCTAACGAATGCAGTGAGCAGTTGGGCTCCACTCACTTGGTCTAAATGGTTCTCTGTCCTCTGTCTCACAAAGCTTGGGTGATTTCTCTCCCTTGCATTTTGGGTGGATGACGGGAAGTGTCAGCCACTTGTGTCTGAGAAGCCAGGTATTAGCAAGAACTTCCCTTCTGGGGCGTCATCTGTAAAAAGATCATTGATTTAGTTACTGGAGGGTCTACCTGTCATCTAAGAGAGGAAAAAAAGTCACACTTGCTGAGTGTCTGCTGTATGCAAAGCATGTTTCTGTGTCCCTTCTCTCTGGGTTCCTAGAGCATCCTGTGCGTTCTTCTAACACAGAGTTGGCAAGATCTGTTTTCCCAAAAGCACTGGGAGCAACTTGAGGGAGGCACTGTATCTCTCTCAAAGTGAGATTCTCATTCTCGCCATGATGGCCAACTCATAGCAAGTTCTCAATAAATAGGTGTTCAATTAGTGAACGACTGCTGAGCGCTAAATGTAGGCTTTCTTATTCAGCGCTCTCCACCACCCTTACTTCTATTCTTACTTCCATTTTACAGATGACTAAGGCAAGGCTCAGAGGGGCTTGCCGATGGTCACATGTATAATAAGATCTGCATGACATGAAAAAGGCTATGATCTTTGTACTCATTAAACATGCTCTCTACCTCTAGGGAGAGTGTATTATCTCTGGGGACTTGCTAAATTTCAGCCTAGGTCCCAATGAAGTGTTGCCTTTGGAAGACGTATATTTTGGGCTTATCCTTCGTGGCAGACAGGTTGCTACAGTATCGAGCTTGTTCAACTTACATAATGGTGCTGAAAGTATTATTATGGATAGAGAGGCGGCTTCAGAAAAGGCAACAGTGGATATGGTGGCATGTAAACTGGAGTCTAAGGAATTGTGGCTGTTAGAAGGGAAGATAATTCAGGATCTTCTCTGTACAGTATGACAGTTCTCTCTGGCCCTGTCAATGTATACTTGAAAGTATGGACCAAATTATTTTGATTCTTAGTGGTTATGGGGGTTACCATTGCATGACAGAGCTATGTTAGTTAATAAGGGATTGGAGGCAGGCAAGAAGGGGAGGCTGCAAAACCCTTGCATGAGTAGTAAGGATCAGAGAAAGCAGGGGGCAATAGAAAAGGGGCAGGAAGAGGCAAGGATCTGGGAGCCAAATCGAGGATGGACAAATTTAAGTGGAAGACAGAGAATTTTAGTCTGGTGGGCATGGCGGAAGATGGGCTTCTGGGAGTCAAGATATTCTCTGGGAACTATTTGTAAAATTTGCATATGTGTATTTCACTGGAAAGAGGATACATAGCTTCCACTTTACAAAGGGATCAGCAACTTTTCAAAGTTTTGTGAACCACTCTTCGGGGCTAAATAAAAGCAAGTTAAGGAGTCTTAGGACCAGAGTTTCAGAATGAGAGGAGGGGGCCCAATAAGTTCCCCTAAATTGCATTTGGAAGATGGATCTATGGTCAGACTATAATAGTTAACATTTATTGAGTGTATGATATGTTCACAATATTACTTTAAGTCCCCTTTAGGACCCCTTTCAATATTGTTTTATTCAATACTCTCAATAGTGCTTTGGAATGCTCATCTCCATTTTACAGATGAGGAAACTAATGCACAAAGAGATGATGTAAATCACTCAAAGTCACATCATTTACAAATGACACGGCCAGGACTGGACATGAAAGATCTCATTCCTGAAACTGTCATCCTAATTATATCCTGTATGGCCCCTTTAGAGGAATAAAAAGAAAATATCCATCAGGGATGGTGGAAGCTTAACATTTTTCCATGTCTTTGTAGGTCATGTGACTGTGACTCCATGGCTGCCGATTCCCAAAATGGCCTCAAGTTGAGTACTTGAACTAACTCTGTGGGATAAGGGCGGGGGATACTTATAGTCCCAGAGAACCACCATGGGAGAGCAACCCCATGGCAGCAGCAGCAGCAGAAAGGTCCTGGAGATTTGGGTGGCTGGGGGAGCCTTCTGTTCATGGAGGAACTTGAAGAATTCATCTGCAAAGGGGCTTTCTGGAGCAAGCTGCTGGAAAGATGGTGAGAGTTGAGGCTCCCTCCTTAGAATTTACCCAGGGAGTTTCACAGATGCTCCTTGCCACCCTTATCAGTGGCCTTCCCTGGATGCTTCTCTGCTGCTTGAGCAACAGCACAGGAAAGTGGGCCAAGTGAGGACTTTAGAGTCACACAGTCCTGGGCTCCACCCTCAGCTGGTTCCCTCCTGCCACACATCCTTGGGCAGATTTCTTAAATGCCTTAGAGCTCCCCTTCCCTCCTCTGTGAACCTGGGGCAAGGACCACCTAGTACCACCTACCTCAGGGGCTATTGTGAAGATTAAACGAAAGAATGGAGAGAAAGGACCTTGCATGTAATGAGCCCTCAATACATGGTAGCTATTGATTTCCTCCTCACCCCAAGGAAGATCCATGTCTACCATTTGCAGAAACATTCCTTGACCCAAGTAGGTTCTATTCTCTTGTCAGCTTCCCTTAAATTCCCTTTATCTAACCTGTCACCTCCAACAGAATATGAACTTGGCTTCTCCCAATTCTGCGTAAACTCCACTCTTTCAAGGAGCTAGGAAGACATCTGTTGGCCATCTACGATCATCAAGAGAGAAGGAGAGAGATGGGGGGGGCAGAAAGACAGGGAGAGAGAGAGATGAACTTTAATATAGTGGTGTGCTGGAGCCTGCTTGTATCATCTTATGAAAGCTGATTGTTAAATTTTTAGAATTTCTGTGAGCTGATTGATTTTAGTTTGATAGCTTGAAACTGGCCACGTTGGGAATATTTACACCACAGAAATTGTTAAATATTCAATACTACTGTAATTAGAGCTTTATTTTCTTCAAGGGCCAGTTTTAAAACATTTATCAGCACGTCATAAAATAGCGAAGAGTTGTACAGTATCTGTCACACGCTGTTCTAAGAGCTTGATAGGTACTAACTTAATCCCCATACACACCGTTTGAAGTTATTATTATCCCTATTTTACAGAGTAGGAAACTGAGAAAGTGAGTTGTCAAAGGTCACGTAGTTAGCTAGTGACAGAATTGGGATATAAACTAAGGCTGGCTGGCTGGCTGCGAAGCCTGCATTCATAGTCGGCTATACTGCCTCTTGAGGGTTCTTATGGGGATTCAATGACTCGCATAAAGGACTTGGCCCAGTGCTTGGTATTTAGTAATTGTTTGATAAATATTAGCTGTTACTATTTATATGTGGGATTCTTAACTTATTTGAGGTCATGAGAATCTGATGAAAGCTATAGATCCATCCTTTCCCCCTAAATGATGCACAGTATGTACAGTACACACACACACACACACACACACACACACACACACACACTTTACCTTCTTGGGTTTCTAGAGGAGCATTCCACATTTCTTCAACTCATCTTTGGGGACTGTTTGTGTCCCCCACCCAAGGCACTCGCTCCCCTGTGGATGCGCTCTGATTCACTTTGCATTTCTCCCAGCGTGGGATCCGGAACTGGGTAGTCTTAGAGTCTCCCTAATTTTTCCTGATCTCTCTGACAACTGATATTTTTTTCTAGTCTCATTTTGCCTCAGGTGTCCTGCCTCCAGGGGACTTTACCCATTTTCTGCCATCTGGGATATAAAGTTGAGCCCTAGTTATACCACCGCTAACTTCACACACACACTGCGTGGCACACCCTACAAACACACAACGGGAAAAGAATTCTGAATATGTGAACACGCATCTTGAAGCTTCTTGACTCGCTTTATCTGGACGTCAGTGAACTGGAGACATCTACGTTGGTCTCCTCCGGCCTTTTAAACTTCCCTTGTCACCCCCGTTCCTCTTCCTAAACCCCTAACCCCTGCCAGCATGCCTGCTCTCCAGACCTTGAGTGCAGCTTACTTTGACCTGAAGAAAGAAGAATAACAGCTAATTACTTAGTCTTTCAATACGTCAGAAATTTTGTATACGTTATCTCATTCAACTAAACCCACGCAAAAAGCCCATGAAGTAGGGCTTTTAAAGGAAACTAAAGCTCAGAGATGTTAAGTAACTTGTCCAAGGCTTCACAGCTAGTAACTGGCTAAGCTAGAATTCAAACCTGCATCTGGTAACTCTAGGTTTGCGCGCTTTTCCTCGTTGTGCGCGGATTCCTTTTCCTATGTAATAGCATTTACTAGTGGCCTGACGTGTGGCCCCTTCCCTGAAACTCTACACTTATCAGTGGGCTTTGGAAGTTTACAGGGTTTATAAGATTTAAAGGGATTTCAGTCACTGGGCACTCGGGCAACGCTTGCAGGTGAAGGATCTTCACAGTGCTGCCACACGGGTGTTTCCTCCCCCACCAGCCTTGTGGCTCACAGACTAGGTGGGAGCAGGCTATAGCCCATCTTCCTTTTCTTCCAACCTCAGGGGGAAACGCGTTAACCCCCTTATGGAAAATAAAGCCAACCTTCCTTGCAAGGGTCCCTGAGCTGGATTTCTGATAGTCCAGGAAGCCATTTAAATAAGAACCTCGGTGTTGAAAACCTGCCAGGTAGGCATCCTTCCAGCTTTCTGTGGCTTACTAGCGGCCCCTAGTGGCCAGAGGCTCCAAGTGCCGTGAGAGGGGAGCTTTGGCTGTTTCTGCGCTCACCTCTGGCTCTGCCCTGCTCAGTTTTAAAACACTGGATTAATGCCCAATCAACATATTTTGCAGTATTGGGACAGCAAAATGGTGGAGTCTAAAACTCTGGGCAAAGAGGGCATGACGATGGGTGATCTTACCTGTAAAATCAGGAACCAGGCTGTCACTAAAATCTTTCTCTTTTTTTTTTTTCTTTTTTTTTGCGGTACGCGGGCCTCTCACTGTTGTGACCTCTCCCGTTGCGGAGCACAGGCTTCGGACGCGCAGGCTCAGCGGCCATGGCTCACGGGCCCAGCCGCTCCGCGGCACGTGGGATCTTCCCGGACCGGGGCGCGAACCCGTGTCCCCTGCATCGGCAGGCGGACTCTCAACCACTGTGCCACCAGGGAAGCCCAGATCTTTCTCTTTTTAATGTTCCAGACCACAAACCTAGCAAGTAGACAATACTATTATCCCTGTTTAGCTGCTGGGTAAACTCAGGGCAGAGAGTTGAAGTAGCTATAGGGACACACTGGTTAGTGGGAAAGAACAGTCAGGTTTCTGTGAGCACAGATTCTAAATTTGCCAGGCAGGCCTAAGGCAGCGTGTGTGTATTGTGTTGGCCTGACAGTGGTCTGGTCTTGGGAATAATACCGACAGCTAGCATTTAAGAATTCATTCTGAGGCAGGCATGTGGTAAATGCTCTTATGTGGAATACCCCCTTCATTCTTCCTAGCTGCCCTGTGAGATACACATCTCCAATTTACAAATGGGAATGTGGATTCTCAGCAGGGCCAAAACTGCCAGAGGTCCTACAAATTAAAGGAGGAGCCGGGAATTAGGACCCAGATTGTTCAGCTCCGAAGCAATGGCTTGAATTTACTGTCATGTATTGCATGAGAGTTCTCCTTGTAGCCAATCTAGGTTGTTGGTCCCTAGTACTCATTCACCTGCAATATTTCCGCCATTCTCTCCTGCTTGGCTTGGTGCTAATGACAGTTTCGGCTGGTAAGAGCCCAGGGGACTGTGGACGTCTATTCGTCAGGGTCTCTCAGAACATAGACTTTGTATTTGGGAGGATGTCCACTCCTCTTTGTGTGTCTGATGCTCTCAGCCATCCTCTCTGATGCTAGTGGGTGGTGGGCAGGATTGGACTCGGTCATTTCCTGGAGTCCTGGAGGGTTTCCACTGGGGAGGCACATGGAGACAGTATAACATGGTGGTCATGAGGCAGACTTTGGAGTCCTGAGACATTGAACAGCTACTAAACCATTTAAGACTCGGTTTCCTCGTCCACTAAATGGACACAATAGTGCCTATCTCAAAGGGCCATTGCAGGAATGAAATAAGACAAATACATATGATATTCTTAATACAGCACCTGTCACAGGGTAAGTCTCCCTACTGTGTTCATGAGCAAAGGAACACATGGTAACTTGGTATGTTTCCTTGGGAAGGGTGCCAACAGCATCACTAACCGTCAAGAGGTCTGGCCCCTTGTTAGGTGTTAGCAGGTGAGATTAACTGGTTTCCCTTGCAACATAAAGCAATTGACTTAGGGTTGTAACAAGAACAATGTGCTGATGGAAGACGGACAACGCCAAGGAGTCCCCCTGCCACAGGGATAAAATGGCTGGCAGGAGACAAACGATGACAAAGACTTTACTGGGAGCCATGACACCCAAATTCCTTGCGAGTAGTGAGTCTTGGGAGCAACAGGGGATAGAGCCACGGAAGGATTAATTTGCCTCAAAAGGAATTGCTGGGGCTTCCTTCGTGGAGCAGTGGCTAAGAATCTGCCCGCCAATGCAGGGGACACGGGTTTGAGCCCTGGTCCAGGAAGATCCCACATGCCACAGAACAACTAAGCCCATGCACCACAACTACTGAGCCTGTGCTCTAGAGCCCGTGTGCCACAACTACTGAGCCTGTGTGCCACAACTACTGAAGCCCACGCACCTAGAGCCCGTACTCCGCAACAAGAGAAGCCACTGCAATGAGAAGCCCGCGCACTGCAGCGAAGACCCAATGCAGCCAAAAATAAATTAATTAAATTAAATTTTAAAAAAAAGGAATTGCTGTGACTTAATAGCTTTATTGAATCTATGGTTTTTAGCCCATTGATTCCTGTTTGCTTTCGTTCAGGGCTATGCAGGAGCAATGCCATTGCTTTGCCTGGTCATGTCGATTAGCCAAGATCCCTCCTGCTGTGGCCTTGTGTTTGTCCTTCTTCACATATGTCACCGTTCCCTCCTTGCCCCCTGCTTTGTGTCCTCATTTCCCCCATCCCAGTGACTAGGCAGGACAGATGTACGTGGGTCCGGGTGAACCCTCTGAATTCCTTGCCAATTGGAAATAATGGTATCAGGCAGATCAGTGATGCCACCTTGCTTTGGGGATTTTTGTGCTGGTTATAACCACGGTTTTGCTTTAGGATTTGTGTTCTTAAAACCAAGCTTTGAAAAAAAAACTTTTAATTTTTGGCCTCTTTTGGAGGATTGTCCTATGTAGCCATACTGGGAGATTTTTAGGAATGTTTTACAAATGGTAGCATGCACCAGTATCATGCGGAATCTTGTAAAGAAGGACATTTCTGGGTCCAAATATTTAGGCTTCGTAGGTTGTTGCCCCCACCTTTATAAATTGAGGTAACCTTCCGATGACGTAGTAAATTTAACCATCCTGAAGTGAACAATCCATTGCCATTTAGTGCACTCATAATTCTGTGCAACTCTCACCTCTCTCCAGTTCCAAAACATTTTCATCAGGAGACCCTGTATCCATTAGGCAGTCACTCTCCGTCCCCATTCCTCCCCAGCCCTTAGCAATCACTAATCTGCTGTCTGTCTCTGTGGGTCTATCTACTCTAGATATTTCATATAGATGGAATCATCCAGCATTTGTCCTTTTGCATCTGGCATATTTCACTTTGCATAGTGCTTTGAGGTTCATCCATGTTATAGTATGTCCTAGTACCGTACTCCTTTTCATGGCTGAGTAATATTTCATTGTATGCACATGTCACATTTTGCTTATTCATTTAAACAAGGGCCTCCCTTGGTTCTGTAGCACGTCATCTTTGGTCCATACGTTGGGGATCATTGGCGGTGGAGATCACTGGGTTTGCCCAGGGCAGCCTGATGCCTTTTTGGAGTAGAGTTTGGAGAGTGCCAGGCCCCAGCTGCTCACTAGGTGTGGTAGGCCTTTAGAGATGGACCTAGCAATAGATGACCAGGGAATGTCTAGCCTGGTAACACAGGCATTGTACCAGGGCACAGACAGGGACCCAGGTAAACAGTGCAGAGAAATGCAGATAGGAGAGGCTTGTATTTGCATCCCAGCTCTGCCGGCTGGCAGCGGGCAAATTAAAAACTCCCTGAACTCCTATTCCTGATCTGTAAAACGAAGTACCAACAGTACCGCTCTCATAGCATTGTTGTTTAGATGACAGGAAATAATTTATATTATGTGCATGGTACAGGGCCTGGTACAGAGTGAGTAAAGTAAAACCCAAAGTGGCCATGGTTTTTATTACTTTTCCAGAAAAGGAGTAATGTGCAGTCGGAGTCAGGCACGTTTCTCAGCAGGGAAATGTTCTCAGCAGGTTGGCTTCTGGTCCACCCTGTAGCATCTCCAAGAGAACTCCCAAGAGCAAGACATGGTCCCTAATGTGGGAAAATAAGGAGGCCCAGTTTCCAGCACAGGACACTTAGTCCCAGCAATAAAGCAGGGGCTTGATTTTAAAATGAGACATACTGTCTGAATGGAAGCAGTATCAAGGCAAAACCGATCAGTATTATCATCGCTGGTCTGATTTTCCTACTAGACTGTGTGTACAGGGAGGGAAGGGGTTGTCATTCTTTTTTGCTACACTATTCCTTGCACAAGTGTAGAGTATTCAGTCAATAAATGTTTGTTGCATATGTAGCTGGCTGACCAGCCAGCTGGCTGCTGTGTTATCTTTCTATTAGCTTAGGACTCCTTAAATTCTTCTGAATCAGTGTCATGTACTGTTGGAGGAATATACTCAGCCCCAGGTACGCTTCTATGAGACTCTTCAGAAATCTGCTCTGAAATTCTTAAAAATATGCACAACTTTTGATCCAGCAGTTTCACTTCTGAGTATTTAACGTAAGAAAATCCCTAGAGCTCAGAAGGATTATGGCTCAAGAACATTAATTGTGAGATCATTTGGAATAGCAAAAAAGGTGGAAAGAACTTGCTATTCAACAAAAGGAGGATGGGTTAGCTGTATTATGATACTTCCATTCAATAAAGTGTTTCAAAGCCATAAAAATAACGAAGAAGATTGTTTACTAACATGAGAGAATATCCAAATTATGTCGTTAGTGAAAACAGCAAGTTGCACACAATATTTTGGTGTAATACCACTCTGTGTTATGTGTGCATGTGTGAGTGTAACATTGGAAGGATATAAACTAAAATATTATCTGTTGCTCTGAGTGATTAAATTAAAGATAATTTTATCTTTGAGCTTTTTGAGCTTGTCTGTAATTTCCAGTGTTTTTACATTGAATGTGTCATCAGTTAAAATAAGAATGAATATTATTAAGGATTATGTTCCTGACGAGAAGTTGGGTCTTATCGCTCGAATGTGTCTGAACCTGCAGAGGGGAGCGAATGGCCTCAGCTATAGGGGTCGGGAAGGGGCTGGGCACAGCAAAGCATCAGGCATCGCTTCTGTAACATTCCAACAGCAGGGCATGTTCCTGTTTTACTGAAAGAGAGGATGCTCTGCACCTCCTTTCGTCTCATTTTACTCCATCCTCTCCTACATGTTGGTGTCAACTTAAATAAGGGGGTAAACTGAGGCAAGCGCAAATTACCAGAAATTGAGGTTATTCGGGAAGAGTAGAGGAATTGCCATTCTGGAAACACATACTATGCTCTAGTAAGCTAGAGGCGAGTCTGTTGAGGGTTTGGGGTGAGCTGTGTTTATGGGCAAGGAGTGCAAAGAGGGGGAAGTCCAGCCAGAATCCAGGCAGGAGGTTCACTGGCTTGATGATGGGAAGAGACTGTGGGTGGATGTTAATTGATCAGGAGGTAAGTGTTGGTCTTCTGTAAAGCAGGCCTTTATGGGAAATCAATCTCTCGGTTAAATTCCCTTCTTCTGAGGGCGCATGAGTGAGATTCTCCATTTCATGTCCTTCAGTTCCATTTTAGATTGAAACCTTTTCATATTGGCATTAAATACACCCAGGCTGTAGGGATTTTCTGGTCTACATGGTGACTGGATCCACGTTGTGCCTCTTCGTAACTACTGAGATAAACACGCACACACTGGTTTCAAGAAGGTAAATTTAAACTTTTCATGGGCTGAATTGGCCATGCAAGTTTATTCTGTCCTGTGTTCTAGAAAATTAAAAGAAGAAAGTCTGGGCTGAGAAAGCGTAAATGGAATTAGTATTTCTACCAAAAGAAAAACAAGGTGAGCACCAGCTTTTGAGATTTTCAGTTAACTGATTACAAATACCCTCCTGTCCGGGCCTGAGGCTTTGTTCCTGGGCCACGCAGGTCTGTCAGACTTCATCTTCCTTGAGGTTATGTTCTCCCCAGAGAGTCCTGGGTCCTTTACACTAACATGTGTCCTCTGGTTGCTCTTCGGAAATTCTTCAACACGTCGGCATCCTAGATGGGGACGCAATTTAAGACTCATGCTGGAACCTCTTCAGAACTTGCAAACCCACAGTGGTGGTGTATTGTAGAGTATGCTTTAAAGCGGAAGGAAAGTTGCTAAAGGGAACATATAGGGAGGAACACCTAACGCGATATGAGATGCAGTTTGACAGGTGAATAGGAGTTCTTCAGAACTACAAAGAGAACACATCATCAGAGGCAGAGGGAACAGGAGGGAGTTCAGTGTGTGATAGGAAGAGACCATTATCAACACAGAGGTGTTGCCTCTAAGCAAAGGTGTTGCCAGGACTAGATAACGAAGGGGCTTGTAATCCATACTCAGGAGTTTGGCATTTTATCCTGAAGCTCATAACTTGCCATTGAAAGATTTTAAGCAAGGGAATGACATGTAGTAGTATGCACACTCTGTCTTTCCTATTAATTTGTGAGTTTCCAGAAGGCAAATGTTTGATTTTGAGACATCTCAGTGGTTGCTCCTCCATTGCCCAGTATAGTCTGTTATTTATAATAACAGCTAAACTTTCATCACGTGTTTACTCTGAGTCTGACATGGTGCTAACTGCTTTACATAGTGTATTATTCAGGGTTCTCCAGAGAAACAGAATCAATTATACTAATATATATGCACATGTATATATAATAATAAATAAACTTATTATAAGGAATTGGATCATGCAATTATGGAGGCTGAGAAGTCTCAAGATCTGCAGCTGGCAAGCTGGACACCCAGGAAAGCCAATGTTTCAAGCCCAAATCTGAATGCCAAAAAAGACCAATGTCCCAGCATAAGTAGGTTTTTTTCAGGCAGGAGGAGTTTCCTCTTATTTGAGGGAGGGTCAGCCTTTTTGTTCTATTCAAGACTTCAACTGATTAGATGAGGGCAACACACGTTAGGGAGGTCAATCTGCTTTACTCAGTCCACTGATTCAATTGTTAATCTCATCCAAAAACACTCTCACAGACACGCCCAGAATAATATTTGATGAGCTATCTTGGCACCTCTCATCCCAACCACCACCATGGCCCAGTCATGTTGATGTATAGGATTAACCATCACGTGTGAGTTATATCATTTAACTTATACAATGATCTTGCAAGGTTATTTCTATTTTTATTCCCGTTTTAAAGACAAGGAAACTAAACCTTGGAAGGTTTATGTCATGTTTCTGAATAACAACAGCTGGTAAGTGATCAAACCCTGATTCAAACCCAGGCAACTGACTCATGGGGCCACATCCTTAACCACTATGCTATAATACATGTTTTTAAATTAATTTTTTCTAGAACTCTCATATAGAAATTTAACAAAAATATAATCACTAATAATATGTTAATTACATTGGCCATCCGTTAACTCCTATAGATGAGTAACTAAATGTACTGTTAACACCAGTCTTCCAACAAACCGATGTTTAATTTTTTCTTTTCTGATTCTGGAGAAGAAAGACAAGATACAGTGAGGAGAGTTTTGCTTAGCAAACACTGGTGAATGTGGTAGGGGATTCAGTTTTCTGTTCACAATGAGTGTCCTAGGTAGTTGCATTTCAGTAAGAAGAAGTAATCAGTACATTAAGATGATTTCACTTACATGTGAAATCTAAAAAGCAAAACAAAGAAGCAAACATAACCAAACAGAAACAGGGTGATAAATACAGAGAACAAACAGGTGGTTGCTAGAGGGGAGGCGAGTGGGGGAAGGAGAGAAATAGGTGAGGGAGAGTAAGACATACAAACTTCCAGTTACAAAATAAATGAATCACAGGTATCAAATGTACAGTATGGGGTATATAATCAATAATTATGTAATACCTTTGTATGGTGACAGATGACAACTACATTTATCATGGTGATCATTTTGAAATGTATAGAAATGTCAAATCACTATGTTATATACCAGGAGCTAAAAGTGTTGTAGGTCAATTATACATCAAAAACAAACAAACTCACTCATAAAAAAAAAGAGATCAGATTTGTGGTTACCAGAGGTGGTGAGGTGGGTGGAGGGAGGGGAATTGGATGAATGTAGCCAAAAGGTACAAACTTCCAGTTATAAGATAAATAAATACTAGGGATGTAATGTGCAACATGATAAATATAACTAACCCTGCTGTACATTATATATGAGAGTTTTCAAGAGAGGAAATCCTAAGAGCTCTCATCACAAGGAAAAATATTTTTTTCCTATTTCTTTAATTTTGTATCTATAAGAGAGGATGGTGTTCACTAAACTTATTGTAGTAGTCATTTCATGATGTATTAAGTCAAATCATTGTGCTGTACACCTTAAATTTACACAGGGCTTTATGTCAATTATATCCCAACAAAACTGGAAGGAAGGGACTGGCCTGGTGGCACAGTGGTTAAGAATCCACCCGCCAACGCAGGGGCCATGGGTTTGAGCACTGGTCCGGGAAGATCCCATGTGCTGAAGAGCAGCAAAGCCCGTGCGCCACAACTACTGAGCCTGCTCTCTAGAGCCGGCGAACCACAGCTACTGAGCCCACGTGCCACAACTACTGAAGCCTGTGTCCTAGAGCCCGCATTCCACAACTACTGAAGCCATGCGCCTAGAGCCCGTGCTCTGCAACAAGAGAAGCCACCACGATGAGAAGCACCCCGCTCTCCACAACTAGAGAAAGCCCGCACGAAGCAACGAAGACCCAACACAGCCATAATTAATTAATTAATTAATTTTAAAAAAATTTAAAAACTGGAAGAAAAGAAGATGTGGAGGCAGCCAGGGCTCTTAACATTAAGATATCTGTGCTGTGCAAAGAGGAGACAAATGTAGCCAGCCCGCAGTAAGACTTAATTCCTAGAAAAAAATAGCACTGTGAAATCATTTTCTGGGGATTGTCTTGAGTGTGTTTGAGTGAGGTTAGAGCCAGCGAAACTCATTCCAGAGTCTCAGGAGTCATAGGCTCTGTGGGTTGCCTGTTACTAACTAATAAGTGGCATGTCCTGGAAATCTATGCAAATTGAATCTTGCTTTCCTATTGATATTCACAGGTCACTAAGATACTCTTCAGTGAGCCCTGCTGTCTTTTCTCCCTCTCCCACCCAGTTTTTCTGGGTAGTTTTTATATTTGAAATGTATGCCTATATGTGGAAGGAGAGTGCTCTGAATTTGAAGAGTTGATTTAGAAAAGCAAATTTACCTCATCATTTATTACAAGTAGCAACATTTATCATTATAAATTTCCTTAAATCAGGGCACATAAGGATTTATAGGAAAGCATGGGGCAAATTTCTTAAGATACTAGGATGTATTTTCATATCCTATACTTCACCCAAGTATTTAATACTTTGTTACGCAGATATCAATTGATTGTTTTAATAATTTTTCAAAAGCATCCAGAGAATAATAAAGCTATTTCAATTTAGGAGCAGGGGAAGGTAAAAGTAAACAAATAATCTTGTTGGGAGAGTAGCATAATTAGTATTTGGGAGGACGTCAACAACATTGTGACATAGGAGGTCCTGAATCTTCCCTCCCCGTGTAAATGCACTGAATATATATAACTGTACATGAGTTAGTTCCAAATCCAGAAACTAATTGAATGACTCCTTCATGTTGAGCATCTGAGAAAATACCTCACATCAAAATGAGTAGGAAAGGTCGAAACACTGTCTTACTATAAACCCCATCCCTGGCACAGCACCTTGCAATTAGGAGGAATCCCCCAACTCCCAGCTTCTCCCTGAGGAGCAAAGGAGTTGGATCACACATATAGCACCCCAACTTTTAGGGTGGAGAAATAGTCCCTGAAATCACCTAGTTTTGAGAGCCAATGAGGCATGCACTCATGAGTCCCACAAGACTGTAGAAAACAAAGAAGCAATTGTTAAATAGGTGCACAGGCACACCGCACAGCTCCACCTTCCCCAGGGCAGAGGGAGCTGTGGAAAATGCAGACTCAATGCAATCTGTATCAAAATTTCAAGGGCATTTCCCAGAGAAATAGAAAAAAAACTCCTAAAATTTGTATGGAACCACAAAAGACCCTGAATAGCCAAAGCAATCTTGAGAGAGAACAAAGCTGAAGACATCACACTTCCTGATAACAAACCATGAAATAATAGAAAAAAAATGTGTGTGTGTGTGTGTGTGTGTGTGTGTGTGTGTGTGTGTGTGTGT